>NW_008338998.1:3394136-3415947 GCF_000622305.1 Nannospalax galili
TATATATATATATATATAAGGTTTTGACTTCCTAAAAAAATAAGTCAGCTGTTTTAGAGGATGTTTTTCCTCATTAACACAAAAATAAATTTTGTCTCATGTATAGTTATAGCAATAAAAAGAACAATATTATTCGGTTATAACTGCATTTGAAGTAATAGAATGATATTAGAAATAAATGATAAATGATGCAGGTGGCAGCTGTGTTAATGATGATCATGATCAGAACCCAGTGTGAGAGTGCATCCAGACCCCACATTATGCCTCATGGCTTTCTGCAGCTAGTATGTGTTAACTAAACCAGATAATAATGAATTTGGGGCAATACACTCATACATATAAAATAAAAATAAACAAATCAAGCCAGGTGTGGTGGCACACGCCTTTAATCCTAGCACTTGGGAGGCAGAGGCAGGTGGATCTCTGTCAGTTCAAGTCCAGCCTGGTCTACATAGTGAGTTCCAGGACAGCAGAGGCTACAGGGAGACCCTGTCTCAAAAAGACAAATAAATAAATAAATTTGTTAATTTTGGTATCTTTGGGGGGGATGACAGAGTCTACCTGCAGTCCCACCTGGCCTGGAATTACTATGTAGACCAGGTTGGCCTCCATCTCCTACAGATCCACCTGCCTCTGCCTCCCAAATGCTGGGTTTAAATGTGCACACCACCACATAGCAATAATAATTTTTTTTAGGACATGGTCTCCCGTAGCCCCAGCTGTCCTGGAACTCACTGTGTAGACCAGGTTGGCCTCCATCTTACAGAGATTCATCTGTCTCTGCCTCCAAAGTGCTGCGATTAAAGAACCATACCTGGCAATAATAAATTCTTTTACACCTATGAGTGTTTTGTCTGCATAAATGTAAGTGCACCTGTGTCTTGCAAAGATCACAAAGGCCAGAAGAGGAAGACAGATTCCCCTGGAACTAGAGTTGCAGATGTTTGTGAACTCTGAACCATCTTTCCAGTCCCAATAATAACTTTTTTAAGGAAAAAAAAATCAATCACTCTTTTCTACAAGCTTTGAACCAGGATTCTCTGAGAAAATGAAATAAATACCTTTCTTTGTAGCTCCTGTATATTGGTCTCCCAATTTTTATCATCCTGTGAAATCTGTCTGTAAGAGAAAAGGACTCTCATTACTTTGCTGTTGCAGAGCTCACTGCTCCTTGAGCCTAGCAAGGTGCCACTGATAGCATGGGAACCTGTGAGCCACTGTGAGTCTGACACAGGGGCACTATGTTCATCACTAACAAAAGGTGTTCTTTTTCTTTATTTCCAAAGAAAACAACACAAATAATGACTGTAAAGTTCAGTGAAGTGTGTGAGAACAGTTGTAGAAAATATCATAAAGAGTACATGTCAATGCACAAGAACAGTGACGTCCTCATGGATTGATTCCAAGATGACACCTTCAAGAATGTGGAAATCCGTAGATGCCCAAGTGCCTTACATGAAATAATGTGTATAGGTTATATTATACAGACACCTTCCCACGTGCTTTCAGTTAGAGTTGTTATTTATTATACTTAGCGCAATTAAATGCTAGGTAAATAGCTGTCATTTTGTATTGCTTAGGGAATAATGAAAAGAAAAAAGGCTATGCATGTTCAGTACAGGCATAAGTTTTTTCAAATATTTTATCAATAATTTGCTGTATGTGCAGATGTGTAATCTGCAGGTAGAGAGGCCCAACTGTACTTTCCACGTTTTTGAATTTCTTTGTTTTCAAAATGAGGACATTGTATCTTTAAACCAACTTGAAAAAAAAAAAGTGATAAAGGAACTACCATCGATGGTAATTTTATCCACTGAAAATCAGTTTTGAAGAATTTCTGTATATACTTCCTTCCTTCTTCAAGTCATCCCCCTCCCTGTTCCAGGCCCCCTTATTTTCTCCATTTGCCTTTCTGTGTGTCTGTCTACCTGTCTTTCTGTCTGTATATGTCTGTCTGTGTTGCCTGTATGTCTGTGTACAGGTACATGCATATGCATGTGGAGGTCAGATGTCAACTTCAGGTGCTGTTGTTCAGGAGATATCTACCTTGTTTTTTTAAGGCGAGGTCTCTGGGACCTGGGACTTCTGGATTGGGGTAGGTGGGCTTTTATTAGAGGCATGTTTGTGTCTGCGTGTAGGTATGTGCACGTGAGTGCCAGTGCTGGCAGAGGTCAGAGGCTTTGAATACTCCTGAAGCTGGAGTTTTTAACCCACCCAACATAAATGCTGATATCCAAACTCCAGGCCTCTGCAAGGGCAACATACGTTCTTAGGCGGACCATTTTTGATTCTACACCTTTACATTGCCACCAATTCTCAGCTCAGTTGTAGGACACTTCACTCTCTTCCAGGGGCTTTCATATCAGAGCTTCCTGGATGGAGCCCAGCACCTTGTCAAAGCAAGGAGGAAACTCTCACCAACTTATGGTTATCTTAAAGCCTCCGCTTTAGTTAAAAATGAATGCCAAGAAATGAACCGACTAGTATTTCCATTTCCTTTGGGGACCTGAAACATCAGCTACTGGAAATGTTGCTCACTGTTTAACTGTGTTTTGCAGCAGTTGCAATTTAAAGGTGTGTCTGTAGGACAACCCAGTGGCTAAGAGTATGAGTCCCATCCTCAATGTCGCTCTTTATGAAGTGTACAACCCTGACTCAGTCGCTCAAATTCTAAGTGCTTAGGATTTTCAACCTTAAAGTGTACCAATTCCAACATGTATCTGACTAAGCTGAGGGTCAGATAAAATACCTCTTAGCCTATTAGAGGCTTAGCACAGTGAGTGTCAACCTAAAAATTACTCATTCATACACAATTTGTGTTGTTCTTTAGTAATGTCATAAAAGTTTTTATTAAAAAGTCATTTTAATTCAATGTGGCTATTACACGACATTTGGTTGCAATGGAGTATGCTGCTCACTCAATGCCACCATTAAGCACAGTCTGTAAACCCATAAATCATAAACCCAAGCAGGATCCTGCTTAGTACCTGTGGAGCTTAGTACCTGTGGAAAGTGTGCAGCCTTTGGGCCAGCAGGTGTTCCAGCGCCAGCACTTTCCCCAACAGCAGGCCACGCACAGCTGTCTCCTCACGGCTGGCTGGGCTGATGCGCTGAGCAGTCAAACGCCAGACATGAATCTCATGCTTCAATTCTGCAGAGAAATACAAGTAAAGTTGGAATCTCCCTACCCTCAAATGTCAGCAAACCTGCCTCTGATCACCCCATACTGACACTGTGCAGGTAGCCCAGGGTCCACCCAACATAGGCACCTCTCAGCATGAGTTATGATGATGGAGTCAGAGGACAGAGTTGAACTTTAAAAGTCATCATGGAAGCTAAGCATGGCGATTTCAACTCTTTGAATGAAGAACAAAGTTCTTTCTTGAACAGTACATTAAAGCTAGCATTTAAGACCCCTAGCCCCTTCTCACATGCCTGCTTTAGCCAAATCTAGACATTGCTGCTGTGGTGTGAATACAGCTGATCATGACTTCTTGCTTTTAGCTAACATCAAGTGAATATGGCTTATCCCCTCCAAATCCATGTGCCATCTTATGCAGCAAGAACAACTCACCAGTGGCTGGGGCCAGGTTCTTAGACCTCCAGTCTGCTGGACAGTAAGCTGTTATAAATTAGCCTCTAACCTTTATAGCTTGCCCAAGCTAGAGTGCTATTATAGCAACATAAATGGACTAAGCCAATTGCCCAGTCTTTGAGTAGATTTAGAAACAGATCTTCTGAATATCAGCAGCATGAGTGTAATTCTCAAATAGCCAGGCTAGGCATCACAGGTGAACATTTGGTAGGAGCCAGGAGGAAGAAAGGCACCCTGTCCCACCCAGGAGAGAGAGGGAGCTGGCTTGGTGAAATGCTGGCCTGAACAGAATGAACAGCACTTTCACTCATGGCTGAATTCAGATACCTTCTGATAGAGAACTGGAGACAGGTGATTTGTCCTTTGTTGCCTCCTAATATAGTAAGATGTTTATGAAACTTGCATTTAACTTCTATTTTACATTTTTAAGAATTATATAAGCGAAGAGCCAAAACAGCAGGTTAGAAGCAAGCCGTTCTTTCTAGCATCTCAGCAGGCTTAGACTGAAGCAGCCAAAAGTGGTTTGTTGGTGAGGTGGGAGGTAGGTATAGACAGTCACTGCTCCTGAGCATGCAACATCCCGGGGACAAGCACCTCCCTGGTGATCCTTATGGAAGAGTAACCCCCTCCCCCAGGGCTGAGGGAGACATGGGGAGAGTCTTATACCCACCAACAATCTCACTGGGTTCCTTGTTATAAAGCTTTTTGTTCCAGTACAGGAGTCTGAGGAGTGGAAAGGAGACCAGGAGAACGAGGCAAATTCCGATGAACATGTGTGCTGTGAATCCCGCAAAGTCCAGGCCCTGGAGGAGGAAAGGGGCAACACGCAGCATGTGGGCCAGGGAGGGCTAAGGTGGATGTGAGCTGGAATCAACAGGGGCCCTAGGAGCCTCAGGTCAAGGATCCTGCAGTCGTTCACAAAGCCTACAGCAGAACGCTGACACTTCCCCATAACATCATAAAACTTGAAACATTTTTAAAAAGCCAGTGCTTACATGAACAACCAGCCATCTCTGAAGGAAACAAAAATAGGCTATCACAACTAACTCCAGACTACGCAGCCTGCCTTTACCACAGGGCTAATATGTTCCCCCAGGATGGGGTGAAAAAAGACTGGAAGGGTCAAACATTAAATGGTGTGGTAATGTTCAGCCATTTAAAGGTGGATTGGCTTTTCTAAACATTTGACTAACGTCCCTGCTGTGGATTGGAAGGGACATCCTCCTGACTGGAAAGCTTAGCCTTCCCACCCCTGAGCACTGCTGAGGCGACACAGAGCACTGAGACCCAACCACAAGGGTTGCAGCAGCCCTCCCACGTCCTGTTTCTTCTGCCTGCCCCTAAGTTAATTTGTTACAGAATAAGACGCCAGTATCCTTGGTTACTTTTGTTTCTTTTTAGTTCTTTTGTAATGATAAGTACATATATGTGCATGTCCCTTTAGCCCCAGTATGACAGACAAGGCCTTGAAGCTAGTCAACTGTGGGATTTGAGTAGTATCCATGAAGAACAAGTGCCATACAGGGGGCCAGAGGCACCACAACAGTGTGGCATTGGGATCCTAGGATGTAGGAGACCATTACAATAAGGTGGTGAGGACACAGAGGCCACTATGGTATGCTCATGAGATGTGGTCTGACAAGCCCCACAGGCTGTCAGTGAGTTACTGCAGAACCATGGGCAACATGGGAGTTAGCAAACCACCTTCCAACAGCTTGGATTAGCGGGAGAATATAAACTATGATAGTTTATTAAAACGTATTTGTTCCCTCACTTCTATAAAAGATCGGAAGCCACAACTGCTAGAGCTACAACATAATTAGAAGTTATATCAAAGAGAGGGCTCGCCAGTGAATGATAACCTAAAGTTCTGAATCTCTTAAATTATCAGCATGTCCTAAGGCTGTCCTTGAAAACAGCGTTACAAACAGCAGATGGAGCCACATGAACTGTTTCACAGATCCAGGAAAACAGAGGTAGGACTCTTGGACTGCTTTAAACTGACCATGTAAGACTTAACCACTGGGGGGGCAGGCTTTGTTTGTTTCTTTTGTGTCTTTTTGTTTGAAACAGAGTCTCACTATGTAATATAGTTCAGACTGGTTGCCTCAACCTCCTAAGTAATGGGATTACAGGCACGTGCCACCAAACCTAGCTCAGAATTTACCACTTTTCAAGTAGTTCTTCAGTAAAAATATTACCTTGAACTTTACGTTTACCTGTACAGTTCATATCCCAGATCTCTAATTGGAAGATTTCATAATACTTTTAAGTATTTATGAAAATGTTTTAATTTCCTTTAAAGTCAGAAAAAAATGAGCCCAAGAAAATGGTTTAAGGTATAATATTAATCCATGTACCTTTAAATCAACTTAGTCATGAAACATAATTGTTAGTCATTTTAGCGCATATGGCCAGCAAAGGCAGAAGTTCCTATATCCTGAATAATTCTGAGTCTCTTTGGAATGTAAGACCTAAAGTCTTGTTCCATTAGAAATAGTGAGGCAATTGAAGAAAAATGATGACTAGGTAAATGAAAAAAAAATGATAATAAAAAAAACTAAGGTGGCCCTAGGAGACATCCATAGCAAAGTAATACAGCACTGGGGGAAGTGGCTATGAGAGTTGTAACAGGTGGCTTTATCCAGCGGGAAAAGAGAGAACAGAAAATCCCAAGCTGATCATTTTCAAAAATCAGCAGGGGCAGATGCAACGTGCGCTGGGAGGCCAGTGTTCACACTAAGCTTACACATGTGTCTGGGCCTCCCCACAACTTTTACATCCCTTTGTAGCTCCCTAGACATTCTCCTTACTGTCCACAGTAACAAAAGCACCTCCCATCACAATTGCACCAACCCAGTGCTTAAATGCAGACTTTCCATCTTGCAAGGTGCTGCTTCTGCTTTTTTCTTTTAACCTTATTTTGTACTTTGTGGGGCGCTCTAATGAGCCATTTTCTTCTTAACAACCTCCACTATGTTTGATGGATCCAGTGAACAGATGCTGAAGCATGTGACATAACCAATAGAGGGCGCACACCCCTGGAAAGTCAGAACATTGTCCTTTCAATGTGTACTTAGGATGAAGCTGAGGAATTCCTGGCCCACCAGCACCATTTTCTAAATACTATACTTTCAGGCTAGCACTGTGACAAGTCCAAAGAGTTCACTGCATTGTAATGGGATGGTTCAAACTAATGTGGTTTCTTACATTCTTCTACGTGAAAAACTCAAATACTTATGAATTGTTAAGTTGAATGTTTTCTGATGTGATTTGAAACCAAAATTCAGACACCAAGTAAGGAAAGGACATATGGCTGCATGTAATAGAGATAGGAGACACAGGTGTGGGCCAGCAAAGCACATGAGGGTCCTGACATGTGCAACTGAGGGAGGTTAAGAGCTACATCATGCTTCCTCCAGCATGCCTGAAATGAACGAACCACAAAGGGGGTGGACATTATCAACAATGTTGGCCTAAGAGGAGAAAGAATGAAAAACAAAGGCCGTGAAGCCACAGGTACTGAAGAGCTTTGTGGAAGGAGAATGCTCACATAGGAGACTAAGAAATGGCCAGAGAGGCAGAGCAAGAGCCAAGGAACTGACAGTGTCATCCCATCCAATGGGATGGAAGGGAGTGTTTGCAGGGAAGCAATGGAGGGACATCATTTTCTGAGGTTGTGGATTTGAGACACAGCCTTTCTATGAAAGGGCATAAATTGTCCCTTAAGTTCTGTATGAGAGTACACATCAGTGAACTACCACGAGTGACTGGAGACCACTCTGTCCATTTGTATATGCTTTGACCATAGCTGCTTTCATGTTGCAGTGGTAGAACTGAGTGCCTGCAGCAGAGCTCATATTGCCCACATGCAACTATAGTAACCATATGACTTTTTATGAATGTTTTCTGGCCCTGTTTCAAAGGAATCTTGCACATTTTTATGTTGTATTTTCACCATAATCAGTCTTAAATTGCTCTAGACTGAACTGTGAACCCCTCCCCAATTCTCTTGTTCGCATATAACTCCCATTTGGAGAAGGAACCTTTTGGAGGTGATGAGGTTTAGATGAAGTCATGAGCCTACAGCCCTCGTGTGGGGACTAAACCCTGTGAGAGAGACACCAGCCTCTTAGCTTGCACTCTGCCTCACTTCCTCTCCTTCACCATCTGTCTTTATTTTATGCACAAAGGAAATAGCTATTAAAACTTACAGAGACTTTCCAAGGATGTCTAAGACCTTCATTTTCCAGCCTTTAAAAAGAAAAATTTAAGGCCTTCATCAGTAAATTTATCTCCCACAGTTGAGAAAGGAATCCCACATTTCCAGAAAGATGGAACAGGTCATTTTGTTAATGCTAAAAGAAAATTCTATTATTAGTAATATAGTTAATATACTATGACTAAATAGATCACATCATCCCATTGTCTCTTTAAAAACACATCAGAATGAAAATGAAGACAGTTTGGACTACTTCACACCACACTAGAGGTCAACCACCTTACACCCTACTCACCATGACCAATAATGTGCATTGTGGGTGGGTGACATCCAGGCCTTGCTTTCCACTTACTAAAAGAACCAGGCACTTTGGGTAGAGTGCTAAGCTAAGCTGTGCATTTACTGAAAGCGACCCTAATGTACTGGTGGTACTTACCATTTTTCTCAACTCCTGGTTGGAAACAATAATAACATTTGGTGGGTCCCCAATGGCAGTGGCAGCACCTCCAATATTTGTGAAGATCACTTCCGCAATCAGGACTTGTCGTGGATCAAGATTGAGCACCTCACATAACCTATCATGAATGAAAGTGATAGCCCCACTATTGGCATCAGAAAAGGCCTATGTACAATCCAAATGTTTAAAGCATTTGCTTGTGCAAGGAAGGCACACATACACACACACATACACACACACACACACGCACACACACACACACACACACCTGTGAGAAAGGTAATGCTGGGATAACCAACTGTATCAACAGCCTCAGGCACCTCTGATTATGAGAACTGCATGTCTTTTTTAATTTTATTTATTTTTATTTTATGTGTGTGAGTGTATCCCCTGCATGTGAGTGCACCCGTGTCATGCAATGCTGCAGAGGTCAGAAGAGGGTGTTGGATTCCCCTGGAACTGGAGTTAAGGATGGTTCATAGCTGCCATGTGGGTGCTGGAAATAGAGCCCAGGTCCTCTGTAAGAATAGTCAGTGCTCTTAACCACTGAGCCATCTCTCTAGCCCCTGCAATTCTTTTTTTAATATTTTATTTGTTATTTTTATTTTATGTGTATGAGTATATTGCCTGCATCTGTGTAAGTGCATCCATCTCATGCAATGCCCGCAGAGGTCAGAAGAGGGTGTCAGATCCCCTGGAACTGGAGTTACAATTGTTAGCTGCCATGTGGGTGCTGGGAATCAACCGAGGGTCCTCTGCAAGAACAGCTAGGGCTCTTAATTGCTGACCCATCTCTCTAGCCCCAGAGAACTACATTTTTTCCCAGTTAACCCCCACACTCTGGGCCATCAGTTTAAGGATATATTCTCTCTTTTCCCCAACAGTCTGAAGGGAACACCATTCCCTGTGTGTCAGGCCCCAGTGAAGGGAAAAGCTTGAAGCAGGTAAGTGAATAGGTTCCAGTCATCAGATGCCATGAGGAGAGTGGTGGACAGTAACCAATACTTAACCTGCTGGTGCAGTCCTTTGTCTGTCTTCCCCTTTCCTGATAAGACCTTAGGCTCTCCCCTCACCCTTTCCTTTAACTACTAAGTATGAACTTCTTGCTTAGCTATGGATCTCTGGCCTGGCTGCATAAGCTTTGTCTTGGAGTCTTTGAAAGTCTCACAAGCCTGCTCTGTGGAAGACTAAGCCCTGAGAGTGGTGGAAGACAACAGTGTAGAATTCCATAGGCAAAAATCCTGTTATCTGATGGTCTGTGAATGTCTTGCCTATGTGTCCCCATGACAGCTATCTCCTGAAAAGCAAGACCCACGTCTTTCCACTCCCCATAGTGTTTCTGAGCTCCAGTGACTTCATCGCATTGTTTGCATGTTTAGTGCTCTGCAGTCACGCAAGCCAGAGTTGGCTGGGTGGTGCAGCCGGAAACCACACCTGCCTGAAGCAGGCCCTATATCCGTTTTGGAAGTGCTCTACATACCTTATGGTGACAGGCGTGAAGAGGAGCATGGTGGTGACATTGTCTAAGAAGGCAGAAAGAACAGCAGCAATGAGACAAAGCATGATGATCATGGCCCATACTCTTCCTCGAGAAAGTCGGTATGCCTAAAACACATGGGAAGGAACAAGCCAGAATCAGCACATTCACACAGCAGACTGTTTTACACTAATGACTCCAGGGAATAGGGACCAAAATAAATTCCCATTCAGAATTTCCAAAGAGCTTTGTTGAAGAAATTATTTTTCAAAAGAAATTTTCAATTCCAAGGCCAAAATCAAGCTCAGCGCCAGCCTTTGTATTTGTAGGGTAAGATTCCTTATCCACCATGCACAGAAGGGGCAGTTCAAATTCTGGAGGTCAGAGCCTGCTGACAGAGTCACTAGGGTTTCAGTTAAAATGCAAAGTCTCAGTGAGGTATCATTTTACACCTGTTAGAATGATTTTTATCAGGAAAGATGAAAGATAACAGGGCTGGGGATATATGCCCATGGTAGAGTCCGTGTGTAGCTTGCATGAGTCCTAGTTCAATCCCCAGAACCATGCAAACTGAGTGTGGTGGCTCAGGCAACACTCCCAGCAGTTGGAAGGTAGAGCATCCAGCCTCCAACTCGTTGCTGAAGATGACCTGGTTCCAATTTGTTTACTGGAGAGCTGTTCCAATATATGGAATCAACCTAAGTGTTTATCAACAGATGAATGGAAGAAGATAATAAGCATCATACGTAAACATCATGAAATACTATTCACATGTGTAAGGGATAAAACCCTCACATTTTCAAAAATAGGGTTACAGTTGGAAGGCATGATTTTAAGTAGAATAAGCCAGGCACATATACAAATACCACAGGGTTTCACTTCTATGTGGAATCTAAGAAAGCTGATCTCATAAAAGAAGAGAATAGAATGTGGTTACTAGGTTGGGAGGGAGAGAACAGAGAGACACTAGTCAAAGAGTACAAAGTGCAGTCAGAAGGTATGGATTGACCATTGCACAGGCAGAGTGACTATATTCAAAGTAGTATCATTTCAAAATAACTTAAAAAGAAATTTTAAATGTGTCACCATAAAAAGATAAGTGAACTAATACACTAGTTGGTTTGATTTAACCATGACCCATTGTATATATGTACAGTGAAACATATTTTACCCCCAAATTATTTGCCAGTTAAAGTCATGGTTTGTCAGTTAAAATAATAGTAGTAATAGGGGTTGGCGAGATGGCTCAGTGGTTAAGTGTACTGGCTTCTCTTGCAGGGGACCAGGGTTCAGTTTCCAGCACATGTCAGCTAATGACCAGCCATGACACCAGGTCCAGGGGAGTCAGAGCCCTCTTCTGGCCTCCACGGACATTGCATGCAAATGGTACACTTAACATATATGCAGGAAAAACTTTCATACGTGTAAAATAAAAATTAATTAATTAAATTAAAAAATAATAGTAGTGATAATTTTTAAAAGACTTTTAAGGGGCTAGTATATAGCCCAGTGACAGAACACATACTCAGCATATACAAGGACTGTGTTCAATCCCCAGATGAGTAAATGAATACAATCTTTACAAGATTAAAGAAACAAACATGATTTTCCCTAATTTAAAAATCATGACTGTGTATGTGCACAATATCTAGAAAGTAATTGCTAAAATTATTTTACCAAAAGGCAAAGCAATCAGAAGCTGATGGCTTGAAATATTCAGAGACTCTAATACGCAAAACAAGTTTTGATGTGTAGCTCTCACCAGCCAATTTAAATAATATTATACAAATATTCAACCTGAGAACTCTTTGCCTCGATGCCCCTCTTTGTGTATGGGAAAGCTGAAGGTATTGCTGGGAACCTTGTTTAGCACAGCAGCTATACCCAGCTTTCCTGAAAGGATGATGAAATTTCAAATGATATTTTAATTTACTAAATATATAATGCTAGAATAATATGTCAACTAGTTAGTATACAAATATTAAACCCAACATCATACCATCATACCTACCTTTACAGCACAATAATCAAAAAATCCAGTTTCTGAAAATATGGCTACTAAGATCATCTAAAGGGAAAGAGGAAAAATAGACAGGGAGATTCTTTTAGCAAAATACCACAATGGAACAATGTCACGTGACCAAATATGCATTTGAGGTCTGCTCCCAAAGCTGCGTATCACCAAGCTACTTGCTGTCTTGCTAAGTATTCACCATGTCTCCCATCCACCTACTGCCTCCTTGAGTGGATCCTCTTATCAGTGGCTTTGCATGTATATTTTTGTCCAGGGATTTTTCCCTAAGGCATGTTATCATCCCATCTAATCCTCCCAACAAACATCAAATGCTATTATCACTCTGTTCTATAGACCAGAGAGACAGATGGCTTGCTCAGACTCAGAGCTAGAAGCAGGGAAGGAGGTAGGCCAGCAGCTGCCCTCTTTACCTGATTTCTCCACAGCAGCACTTAGACATCTTACTATTTTAAAACTGGATCAAAATTTGCTTCTTACTGTAATTCAACTAAATTTTTTTTCTTGCAAATGTGGTGACCATGAGCAAGACCACTGAATAAACTGTATAAAACAACAATGTCCCAAAATCACTTTAGACTCAGTACCAACCTTGTCTAGAGCACTTTCCTAACCAAGAGGTCCTTGTGGGGCTGTTCTAACATGTGGCACTTCATGGGAACATAAGAAGACAGATATGGGTGGCAGCCTGGCCTTCTACTGTCATGGGGAACCATTCCCTCTCTGGCAGAACAAGAACTAGGGTAGGCTACCCCAGGAAATAAGTCAGGTAAAGTAGAATCTAGTAATGTACATTTTCTATGCTACCCCTATACAAAATCATAGAACCAGTAAGTACTTGCTAGATTGATTTTAATTGATAAAAAGAAAACATATTAGGTCATTCTTATGGGCTGAATTATGTCCATCCTCCTCAAAACTCTTATGTTGAAGCCCTAACCTCCAGTACATCAGAATGTGGTTGCACTTGGAGACAGGGCTTTTAGGGGAATTATTTAGTTAAATGAGGCCATTGGGGTGAACTCTAATTGAATGAGAGCTGTCCCTATAAGGTGGGGATTAGGATACAAGTGCATAGAGGGAAGAACCTGTCAGGACACAGATAGAAGACAGGCATCCACAGCCAAGGAGAGGAGCCTCAGAGGAGGTCAGCCCTGCCTATACCTTGGCCCAGACTTCAGCCTCTTTATCTATGAGAAATAAATTTTCATTCTTTAAGCCACAAACTCTATAATGCTTTTATGGCAGTTCTAGCAAACTAACACACCATTTGTTTGACTTTACTAAAAGTAATATACTGAAGTCATCTGGTATACCTCCTTCCTCCATCCAGATGTCCAAACCCTATGCATCTTTCAGCACCCAACATAGGCGTTGGCTCCTCCATGAAGCCTGAGTTCAGAGATCAGTTCCACCTTCCTGCATGGAGAGACTGGCAGCACTACTTTGGGTCACTTTGAAGGCTGAATTAGTTACATCTGCCAGCTTTGCAAGGACAGATGCAAAGAAATGAGGATACAGGACTAGAGGGCTAACTCAGTGGTTAAGAGCACTCACTGCTCTTGCAGAGAACCTGG
This sequence comes from Nannospalax galili, assembly GCF_000622305.1. Classification (NCBI taxonomy): domain Eukaryota; kingdom Metazoa; phylum Chordata; class Mammalia; order Rodentia; family Spalacidae; genus Nannospalax; species Nannospalax galili. Next base: position 3,407,497 of record NW_008338998.1, read on the forward strand.
GTTTGATTCCCAGCACCCACACAGCAGTTATCAACCATCTGTGACATCAGGTCCAGGGGACCTGACACCCTCTTCTGGCCTCTGGGGGCAGTTGTACACATGTGGTATGCATACATACAATCAGGCATACACAGGTACACACAAAACAAAATAAACAAATGAAATTTTTGGAAGGAAGAAAAGAAGGAAAGGTGAGAGGGAGGGAAGGAGGAGTGGAAGAAAGGAGAGATGAAGGGAAGGAAGGAAAGAGGGAAAGAAGGAATGAAAGAAGGAAGAAGAGGGAGGAAGGAATGGAAAAAGGAAGGAAGGAGGGAAGGAAGGAAGGAAGGAAGGAAGGAAGGAAGGAAGGAAGGAAGGAAGGAAACATAGTGACCCGTTTTCCACAAAGTGATCCTCCTCCCAGTACAGGGCAGATGAAACCTCGAAGACCACTTGACTCTTCGGGGACTGGCTCAAGCAGGAATCATCCCTGCTTTTCCCAAGGCCTTGCCAAATTCTACTTTTTCTAGCTAAACTGACTGGCGAGTCCTATTTCACACTAATCCACTTGCATATTGAAGTTTCTTTCCTACATTGACCTAGTATTCCTCACAGCATAGAGAGGCCACTTGACAATATAATAAATTGGTAAACACTAGAACTATCACTTAGGGACATTTTTTTCTTTATATGATCAATATTACTTTTCCAATCACTGAAACTGTTGCATGGTTCATTTATTTAGAATATACCATTCTTTATCTCAAGGGTAATAAATGAAAGAATTTCCAACTTGTGTAAATGAATGATATTATTTCATTGCTCAACAAGCCTAGAGTGGAATTCTTCAGTTAACTAACCAGACTACCAGTCATTCTGCCCTCCTCAAGAGAAATTAGCTGGATCTTCACTAACACCTCTCAATCAAGACCTAACTGTCAAGAGATATGACATCTTTAGTATAATGACAGGATCAGCAGCCACAGTGGCAAAGTGAAGGACCCAGGCTCAGAGCCATGTCCTGCTGAGAAGACTGTAATTACCATGCCAAACAGCAGGGCCAGAGTCTCAAAATCAATCCACTCCACCACGTGGGTCAGGCTGGGTCTCTGCAATGAAAGCACAAATTTGTCAATTAATCCTGTGCATCAACCTCCTGGAGAAAGCTCTAAAAATGTGCTTCCCTTACTGCAAACCCATACATTGGGCCAAAGTGGGAAATGCACCATCCACTTACTTGCCTTTGAAATTGGATTATAACATTGCTGAATAACATTCAGTGCATCTGTAACATCAAAACTAGGCTTGAAAATGGGGAAAATATTTAACCCTGCCCCCAGAAACTCTAGGAGAACTACTGCCTGGATTGCAGGTTCAGTCTGCTCATGTCTTCCTCACCAGAATGCATGAGAGACAGATCTTTATCTGGTTCGCCATATGCCACCAGCACGGTATGAATTGAGGGACGGCTAGAGCCCAGCCTATTGGGAAAGGGCAGTTCACTGAGTGGACCAAGGGATTTCCTACTGCATGTGTGGGCCATGTGTACCTATGTGCCTATGTGTACCATGTGTACCCATGTACCATAAGAGCAATTTTCCAAACAAGATACATTGCTACCACCATACTTGTGAGAAGAAGAGCACCACCCGAAGACTTGGCAGCATCCCCATCCCAGCCCAATTAGCACCTCCACTTCCTAGGACCTAGATTCTAGCTTGAACAGCCCTCTCTAGCCTGTGGCTAGCAGCTTCATTTTCCCAGTGTCATTTTCCTGAAGTCAGCACCACTAACACCTTCCTGCACAGCCTGGTTTAATTATTAACTTCCTTGTGACTAAACCAGATCTCAGTCCCTTCTCAGCATGATTTAAAAAAACAAAACCTAGCCTGTGAGAGACGTTTGCTCTCTCCCCCCACTTCTCTGATGAGAGCCCTTCTCAGGTTTAGGCCATGGACCTGCTGTCTCATCTTTCTTTTCTTCTTGCAATGCCCAACTAGTATTGAAAACAACAGTTTGATGGGCCTAGAGAGATGACTCAGCAGTTAAAAGCACTGGCTGCTCTTCTAAAGGAACTGGGTTCAATTTCCAGCACCCACATTGTGGCTCACAACCATTTGTAACTCCAGCTCCAGAGGATCCAACACCTTCTTCTGACCTCTGTACATACATACATGCAGGCAAAACACTCATACACATAAAATTAAAAAATTAAAAAACAGTTTGGGGCTAGGATATAGTTCAGTGGCAGAATGTTTGCCTAACATGCACGAGGCCTTGGATTCCACTCCAAGTTCTACACGACAAAAAAAAAAAAAAAAAAACCAGTTTTCTTACCTCTAAATTTTAGAATTCTGGTCTATTTAAGCTTTCAGTTTAGCATTTGTTTATACCAAATCTAGCCAAGAAAGGGATCAAGTTCTTACAACTGCTTTCAGGCTGGTTAGACATACAAATTTTAAATCAAAAGAAAACACAACACAAATAACTAACTCAAAATAACTGATTCAATATACTTCCCTATATAGTTATTTGAACAAATCATTATTTGGGGTTGGTTGACTGTCCTGTCAGTAGTTTTCAGGAAAAATCCATCAGTCTATAGCTGCTTTCAGATTCAGTTCTGCGGTGTGGTCGCCTCTGTGAGGGCCCTGAGTGCAGAGTCAGCATTGCCCCTCCAACAATTCTGCCTCCTAAGAGGTCCTAAGAGTGTTTCCTAAGAGTTCTCAGGCTCCCCATTCTCCTCATGCAGTTCCCACGCCCCTGCCTAGTGGACCCCGTTACTTACATACAGGCATCTTCAGGGCCTGTGATGTTGCAGGACAGAGCCTCAGCCCCACGAGCTCCACCTCCACATCTGCTGGTTGGAAACCCAAAAGCTGACAGGACTAGATTCATCTCTAACACCACTTGGCCACACACTGGGCAAATGTAAGACTGAGGAGCCTTTCTTCAACCCAGATGGAGACTAAGCTACATGGATCAGTGTGATGACATCAAGTGACAACTGTCCTTAAAACTAGTTTGGTAGTTCTTGACTCTAGCATAGTTCTTGGGCAAAACCATGGAAGCAGCATATAAAAGAATTAAAAGCAACGAACCAAGCCTAAATCCTCAAATGTCCCTGGGTCTGACATAGTATCAAGTATAAGCCAGTGAAGTAAACATTACAACTTACATCACCAACCACAGCCAGTGCTGCTAACGCTGCAAGAGCCCCCAGCATGGCTGCCAGAGTTCTGTGAACAATCTGGAAAGAAACAGGAAATGAATTCATTGCAGTCCACAAGGCATTAACACACAGAAGTCTACATTGGTATGAGTGTTCCATTCACCATTGTATACCACACCATTCAAACAATAAACAAATCAAATGATAAACAAGTCTGCTTTTTATGAAAGCTGCTTTCATTTCCTATCACGTGGCCCTGATAAAACAGTGGAAAGCTGAACTCTGGAGTAAATTGTCATTAAGTAATTACCATATACTCCCTAGGCAACTGAACTTTTAGTTCAGCAACATAAATCGATTCTTCCCAATTACTGAGACTATTGTTAAACCAAAGGTACACTGCCAGATGCTTCATTTAATTGAGACTTCAGAACTGTCACTGAATTGCAAAAGGATCTTATCTATTAATTATAATTAAACTGGACGTGGAACTTCTAATAGCAAATATACTAGAAAATTTGAACCCTCAGACATTACTGATGGAAATGCAAATGGTAAGGCAACTGTGGAAAACAGTTTGGCAGCAGTTCCTTAAACAGCTAAACATAAGTTGACCCTATAATGTAACAATTCCACTAGGAATCTGCTGCGTATAAATGAAAACATGTATCCCCATAAAGCATGAATGTTCTAAACAGCATTATTCAAAATAGGCCAAACCTGGATATAGCTGCACTTCCGTTTGTACTACTAGATTTCAGTGTTAGTTTTCAAGTAATTTTGTACCTGCTTTTGAGATACTCGGTGTTTAGATTTTTAAGAAGTAATATATTGGTTGTAAGTACAAATACCTAAGTTCTAACAAATGGCTACTAAATTACAATAATTCCTTTCCTTATCATCTGCTTTTCAGTTTCAGTTGATGACATGTGTTAGCCCTTCTTCTTTATCTGATGCTTAGGTGACTCTAGGAAGCAGTCAGGAAGGACAGACTTCATCCTCAGTATTCCAACCTGGAGAACAAGCCTGAAGCTGCAAGAGCGGAGACTCGGAGCTACAGCCTCCACCTCATCATTCCTCTCCTTTCTCTATACAGGGCAAGGCAAGACAGTCCCAGCCTTAATATACCTTCTATTTTTAGTTGCTTATGCATTGCATTAACACTTCATGAGTTGAACATGTAGTGATAGGTTTGCAAATAGGTACATAGAATAAAGAGGTGCTATGGTTTGGATGTGTCCCCCAGAACTTCGTGTGTTAGAAACCTAATGACCAAATTTATATATTGATGGCACTAGGAGATGGGGCCTTTGGAAGGTAATTAGGATTGGATAATGGTGGTTCACATGATGGCAGGAGTGGCTTCAGTCAGAAAAAGAAGATCCTGTGTTTCCTGTCTCATCACACGATGCCCTCCATGGTGTGAGGCTGCGGCAAGAAGGTCCTCATCAAATGTGGTGCCATGTTCGTAGAGTCTCAGCCTCCAGAACTGTGGGCCAATTAAACATCTGCTCTTCATAAGTTGCCTAATTTTGTGTATTTTATTAACGTGACAGAAAATGGCCTAATACAGGAAATAAAGTCACTGTGTAAAGAACAGACAGAAAATGCTGGGAGTAGTCTCCAATCCCATCCAAGTCATGCTGCTTTCTTCTAATTTAACCTTTTGGTTAACTTTGTGGAAAAAATAAGACTTTCCATAAAGATGCCTGAGTGCTAGTCACTGGTCAGCTGAATTGAAGAGCAGCAGAACTGCCCATCTTTTATTAGGCATCTACAGTGTGCCTGGCACAATATTTTGCCCATCTCTTAACAGGCATCTACTGTGTGCCTGATTCAATATTTTACAGATACTGTTTCATGTCCTTTTCAGAACAACCCCATAATGTAGAAACTACCATTTCTCTGTTTTAAACTACCATCTCTCTCTCTTTAAAGAAAGAGTTTCAGCCATAAAGGAGATGCAGAGCCAGAACTCAGACCCAGCATTTTTCTACTCCAGGCATATCTCTCTCTCTCTCTCTCTCTCTCTCTCTCTCTCTCTCTCTCTCCCTCCCTCCCTCCCTCTGGAGGTGTTTAACCATTGATAAAATCAGGGAACTATGTAAGAGACTTTAAGGAGCTATTCACCCTGGAAAAGGTTAACGAAATCAGGGCCTGGTAAATTATTAAATGGATGAGCAAATGTCAAAGCAAGAAGCAGCTTTCAGAAGATCCAAGGGTCTGGTCATCATCCCATTGGTGCCCCAAGCATCAGCACCAAACTCATGTGGGCCACTGCCCTCCTCAGTTCCTTTCTCCTCTGTGGAGCAGTCTCTCCCTAAATATGCATGCTGGCTTACCAGGCAGTCCACACAGGATCATGTCTATGGTGCTCATTGCATGCTTAGGGCATGTGGTTATACTGATTTCTAACTCAGAAACCCAGCTGAGCCCTACACATGTCAGGGAAGAAACTTTCTCTTCTTCCCACTCCAAAAAAAAAAAAAGGATGGTGGTGTAGTTTAATGCTAGAGCATGTAATTAGGATGCATAAGACTCTGGGTGTAACCCCCAAGCACCAAAAAAAAAAAAGTAAAGTAAAAAGAAAAAAGTAAAGTAAAATCTTTTAGATTAAACTGTTCACTAAGAAATGAATTCATTGATTATTAAGAGCCAGGGATCATGGAGGCCTGGGGCAAGGCAGTGTCTTCTGGATATGACAGAATCGTTTCACTCAGGAACTCGCAGCACCTGTGGTTGCCTGCACAAGATCAAGCATGATCAAGCAAGTCAACATTCTAGCATAGAGACACAGGAGCCAGCATCCCTTATAAGAGGAACTGTTGAGCATTGATGGCTTCCCCATTGATGGAGAAGGAAGAGGCCGTTTTCTTAAGGGCGTGACCCTGAGTAACTTGACCATGCTCCAATAGATGGCCCCATACCCATAACACATGGCTAGTACTAATGGGACTCAGGGTTTAGTTTGGAAAAAAAGAAAGAAGGAAGAAGCAAGGAAGGGAGGGACAGAGGGGAAAGAGAAAGAAAGAAAGAAAGAAGGAAGGAAGGAAGGAAGGAAGGAAAGAAAGAAAGAAAGAAAGAAAGAAAGAAAGAAAGAAAGAAAGAAAGAAAGGAAGAAAGGAAGAAAATTAGAAAATGAAGTTAGGAGGGAGACAGGGTATCTGTAGGGTGAGGATAAATATGATCAAAGACATTATGTACATGTATGAAATTCTCAAAGAATAAATAAAAATATTACATTAAAAACTATGGCCTTACCAAAAAAAGAAAACAATTCATTGTACTGGGTAATTTTTGTACAGTTCTAAATTTCTGTGCTTAAAAAAAAGAATTTTTCAACTATCAGGAATAGTAAAAATGCTAGATGGGCCAAAAATAATAAAAATCAATAAAAAGTGTTAAATGATGCTTAGTGTATAGGACTGCATATGTGGGTCCTGGAAAAGACTTCTTCCAGTGGAACTGCTTCCAGAGCACAGCACATACCATCAGCTTCCCTAGCTTGGCCCTGTACACATTCTTCATTAGCACAACGTGTATTCACTGCTCACCATTATTTTTATGTTAAAATTTTCATTGACATGCTCTCTGCTTCCCTGGGCCTGCATGACCCACAGGCCTCTCTCACGGGTAAGTCCATCGTGCCCTCCATATGTTAACTCCCCCAGCCTCATTCACCCTCCCATCTCCCCCACCTGTCTCTCCTCCTAGCCGGAGTCCTGTCCCATTCCTTCTCTTGGCACCCCAGACACCTGGGGAACCACCACTGCTTCCTGATCCTTTTCATCCAAACCAACTCAGTTCCTTCTTGGGTCCCCAGGAGCACTCTGGGACTAGCCCCACCCTCACCTCCCTCTACTTGCCAGGCCTGCAGGACCTGCTAGCCTCTTTCCTGGAGGCTGGGGCTGACCCTTCCTCTTCTGGATCCTTTGTATCCAGAGCTATCCAGCCCCTCAGTGCAGTCCCCAGAAGACCTTGGGGCCGTATCCCCGCCCCCATCTTCCTTTGCATCTCTGGGTGGCACGACCACTAGCTGCGTAAACCACCATCTTTACTGGGCCCAGCTCCCAGGCCACTCCAACCCCCAAATTCCTGAGGCGAAAATCGTTCCTGGAGGGATTCAGAACTTAGGAGAAAGGCTGAAAACATCTGATCCTTATCTGATTTGGGTCTCTGTGGGAACTCCTGAAGACAAAAGCAATCTGGCCACTCCAATATAAAATCAAAAGAGAGAAACAGAAGCTTAGAGGAACCAGCTTTTCATACCCAAAAAGTAAACCACAAAGACACATAAAGTTCACAAAAAGAAGCAGACCTAAACTTGAAGGCTAGAGTCTCACACAAGAATCAGAAACTACAAAACAAATTCACATGTCAAAATCACAGAGAAAACATAATAACATGAAAAACCAAAACAACATATCCCCACTAAATACTAATAGACCTCCAGAGGAGTACAATGAGAACCCCTTAGATAATGCAGGACATGGAACTCAAAAGAACAATTATAAGCATGGTAAAAGAATTCAGTGAATTTAAAGAACACACACACACAAAGAAATCAAAGAACTGAAGGAAGATAGGGATAAACTTCTGAATGAATTCAGAAAAGAGTTAGAAATATTGAAGAATACTTGGGCTGAAATGAAGAAGGAAGTGAAACACTCCATAAGCCAATTAGAAATGACAGGAGAAAGCCTCACCAATAGGGTGAATGAAATGGAAAACAGAGTATCAAGACTGGAAGATAAAGTGGACGAACTAGACCACTCAAGCAAAAATTATGAAAAATTTAAGAAATCACAAGAATGGAATGTGCAGGAATTGTGTGACACCATAAAAAGACCAAACTTATGAATCACAGGCATACAGGAAGGCAAAGAATCCCAAGATAATGGCACAGACCAGCTTGTCAACAGAATCATGGAAGAAAATTTCCCAAAATTAAAAAAAGACTTGCCCATACAAATACAAGAAGATATAGAACACCAAACAGACAGGACCAGAAAAGAAACTATCCATGGTACATTATACTAAAAACACTAAATGTACAAAACAAAGAGACAATACTGAAAGCTGCAAAAGAGAAACAACAAGTCACATATAAAGGAAAACCCATTAGGATTATAGCTGACTTTTCAATGCAAACTATGAAAGCCAGAAGAGCCTGGACCAAAGTATTCCCAGTTTTAAAAGACCACAGATACCAACCCAGAATACTATGCCCTGCCAAAATGCCTATTATAGTCGAAGGGGAAAGAAAAATCTTCCATGACATAAATAGGCTGAAGGAATTC
>NW_008338998.1:3415983-3416863 GCF_000622305.1 Nannospalax galili
AGGATTCAATACCCATCTTTCATTAATAACTTTAAATATTAACAGACTGAACTCCCCAGTCAAAAGACACAGACTATGGGAATGGATTAAGAAACAAAACCCATCTTTTTGTTGTCTGCAAGAACTCACCTCACTTTCAAGGACAGACACTATCTTAAAGTGAAAGGATGGAAAAAAATACACCAAGCAAATGGTACTAAGAGAAAAGCAGACATAGCAATTCTAATATCTGACAAAATAGGCATTAAACTAAAACTAATCAGAAGATATAAAGAGGGCCACTTCATTCTGATCAAAGGAACAATAAATCAAGAAGATATTACAATCATGAACATATATTCACCAAACTCTGATGCACCCAACTTCACAAAAACAATACTACAGGACCTTAAGACCCAGATTAATCCCAACTCATTAATAGTAGGGGACTTCAATACACCACTGTCTCCATTAGATAGGTCAACAGGACATAGGGTTAAAAAGAGACATCTGAATTAAACAATACCATATATCAAAGGACTTAACAGACATCTACTGAGTATTCCACCCAAGTACCAAAGGACATACTTTCTACTGAGCACCCCATGGAACCTTCTCCAAAATTAACTATATACTGGGGCACAAAACAAACCTCAACAAATACAAAAAGATTGAAATAATTCCATGCATTCTATCAGACCACAATGCAATAAAGCTTACAATCAACACCCAAAGAAGCCCTAATCACCACATGAACACATGGAGATTAAACAACACACTCCTGAATGATGAATGGGTCAAAAGAGAAATTAGCCGGGCGTGGTGGCACACGCCTTTAATCCCAGCACTCAGGAGGCAGAGGCAGGCGGATCTCTGTGAGTTCAAGGCCAGCCTGGTCTAC
>NW_008338998.1:3417452-3418675 GCF_000622305.1 Nannospalax galili
TGCATCTATGAAGCCAGCATCACTCTCATACCAAAGCCTGGTAAAGATACAACCAAAAAAGAAAACTATAGACCCATATCCTTAATGGACATAGATGCAAAAATTCTCAACGAAGTACTTTCAAACTGCATACAGACACACATCAAAAATATCATACACCAGGATCAAGTCGGCTTTATCCAAGAGATGCAGGGATGGTTCAATTACGTAAGTCAATAAACGTCATAAATCATATAAATGGGCTCAAAGACGAGAACCACACGGTCATCTCAATAGATGCAGAGAAGGCCTTTGGCAAAATTCAGCATGCATTTATGTTCAAAGTCCTAGAGAGAATTGGACTGGAGGGAACATACCTCAACACAATTAAAGCCATACATAACAAGCCCACAGCCAGCATCATTCTAAATAGGGAAAAACTGGAAGCATTCCCATTGAAATCAGGAAACAGACAAGGCAGTCCACTATCCCTTCTCTTTAACATAGTGCTTGAAACTCTTGCAAGAGCAATAAGACAAGAGCAGGAAATTAAAGGAGTAATAATTGGAAAAGAAGAGATCAAATTATCCCTTTTTGCAGATGATATGATATCTAAGAGATGCCAAAAATTCCACCAGAAAACTCCTAGAAATTATTAACATGTTTAGTAATATGTCAGGTTACAAAATTAACCTACAAAAGTCTGCAGCCTTTCTATATACCAATAACAAGCGATCAGAGAAAGAGCACATGGAAACATGCCCCTTCACAATAGCAGCAAAAAATAAAATAAAATCTCTCAGAATAAACATGACCAAAGATATTAAAAAGCTTTACAATGAAAATTTTAAATCTTTAAAGAAAGAGATTGAGGAGGAAGTCAGAAGATGGAAGGACCTGCCATGCTCATGGTTTGGAAGAATTAATATTGTGAAAATGACCATCCTACCAAAAGTCATTTATAGATTCAATGCAATGCCAATCAAAACCCCATGACATTTTTCACAGAAATGGCAAAACACATCCTAAGATTTATATGGAAGCACAAAAGACCTCGGATAGCCAAAACAACCCTGAGCACTAAGAGCAATGCCGGGGGGGTTACTATACCAGATTTTAAGCTGTATTACAGAGCTATAGTCATAAAAACAACATGGTACTAGCACAAAAATAGGCCCATAGATCAATGGAACAAAATTGAAGACCCAAATATGAGTAAATGCAGTTTCAGCCATCTGATCTTT
>NW_008338998.1:3418805-3419345 GCF_000622305.1 Nannospalax galili
CCCAAATGAATCAAAGACCTCAATGTAAAGCCTGAAACTCTGAAACTGTTAGAAGAAAACATTGTAGGGGAAAGCCTACAAGATACAGTTGTAGTAAAGGATTTTCTAAATCGGACATCAATTGCTCGTGAAACAAGGGCAAGAATTAACAAATGGGACCTCATTAAACTAAACAGCTTCTGTACATCAAAGGAGGCAACCAGGGAAGCGATCAGAAAACCAACAGAATGGGAAAAAATCCTCACCAGCAACACATCTGAAAGAGGTTTAATATCCAGAATATATAACAAACTCAAAAAACAGAGAATCAAGACAAGAAGTAACCCAATTAAAAGATGGGCTAAGGAGCTGAACAGAGACTTCTCAAAAGAAGAAGTAAAGATGGCTATGGAACATCTTAAAAAATGTTCAACATCACTAATATTTAGGGAAATGCAAATTAAAACCACTTTAAGATTTCATCTTACAGTCAGACTGGCTAAGCTCAAAAGAACAAAAGATACCAAATGTTGGAGAGGATGTGGGGAAAGGGGAACACTC
>NW_008338998.1:3419869-3421206 GCF_000622305.1 Nannospalax galili
AGATATGGATAAAAATTGGGTTAGTTTAAGGGAGGGGGGAGGGAAGGGTATACAAGGAACCTAGGGGATAAACGGAAAGGAGCTCAAGAGAGGTAGGACCATAAGAGAAGGGTATTAGTAAGGGAGAAAGGCTGGAAGTGGGAGCACCTTAAGTGGGAAAACCATGATGGAGGGGTGAGACAAGGTGAGAGATAAACAATGCCTAGCTAGTTTTGAAAACCAGAGAGAACCATTTTACTCTACCACCTACTGACAAATTATACATAGCAGATCAAGAGATATATGTCTAGGTAAGGTCTATCTGAGAAAAGTTGGTCTTTGCTCAAGATATATTTACATGACACACAGTAATTAAAAGTACCAGACTGGTGGAACTATCCTTCTTGGATGTTAACAGACATACTTTGAGGCCTATAATAATTTGGTCAGAGGGACATAAAGGACAGTTTTTGCTCCTTGCCCTCCTAGGTCGACTAGTTCCAGGGGACTGTGAGCATCTTTCAAAATGTCCTGTAATTGTGGTGGGTCACCTGTCCTCTTGATCAAGGAGGCCGAGGAGACCCCACCGATGTACTTGAACCAGTGGCCAGTCTACAAAGAGGAGGGTCAATGCAGATGAATCATTTCCTCCATGCTTCCAAGTGAAGCCAACCATGGTCGAGCAGGACCTTTGACTAATCTTCACATGGGCGGAACTGGTGGAAAAAAAAAAAAAAAAGGAGCCAGGGGCTCCTCCCAAGCCCATGCGACCCCTGAGGAACAGATCCTCAAACGACCTTAAAATTAAGTGGTTTATCTGGGCCAACTGTAAACACCCAGAAGGAAAGTATAACCAAAGATTAAAAGGGCCAATATAATTTCTTAAGAGTCCATATGCATAGCTAAAGGCTACATAACAAGCAACAATGCCAGATAGGAGATGCCTTCTTTTGAGTTGTTGGCCAGGGTGGCCAAGGAGACTCCCAGATAGTAACCCAGCATAGAACTGGGAGAATGAGCAGCAGACCCCAATCCTATCTAAAGGAATATTGACAACTGATTGCTGCTAGATGAGGAACAGCTGACCCTCCTAAAACAAGGACTTCTGGATAGGCTGACTAGATTCACCAGAAGGGCAAGTAGTGGGGAATGGCTGGGGGTGCCGACAACACAGCAGACAGCAGCAGGGATAACAGGGTATAAGGGCTCTAGTGGGGGAAGGGAGGCTATGGGAGGCTGCAATCTGGGAAGTGGGTGCGTAGTTGAATAAGATGGTTTGGGATGTTCTGTGTGATACACACACAAATCAACAATTTTTACAAAATGTATTATATTTGAGGAGGAAGCATGGAAATTTA
>NW_008338998.1:3421354-3438877 GCF_000622305.1 Nannospalax galili
AATACATGCAGATTAGTGATGCATGCACCAACATCTCAGTGTTAATAGCAAAAACAATGAGTCTTTCTGCAAGGAACAATATATTCTAAAATGAAATGGAGATCTTTTGTAAAGGTTAAAAACTCATTCAATTCTGTATCTTATAGGATTTATACTGAGTTCAATATTGTATAACTGTATTAATTCAACAGCGAACCTAAAAATTTTATAGCTACTTTTGAAAGAGCTGTATCTTTGCTCTGGAAACTGTTAATGAGCATATTAAAGCTGTAATGATACGCTTCTTCTAAAAAAATTAAAATATAAAATTAAAAACTGTAGGAAACAGCATATTTTAAAATGAAATGGGGATCTTCTTTAAAGGGTAAAAACTCATTCAATTCTGTATCTTATAGGATTTATACTGAGTTCAATATTGTATAACTCTATTAATTCAACTGGAACCCAAAAATTTATATCCACTTTTGAAAGAGATGTATCCTTGCTCTGGAGTGTGTTACTGGATATGTTAAAGCTGTAATGAAATGCTTCTTCTAATCATGTGGTTATTCAATTTTTTAAAAAATTAAAAAAAAAACAAGTTGATACCCTGATTTTCTAAGCAAGAAGATTCTCATTTCTAAACAAGAATATTGTTTTATTTTTAACACTAAACTTAGGAGAAGCTTCTTAGGAAACCTGTTTGAAATGGTTGATTTTGTACTGCATGTTAGGTTGCCCCATCTTGTATATGAAAGAAATTTGATCTTTTTCTTGAGTTTCTTTACTTTTGTAATCGTACTTGTATCTTTTAAAATGCTACATTATTTGTTTCTTAAAAAAAATATTTAAAATGTGACCTACATACAAAACACTGAAAATGGGTAAAAGACAATGTGAAAATACTGAATCCTAAAAAAAATTCAAGTCACAGTGTTTTGCTTGTGCCTTTGATTTAATTTGGGACAATTTTGGATGGAAACTTAATTTGTGTTTGTAATAGTCTTTGAAGAACTTGGAAATAAAATTTTTGCCTAATTCATTAAAAAAATCTATGGACACCTAATTTTTCACAAAGGTGTCAAAAACATGCAGCAGAAAAAAAGACAGCCCAAGGGGGCTAGAGAGATGGCTCAGCTGTTAAGAATACTGGTTGTTCTTGCAGATGACCCAGGTTCAAATCCCAGCACCCACATGGCAGCTAACAACTGTCCATAACTCCAGTCCCAGAGGATCTGACAGCCTCTTTTTACCCCCAAGGGCATTGCATGACATGGGTGCACTTACCTGCATGCAGGCAATACACGCATACTCATAAAATAAAAATAATAAATTTTTAAAAAGACATCCCATTCAACTAATGGTGCTGACAAAACTGGATATCTACCTGAAGAAAAATGAAATTAGATCCATACCTTTCACTCTATCCAAAAATCAATTCAAAGTTATCAAAGAACTTAAAACTTGAAATGCTAAAACTGCTAAAGGAAAATACTTCACAATACAGTTATAGGGAAGAACTTTCTAAGTAGAAAAGCATGTCAGAACAACTCATTCCTATCTGACTTATTACTTGCAATCACCATCTTCCATCTCCCTTGCCTCCTCCTCTCCCTTCTCCTACCCTCCCCAGCTTCCATTAACCACTATTCAACACTAAACATCTAGAGGTCAGCATTTACGTTACACATCTGAATGAGATCATAGGATACGGTGTCTTTCTGTGCCTCGCTTGTTTCACTTGACATAATGATCTCCGGTTCCACCACGTTGCTGCAGATGACAGAATGTTCATCTTTTTATGCCTGAATAAGATTCCATTGTGACTATGAACCACATGCTTTTGCCTGTTCATCAGCTGGTGGACATTTGGGTTGTTTTCCAGGAAATTGTGCTGCAGAAAGCATGAGAGTGCAAATGTCTGATTCCATGGTTGAAAGGTACTACATGAAACTGTTCCAATTGATCAAAACTGCTTCTTAATGCACTTGGCATTAAAAGGCAGTGAAAGCTTTGTGAAAGATAAGAATTTAACCTTTATATGTAAGCTCATGAAATCTTCACATAAATGCATCCCACTCAGAAATTTTAGATTATTTTGGAGACAGCTTTTGTGAGCTACAATTTTCCCCTGTATTTTCTGTACGTATTATGTAGTACAGGAACACATAATGGCCCTTAGAATCAACACCGAAATGCTAGGATTCTCAATAATGCTCACAGAGTCCATCTTCACAGGATGCAAGATCTTTTCTAAGTCATCTTGTCTTCTTATACTACAGGTAAAGTTGTTCCAGTTGTTTATAGGAAGCAAGTCTAAGAAATGCAAGACCCACAATTCTGAAAGGTATGACAGTGACCAGACCCCTGCTAGCATGAGCAGTCAGTTCCACTAATTTGTTCTGGAAAGATTTCAAAGGTGGTAAGTAAATTCTCATTTTAATTGCAAAGTCTGTAATCTGGCTTGCAGCTCCCTAAACCATGGGTCACAGCCCAAAATGGGGTCGAGTAACTGAAAGTAAAGGTTGTTTGTGAAAAATTTGACAATAGTAAAAGGTTTCTAAACATGCAACAACCAAATATTAATTCAAAATCAACACATAATGTATCTCAGGTGTTTCTGTCAGTGCATGCAAGTGTTGCATGGTGTGACCTCATGGTATGCTAGTGTCACATGGTATGACTTCATGACATGCTCAGTCTTGAACACTGTGCATGCAGTCATGTCATGTAGTGCCAATGGGCACAGCTCAGACTCAGTACCACTGTATGTTGTAAACTGCAGTGCTTTATCTGCACACACATTTTCTACTCTTGCAAAATCATAATGGTTTAACTACAAAAAGAAGACTTTATTTTCTTACTGTCCCTCCTCAGCATATAATTATCAAATTAGTAAATCTTCAGATCATATTGTATTAGAATGCTTGATTTTTTAAATTATTCTTTGAGTTGCTGACTTACATTTCTTTTTTAAAAACATTAAATAAATTTTGGCATGAGGTTAGGAAAAAGTTCCAACAATCTCAGAAATGGCCCTAAATTTACTTCTGCCATTTTATACCATGTATTTCTGCAAAGCTGCATTCTCAGCATTGACAATTATAAAATCAAAGCTGACTCTGAAAATTTTTGAGGATGCCGTACATCCTGCAGTATCAAATATTCAACTGAAATCTAATTTTCATGTAAAAATAAACAAGCACATTTGTTGCATTAATACACAAATTTTATTTCATCTTTAAAAATTATAAAATTATATATGAAAGAATTGATTTAACATAAATTTCTTTATGATTTACAATTCATGAATATTTTATTTGTATACCTATTTTATACACCTATATTCATAGGGTTGTATAAAAATTTCTTTGGTGCGAAAGGATTGTAAGTGGAAGAAGTTTAAGAGACCTTGATCTAGCTAACAACTGAAAGGACCATGGATTAGCATATTACATAAAAAGATGCTACCTGCCAGCTATTGTGACAGCAAGACCTTACAGTAATACAAGATAAAATAACAGTTATGAGGAGAAGAAAAGAAGAAAGTGAACACTATCAAATATAAACCAACTTGGCTATTTCAGTACAGATGCTCTGAACCTAAATCTCACGTTCACTTGGAATTAATTTTCTCTGGCCCTGGCGTCACCCATTTTCATAATCCCAGGAGTGTGTTCCAGCAATCCAGAATCTATTAAACTGTTGGCAATTTTACCCAGCACAAGGTTCAATGGTGCTCTCACAGTGATACTGGAGACTCACAGGTGCATATGCGTCTTTTATATTCAAGTATGTCATCCTCTCCTAGAGGGCATATGCTCTGCAGTGCTCCTGAAGTCCCAGATGCTAGCGAGAATCCCCTTTCAACAGCCATCAGGAATTTGGGCATGGAGCTCACACTTGTAACTCCAGCCCTTGGGAGGCTAAGGCAAGAGAATCACCTTGGGTGAGTTCCTACACAGTGAGTTCTAAACAGTCCCAGCTATCCAGTGAGACCCTGTCTCTACCCCTCCCCTTCAAAAGGAAGAAAGAATGGATGAAATAATGGAGAACTGCATGTGCTCACAGTGAACTAAACAGAGGTTTCTTTCCTCTGGAACACTGGGGCAGGAGATAAGCACTCTTAAGCATGCTGACTACTACTGATAGTGTTAAATGCTAATAGCATTAATAGCTCTATGTTAAGCTTTAGTTAAGTCTTTATTGTGAATACCCATTCAATGTTTTCTGCAAATGATTAGAACTGTCAAGAGTGGACATTTGGCAGGCCCTTCCCTGGTGCCTGGCAATCTTGAGTAGGGAATTGTCAGACAAGCAGCCACTTTACTGGCAAATGGTCACACTGTCACCATGACAGTCCAGCTGTTTAAAACACATTATAATCACTCCAAGGGCACTTTAGCAGCTGCAGATGACAACTACAACCACAACTGAAGACACACTTTTGCTATGATCATTCCAGACAACCTGCATTGGCCTTAGAAAGCAGCATTCTACCAGAACTTGGGAGGTGAAGGCAGGAGGATCAGGAGTTTAAGGTCACCCTTAGCTACATGGCAAGCTCAAAGCCAGCCTGTACTAAACAAGGCCAGTCTTGGTAAACTCTAGATGACCATCTATCCTGAAACTATTCTCACTCAAGCCAAAAGAGGAGTACTTCTCCTCATAGCCCAGCAGAATGCCTGGGATTCCAGCACACATAGACATTCGTTTGCATAAAAGCCTCCTGTGATTGGTGCACAGGCAGACATTCATTTGCATAAAAGTCTTCTGTGATTGGTTCAATTTGTCACAGCCCTTTCCTCCCTCTACTAACAGGCTGTCCCACCTACTTTTCAAGACATTTGGAAGGGGGCTGGATAGATGGCTCAGCAATTATAAGAGCACTGGCTGCTGTTGCAGAGGACCTAGGTTTGGTTCCCAGCATCAACTTTGTGGCTAACAACTGTACTTGACTCTAGTTCCAGGGGATCTGACGCCCTCTTCTGGCCTCCATTAGCATTGCACATATGGGTGCACTTAAAAACATGTATGCAAAACACTCACGCATAAAATAAAAATAAGTAAATAAATAAATAAGAAATTTAAAAGTGGGGCTGGAGACATGGCTCAGCAGTTAAGAGCTACTCTTAACTACTCTTCCAGAGAAGTTGGGTTCAGTAGCCAGCACCCACATGGTGGCTAACAACCATCCACAACTTCAGTCCCAGGGGATTTGATGTCCTCTTCTGGCCATTACACAGCATACCCTCTTCTGGCCATTACATGCATTACCCACACAGCACATGATATATATGCAAACACACACACATACACATAAAATAAGAATAAATAAGTATTTTAAAAGACAGTTGGAAGACACCTTCTTGTGCTATGTGGTTCAAATAAAAGGTTTCTCCTAAATGGTCTTTTCCTACCTACATTTGACACTTATCATTAGTAGAGTGGGCTAAGCTGGAGACATGAAGAGAAGATGGCAGATGTAGAAGCAGCAGCAAAGGCAGAGGCCATGGTAGAAGGGGCGACAACAGGAGCAGTAGAGACTTGAGGGAAGATGAAGAAGTCTAGAGCTGGGCCAGGCAAAAACAAGGCAGCAGAAGCAACAAAGATTGATGGACTTAGAGCAGGGGTAAGAGAAGGAGGATAACCGAGGCTAGAGACAGAAGAGAAGGCTGTAAAGAGACAGAGAAGAGAAAATGTGGCCCCTGGTTGCTAGAAGAGTTCTCAGGAGCTGCCAAGCCTGAAGGGTTAAAGGTCTCAGGTACACTAGGCTTAAGAACTATAACAACACCAGCCACCTTCAAGGGCTGAAGGTCCTGATGTGCTAGACTGAGAGTTGTAACACTAGCCATCCAAGAGCTATAGCATCTGTTGCTGTGGAGTTAAGGGTCCCAGCAGCCAAGGCTCATTGAACTCCAATACTGATTGCTTGCTGCTGTCTGTGCTAACACTGCTGTTGAAAGCTGAAAATTGCAATCGTTGCCAAGTTTCAACACTGCTAGGAATTTCAGCCTCAGAGCAATAGGCCTCCAACCCTCTCACCTAGAGTCATGAGTCTCTGGCTTCTAAAACCTGAAGCCATATGTCTCTCATCTTAGAGCTTGGAGCTGAAAGCCTCTGAGCCTGCCAGCACAACACCTAGACTTGGGCACTCAAAGGCCTGTGATTGCCAGCACTGGACAAACAGCTCACCTACTCACAATTGCTATCCTAGTATACAAAGACCTCAAACACTTGATTGGTAATGTGGTGGATTTGAAAGAGAAATGTCTCCTGTAGGTTCAAGTATTTGAACACTTTGTCCACAGTTGGTGGTGCTGTTTGGGGATGTTGGAGGATTCTTAGGAGTTGCGACCTTGCTGGAGGAAGCACATAAATGGGGGTGGGATTTGTGAGTTTACAGCCTCACCCCACTTCCAGTTTGCTCTCTGTTTCATGTCTGCAATTGAAGATGTGATCCCTGAGCTTTGGGTTCCTGCCACCATGGCTGCCACTTGCTTCTCCACCAAGACAGAGCCATTCCTCTGGAACCATAAGCCAAAATAAACTTTTCTTCTTTAAGTTGCCTTTGGTCATGGTGTTTTATCACAGCAACATAAAAGTAACTAATACAGGTAATAACGGTGCTTCTCTGGGAGCTGCAGGCTTCAGGTGTGGTGTCAAGGGGATGATATCAATCCTGCTGAAGTCTTTATGCCACAACTATAGTCCCAACAGAGCTGCTAAGCATAGGTAGAGTTAGAGGTGCCATGGATCTGCCCTCATGCCCCATAACACTGGCCCTTATGTGAGAACAGCTATTCAGACTTAAACCCTGTATCACATGCAAACTAGAACAAGCAGGGCCTGCAAAGGCACAGCAGAGTACATCATAAGCCATGAGAGACACTGGCCAATACATACTAATATATAAAGTGGTCCAAGGCAGGGTGCTACAGAGGCAAAATAAAATGTGGCAAAGGCTTTAAGGCAGAACAGCAGGCCACAAATAGCTAATGAAATAATGTGAATATGGCTTATACATTATACCTACATCAGTAGGGCATCACTGCTACACCAAAGGCCGATATTCCCAAGGAACTTAAGTAAACAGCATGAGCTGATGTTGGAACAGGACTGTGGGGAATTTGAGGGGTTTGTGAAATGTGGGGCTGTAAGGGATGGGAAGGTGGATGCTGGCATGTGGAATCAACATGTGGCATGAGGGATTGGGGACAGGTACTAAACTGTGAGAGATTGAGATCAGTGCTGCAACATGATACTGTGGGAGCTGGAAGCAGGTTCAGCCAAATGTGTCTGTGAAGGACTGGGAGCAAGTGCTGGAACACAGAAGCTGTAAGGCATGGGGGTCAGGTTCCTGAACTTGGACTGAGGGATGGGAAGTGGATGCTGGAACATGGAACTGTGAAGTTTCAGTGAGCTGATACTGGAACACACAGCTGTGAAGGAGGGAAGGTGAATTCTGGAAGATGCAGCTGCAAAGGATTTAGAGAATATACTAGAACACGGATCTGTGAAGGATTGGGGGTGAATGCTGGAACATGAAACTGTTGTTGATAGGGTTGGGTGCTGGGGCATGGAGCTGTAAGAAAGTGATTCAAGTGATGGGGCATGGAGCTGTGACTGGTAGGGCAGGTGCTAGAGATGGAGTTCTCTGGGATTGAGGCAGGTTCTGGAATATAGAGACGTGATAGATGGGAGGTAGGATCTGGAACATGCAGATATGAGGGATTGCAGGCCATTGCTATAACATGTAGCTATAAAGAATTAGGGTGTGTGCTGAAACATGTGACTATGAGAGATAGGGTGATGGTTCTTGAACATGGAGCTGTGTGAGATGGAGGTTCAGAAGTGGGGCTTTGGGTTATTTGGGGAAGGTCTGGAATATATAACAATGATTTGGGCAGGTGCTGGATCATGGAGTTGGGAGGGATGGGGAGCAAGTGTTACAACATGGAAATTTGAAGGACTGTGATTAGCTTTAGACCATGGACCTGGGATGGATGGGAGGCAAGATATGGAATGTGTAAATATGACCGATTGGGGATGAGTTCTGTAACATGGGGCTGTGAGGTATTAGGTGCGGTTGTTGGAACACGGAGTTATAAAGGCTGGGGGACAGGTTCTGAAACATAGAACATGCTAATGATTGGGAAAGTGCTGGAACATGTGCATCTGAGATCTCTATAAGGCCTCCCTGCAGGGCCTGCCACTTCCCTCTCTCCTCTTGATTGCATTGATAAGGGATGGTTGTAAAAGTCAACCAAAGGAATGCAGCCTCTGAACCTCATACCATAACCAACTCTAGACCTTAGACAAGAGGCTCTAAAGGGAAAGAGGCTTTTATGGAATACATTGTATAACTAGTATGAGGAGAGAATCTGGTGAGGCTGTGTAGTATGTTCCTAGTCATCTTCTCCTGACCTTGCCTCTCCTAAGCAGATGCATTGAGTTGAGGCTACATAGGATCTCCAGTCCCCTGTATCTGTCGTTGTGTTCCCAGAGGCTGCTTTTCTGCCCTGTATGCATTGTCAGTTCTCACTCTTTGTACTTGTTGATTTCTATGCGTTTTATCTGATGTGTCCCATTGTGAGACTCCTCACACTTAGGACCCAAGGACAACATATATTCTAAAATTCAAATATTTTCTTCTTAAGTTTTGCCCTCCCAATACTAGGTTAATTTTTTGCCTATGAATGTTTTACAGAATCATAGATCCTAGAGTTTGTACATACTGTAAGAAATCACCTGGTGCAGTTGTTAAACACATAGAACCTCCTGGCTGTGGTTTTAGTAGTGAAGCAATGAAGTGACTTAGAGAAAGTCACAAAATTATAAACCACAGACATGAGAGTGTGCCCAGGTCAGTCACACCACTGGCTGCAACTTTTCACTAAGTAATCTTGTGTTGCCTGGAAGGAGCACTTATACAGATCACTGAAAGGAAAAACTCAGAACTATATCCCTGAATTACAACACTAATTCCCTAAGATATAAAGTCCTATTATATATAAAAAGGTCTTGCTATAAAGAAATTGTAAAAGCCTAGCTACAGAAGTGAAACAGAGAATGCATGAGTTAAATCTTCTAACTTTGAAGAATCACAATATCTAGCCAGTTTTCTACAAATACACTTAGAAAATTTGTATAATACCAAAAACTGCTTTTTTCATGTGACTGTATCCTTAAAGGCTGAAATATGCTAAGTTAAACAGTGGGGAACCAGTCCACTGTAGTGTAGGAGGCACAGAAGGTGGAACCTAGGAGGACTTTGTCAAGACCAATGAGAGTGGTCACTTCATTGTGGCCTGAGTAGGGTCAGCCCCACCTGTGCAGTGAAAAGGTAGAAATCCTATGACACTGTTGGGGACTCCTGCTGTTTTGGGTTGTAGTCTTTCCATGTCCGGATAGCCGCATGTCAGCTCAGCGTGAATGGAGGGACTCCTCTTCTCAGCAGGGCGCCCCCCTACTCTCTTCCTGACTCACCTTTTGAAGTGGCCGCCACAGATGCCCTACCAAAAACATGGCCTCTGGCATAGGAACTTCCAGATTTTCCTGTGTGATAATCAGGCAGCATCTGGCAACCCGGCAGAAGCCCACCACCACATGTAAATAGGGCATCCTAAAAGCACCTATCAACTAAGGCTTTTGCCACTGCCCCCACAGTATAAAATATCCTGGTTTCCCCTTAATAAATCGGAGTTGCAGTTGCATCAGAAGCTGTGTCTGAAGCTGTATCATTGAATCCTGCATCTTCCTGGAGAGGGCTGTCTCTTCGTAAACCACGACTCATGGAGAATCTGCCTTCGCCGTTCTTGCACTTCCCAAGAGATCCAGCGGCCGGCGGATCTCGTACCTCGAGGGAGTGCCCAGTAGTTTGGAACGAAACCTGCCCGGGTGGCAGACAGCGGTCCTCTAGAGCCGCCAGCCCCGGTAGCAGAGAGCCGCAGCAACACCGAGACCCAGGGACCCGAACAGCAGACGTGGGTGCGCGACACGCGCGCACCCCAGCAACGCGGCACGCTGGCACCCCAAGATCCCTGCGAGCCCATATGACACAAGGCAATGAATGGAGACCCAGGGACCCGAACAGCAGACGCGGTGCGCGACACGCGCACACCCCAGCAACGCGGCGCGCTGGCACCCCAAGATCCCTGCGAGCCCATATGACACAAGGCAATGAATGGGGAATGTTTGGAAGGCAGGAAGTGGACAGCACTGGAGCTACACAAGCTAGTGAGTTCTTTTCCTCTTCTAAGGAACCTTCTCTGCCTCTTTCTTACATACCCATGAAGCTCTTCTGTTCACATCCCAGCGCATGACCATGCACAAATTCAAAGGGGAGTGTGGGTAGCCCAATATGCACCCCTAGCACCTTCCCATTGAGCTGGTTTACCACTTGCAAAGCTCCCAGAAAGTCCTCCTTCCTAGGAAATGGGGGCAGATGGGAATGACAGAGGGGACCCAGCAGGCAAGCAGTGCAGAAGTAAATAGCACCCACAGAGTCAAAGACAGCAGGAGTCTCAGTGAACCAGCAGGGCACTGTTGCTGCCCCTAGTTAGACAGGCTTCCGTGAAGACTAACCTGGGCTCCAGCACAGTACAGTGAGGCTAAGAGATTCCACCAAGTACAATCCATCTGTGCCCCCACATACACACACTGCTACCTTCATCTTTCACAACAGAGCTGCTACTCTGTGTTTTATAGCTAGGTAAAAATGAGATTAGCATGACTTAAAGTTCACATTTGTCCTGGAAGCAAGAAATAGCTAGAAAGTACAGTCTTGATAACTCTGAGTGCTGAGCACATAACATGTGTAGAGCAGCCATCTCCCTGAGTTCAGACAGAGCTGGGCCATTTATATACTCAGAAGTTTCAGGAATGTGGAACTTCCATGTTGGTGGAGGCGCATGAGGCCTTCCCTTTCCACCCACACATGTGGACAAGTGACTTCACACTGATTACTAGCCAGTGGCTGCCATTCCCCAACCCTACAGACAGGCAGCATGACCTAGGGCAGACACCCCCATGTCTCACTACCCCTTCTCCCTGTCTTCATAGATCCACTTATTAAAGTAGCCCAAGGAAGAATATTAGCCAATCATCTTAAATTCTGAATGTCTTTTTTTAAAAGAAAACTGTAGTGTCAAAAGCCTTGTACAAATTAGACCATAATAAGAGAAGAGGTTCAAGGGGCTTCACCCTGCCACCCTGTCCTCTCCCCACCTGTGAAGGCACATCAGCAAGAGAAGGTGGATGGCTGCATTGTCTCTACATACGGCTGCAATGTGCAGGCTGCCACATTTGTAGCAAAGGAGCTATGCCAGCCCTCATACCATGAAGTGAGCCACATGAAGCCTTATCTCTGCCAGAGGTGCATGGTTGCATCTGACCCTGGGTTCTGCCTCCTGGAGGAGATTGGAGGGGGAGACACAGAAACTGGAAGTCAGTGAGGAATGAGGTGTGAGACACTCAATATATCATCAGAACTTGTCCTAGCAGGGCTGCCAGCACCTGCCCCCACTTCTGAGGGTTCTCAGTCCTCAGAGGAGCCAACTCAGAAACCTCGGGATATATGTGACAGGTTGGTCCAGTCATGAAGATTCTTCCTGTCTCTGATAGGAATAAAATGGAGGTACCCAGACCACCTCACACACATACAGTCTCATAAATTCACTCACTTAAACTAGCACACATGCACACACACACACACACACACACACACACATACAACAACACACATGCATAGAGGTACACATCATAGAGCCTCATACATTTGTATGCCTCACACTCAGTTCACAGTCACAGACTGCTTTTCTATCAACAAGACCATCACTGGTGATCTAATCCTCCATCATTGCCCCTCCCAGCCATTGTTCCATACTCACAGCTCCCTTCAAGGGCTTGCTGATCCCGCTCAGATCATCTGCAATGCTTCTTTGGTCACATATTGTAAGTGGTCCAGGGACTATGGTGTAGACATCCTGACGGTGGGCATTCATTATTATGCCTATTGCTCCTTTTAGATTTAAATAAATAATCTACCACACGCAAACACAAAGCAGACCATGGTAGGGACTCTGGCTAGACATTTCCATGCACTTTGAGAAACACTATAGCTAGAAAGAAGCCCAGATTCTGAAGGCGGCCATCAAGGATAGATCCTTACTCCACCATTACTGGCCCAGGGACTTTGTACAAGTGGCTTGACTTCTGTGTGTTATTACTTCTCCTCCATGAAAGAGATGTTGACAACACCCAGTTCCTCACAGAGTGCTAAGAACAGTACTTGCCCTTCTGCACTATTCCCGCTTGTGGGTATTCACATCATCATCTTTTTCTCTGGGTTCCATTGTGGTTCTTCCTGCACTGGTTTCCTTCAGCCCTCACCTGCAACCCACTCGAGCCAGTTCACTACCTACATGTTCAGGAACAAATGAGGGCTGCTTGGCCTTGGGAAGTTCTACATTCATTAAGACTGTTCTGTGTGCCAGGCGTGGTAGCTCATGCCTTTAAGTATACAGGAGGCAGAGGCAGGTGGATCTCTGTGAGAGCAAAGCCAGCCTGGTCTACATAGCAAGTTCCAGGCCAGCTGGGGCTACATGAAGACTCTGTCTCAAAAAGACACCTCCCCCAAGAAAGATGCTGGTTGTTCACATCAAGAAATCTTGAAACACCAGACTGTGAGTTTATCAGGAGAAACCATGGGCAGTATTGCAGAGTGGTTATTCCACTTCTCCAGTTGCAAAAATGGCTTTGCTATTTAGTGTATTTGTCTGCTAAGCCAGGGTTATATGACATAATCCTTTAGTTTTCCTGAAGTTCTAAAATCTTTTTCAAAGGATAAAAGGAAAGGTATCTTGGGAAATAGGTAATAGATAAAGTTTTCAGGATAAAGCAGCAGTAAGAGGAAGCTTGAAAACAAAAGAAATAAACTAGGGGTTAGGGGAGAGCCACTGGCCACAGCTGTAATTTAAATTTCAGCCTATGGACTATAACAAGAACAAAACTCAAGGAAGTCTGACTTTGGGGTTGCATACGTGCATTGCATTTCCAATGTGACCTCTTCCCTCTCCAAATACACTTCTAACTTCTGTAAATTAAAGTGGAGACTCCCTGGGAAATGAAAGGTGTTCTCCATTCATGTCTCAGGAATTTAATTTTACAACTAGGTTTTAAAATACTGCATGAAGTCATAAGCAGAATACGAAAAGACCCAGAACAATGAAGCAAGCCCTTACACAGAGGCTGTAGTGTTCTGCCTCTGTGTGATAAGGAGGCAAAGGAAAGAGCCTTTGCAGCAGAAAGGAGTCCATGGTGGCAGACCTTTCTAACACACAACTCCAAGGATTGGATGCAGGACATGTGGGGGGAAAACATTATCTCCTCATGCTGTGAACTAATTTTCATTAAGACTGTCTAAGTCTGTTTTAATATCATTTTATGAAATTTAAGGGCCTTAAGCTGTGGTGGAATTTTTAGAATGTTGCACTGGGAAATTTCCCAAGGCCAAGGCTCTATTATAGAAGCCAAGTACAAGAGTTAGAAGTCGTGCTCCAACTTTGTTCTTCCTTCCCTGCTTTCAGTAAGGACAACTTCACAAGGCTAAGAAACAACACCAAACAGTGCAAATAAGTTCAACCTATACTAATAGGTGAGAAGTGTAAATAATCAACAAACTGTCCTGAAATAGCTTTGTCTATCAGTTTTTACAGACCTAAGGGAACGTCGCCTGAGTTTTTGTCTCTGCTCAGTCACACGTGGGTCAATGGGACTAAAAGTCACAGTGGGCACCTCCCTCCCCTGCTCAGAAGTCAGGCTGACCAAGCTCAGGCCTCAGCACCCATCTCAAATATCTGAAGACACTACAGGAATATTTGTTTCATGACCAGTTCTTGAGTTCTAACATTGTTCAATGCACTGCTCTCAACATGGAGAACAAGGATTAATAAGGGAGCTTCCATGCAAATGGGTAGGGCAGGACTAGAAAGGAGGTCAGAGCCACAGAGAGGAGCAACATTAGTTTGGGAGTAGCTGGCAACAAAATACAGGGAAAGGGGGTGGGTAGATCTGCAGTTCACCTCAGGACTTGCTTCCTGAGGACAGTGGGGTGTAGATAACAGCAATGTAGACTGAGGGTGCCTTCCTACAGAGCCTACAGACTTCTGGTTCTGTGAAAAGAGCTTTGACCCCAGGCTTAGGAGACCTCGGTCTTTATCCAAGGCATCCCTAGAGTGGATTTTAGAAAGGTTACAATGTTGACTCTACTTCTGGAGAGCGCCACCCCCCCCCCAACACATGAACTCTCACCAGTGGAGTTACCCTAAGGAAGTCTAGAAGCACACAAGTTACAGAAACATAAAGTAGAATGTAACTATTCTAACACCTTTACAACCTCTCCTCCTTCAATGCCAAGGGACAAATACAACCAAGGAACTGCTTGGATTTTCCAAGTTGTTCCTTGGCCTAATTATATAAAGATTTTATTTGCAAGTTATGCCAGTGTCACAAAACAAAATTTCATATTATTTTAAGCCTGCAAAATATAAATCAAGTCAGATAATAAATTTGGACCATAAAAAAATTAATAGGCTTAGACATGAATGTATAGTAAATTCTCTGACCATAATTGAATCAAATTCTAATTCCATAACTGAAAGACAACAGAAAAATCACTAACATTTAGAAATTAAACATTTACCTAAGCCAGGTATGATGGCACATACCTACAGACTCAGCTACTCACACGGATGTACTCACAGGAAGCTACACTCAGCAGATCAGGTGAAGCCAGGAGTTTGAGGTGATCCTGACCAACATAGCAAGACTGTGTCCCCAAAACAAGAGTAACCAAAAATAACAAAATAAATTTGTCTATGCTCTGTAGATCCAAAATGTGGTCTTGGGGGAAATTTTTAGAAGAGAAAACTAAACAAAACAGAGCTGCAAAGATCAAATTCCATTATTATGGAGCTAAAGCAATATTAACAAGGTCTGAGTTCACAAATACATTAGAAAAAGGTTTGTTCCAGAGATGCAAGTACAGTCTAGTGTTCTAAGACAAGCAGTGCAATGGACCAGATCAAACAGTCAGTGAAAACAAACCAAATTATCACATCAGCTGACACAGAAAAGTCATTGACAAAAATCCAACATGCACTTATGGTAAGAATTCTCAGTGCAACTGGAAAATAAAGGAATTTCCTCAATTTTACATATAGCATCTACAAAATGGCTGTGGCTGGTGTCTTAACAGTGAAAGGCCACAAGCTCTTCCTATGTGCTTAGGAAGCACAGCAGAGAGTCCCCATTCCTGCTGCCCTTATTCTGACCACTGTAATAAGACAACAAACAGAAATTAAAGGGATACAGATTGGAAAGGAAAAAATAAAACCACCTCCACTACACACGCTGTGATTGTCTATGTTTAAAACCTTATGATTTATATTTTTTTTAAAAAAAACTCCCCAAACTAACATGTAAGAGCAAGAAAATGACAAGATACAAAACTGATATTTTTTTTAAAGCATCTACATGTGCTTACAGTGAATAGCTGGAAAAAACAAACTGCATGTCTTTGATAATTGATCCAAATAAAAAGAAATGTACAAAATTAGCAAAAGATGCATGGGGACAGTACAGTGAATTTTTTTAATAAAAGACGAAAAATCAAGAGATGTACCATGTTCATGGACTAGAAAGGCGTCAAAACTGTATGTGGAAAGAGAGTGACCATAGCATGGAGCAGCTTTGGGAAGTGTAGTAAGTGGAAGGAGGTGCTCTTTCCAGCATGAAGACCAGCAATGATCACTATAGTGTGGTAGTAGGAGATGGATAGGCACATAGCCAATGTGACAGAATGGTGAACTCAGAAACATGTCCCACAAAACTCCAACCATGTTTTAATAAAAAGCAAAAGCAATTCAGCACAGGATAGATAGCCTTCTCAATAAACAGTGCTGCAGTAAGCAGACATTCATGGATCTAAAAATGAGCCGCCATAAAAAACTCAAACAAACACAAGAACCAACTTGAAACAGATCTTGAACTTATTGTAAAAACTATAAACATTTTAGGAAAAAAATCTTTGGGACTTATAGTTTAACCAGTTAGTTCTTAGATTTGACACTAAAATCAAAATCTACAAAATAGGGAAACTTGATAAACTACACTGAGAGAAAATATTTACAAACTATACATCCAACAAATCTTTCATATCTAGAATATATAAAGACTATTCAAAACTCAACATTACAAATTCACTTAGAAAATACATAAATGGCAGCTTACAGATATCTTGCTGAAGAAGATCCATAGCTCTTCTTCATAGATGGCAAATAAGGATGTCAAACTTGACCATCGTTGGAGAAGTGCAAATTGAAACCACAATCAAATATCACTACCTACTGAAAGAATTGCTCAAGTCTCGATGTGAGCAGGAACACATGAACAGCCATGACAGAGCTGACAAGGGAAGGCACTATGAACTGTCAGGATGGGATGCTGCAAATGAAGCTTTGGGAGGTCTCCATCAACCCATCTCCTGTGGCACAGTCTGCCCCCTCCCCAAGCCATAAACAGCCTAGACACTGAGGGCATCCTCTGTGGATGGCTGGACCTGCACTATTGTGCCTTTCTAACTCTAATTTTTGTTTTTGCAAGGGTGAAAGCCGTGTTGACTGTTTTTCAGAATTTTTAATATCTTAGGGTGGATGATGGAAGATTATTAATGCCCATTTTTTGAATGGGCATTAATAATGGCCATTAACTAATAAAATATTAATAAATCCATAACAAATTCCACAATTTTCAAAGGTTTTACAGTTACAGAGGAAGGGTAAACAAATCTTAGAAGAAAAGCCTTTTAAAAAGTAAACTGGCGACTACTATCCTCAGGCCTCTTGGGGTAAATCTATAGCGCAGCTCTCCACACCGGGACTCCCTAAGCCACATTCACCCTTCCATCCCGCCCCCTCGCCGTTCTATACTCCTAGTTTGGGCCCTGCGCCATTCCTAGTCTTGGGGCCCCAGACACCTGGGGAACCAATACTGCTTCCTGACCCTTCTCACCCAGAGCAACTCAGTCCCTTTCTTGGGCTCCAGGAGCACAGCTTCTGGTCCTGGCCCGCCCTCACCTCGCTCTGCTTCCCTGGGCCTGCACAACCGGCTAACTCTCCTAGCCTGCACTACTATCCTCAGGCCTCTTGGGGTAAGTCTATAGCGCAGCTCTCCACCGGGACTCCCTAAGCCACATTCACCCTTCCAATCCCCGCCCCCTTGCCGTTCTATACTCCTAGTTTGAGCCCTGCGCCATTCCTAGTCTTGGGGCCCCAGACACCTGGGGAACCAATACTGCTTCCTGACCCTTCTCACCCAGAGCAACCCAGTCCCTTTCTTGGGCTCCAGGAGCACCACTTCTGGTCCTGGCCCTGCCCTCACCTCGCTCTGCTTCCCTGGGCCTGCACCACCAGCTAACTCTCCTAGCCTGCACTACTATCCTCAGGCCTCTTGGGGTAAGTCTATAGCGCAGCTCTCCGCGCC
>NW_008338998.1:3444849-3453157 GCF_000622305.1 Nannospalax galili
AAAAAGTAAACTGGCAGCTGGGTGAGGTGGCGCACGCCTGTAGTCCCAGCACTTGGGAAGCAGAGTCAGGCGGATCTCCGTGAGTTCAAAGCCAGCCTGGTCTACATAGTGAATTCCAGAATAGCTGGGACTACAGGGAGACCCTGTCTCAAAAAGACCAAAAAAAAATTAATTAATTAAATAAAATAAATTGGCATGGGGCAAGTGTATGAAAAAGGTTCAATATCACTAGTCATTAAGGAAATGCAAATCACCATGAGAGCTCACGGCTCCCTAGGGAAAAATGACCACAACCAATGCTAGCAAAGATGTAAAGGAAAGCTACACACCACTGTTGGGAATGTAAATAAGTACAAGCCACTGTAGAGAACAGTGTCTCAGTGTCTGGGGGTCCTCAGACACCAAAGTAGACCATTCCATGATCTTGCTATTTCAGTACAGATTCAAGTGAATTGAAGTGAACATGTTGAAGGTATCTGTACTTCCATGTTTACTGCAGCGCTATTCACAACAGCCAAGAAAAGAAACCGAGGTACCCAGGGAAAGATGAGCAGATAAAGAATGTGGAAAAGTATGCAATCATAAAAACAAAATCTTGCCATTTGTGGCAAGGATGGAAACGGAGGACGTTGTACTGAGTGAAATAAGCTGGACACAGAAAGACAAATATCACACATACAGAAGCTTAAAATGTGGATCTCAAAAAGGAACTGCACTGGATAGCTTTAGTTGTCCACTTGACACACCTAAGTAGAGGGAGCCTCAACTGGTGAATTTCCTCCATAGGACTGGCCTGTGGCCACGTCTGTAGGGCATCTTCTTGATTACTGAGTGATGTGGGAGGGCCCAGTCCACTGTGGGTGGTGTCACCCCTGGGCAGGTTGTCCTATGTTGTATAAGAAAGTAGGCTGAGCAGGGACCAGGGGAACAAGCCAGTAAGCAGCGTTCCTCCATGGCCTGTGCTTCATTCAGCTCCTGCCTCCAAGTTCCTGCCCTGAGTTCCTACCTTGGGCTCCCTGATGAACTGTGACCCAGGAGATGTAAGCCAAATAATCCCTTTCCTCCCTAAGTTGGTATTGGTCAGAGTGTTTTGTCACAGCAATTGAAAGTGGGCTAGTACAGGAAGAGAGAAGAAAAGGGATTACTAGAGGATATGCAGAGTGTGGGGAGGGGAATATGAGGAAATTCAAACAGTTGCATAGGGGGATGAGCTCTAGAGACCTACGCCACATCAGGGGACAAGAGCACAACTATGAAGATGTGACTTGTGCCATAATGCTACCTTCCTTCTGTGAGTCTATGGTGCTTTTAGGCTGAAGGTGCCCAACTGACCAACTTCAACAAGACTCTGCATCTCAGACAAGCTCCCTGACCAAAGATATAGAGTACATGCCACCATCCTTTGCTGCTGGAGGCAGGAAGCAGACATTCTGTATGTCTCTCCTAGGAAAGGAGACCCTCTGGAAGCCTTCCCCTGGTTTCTCCAGACCCACTAACCCAGCTGTTGCTGAATGTAGGAATGGTCCCAGGTGTTGAGCCATGCAGCTAATCAGAACTCAAAAAAAACAATGATAGTGTTGATTAGAAATAAACGAAATAAATATTGAAGGGAATAAATCTGTTCTAGAATAAAAAAGTCATAGATTTGGACCTTTTTCAGTAACCCAGGACTTGAAGTACTGTTGTTAATATACCTCACTAGGCTGAGTGGACTGCCACACACAAAGTTCTGGAAGTTTCCTGGCTGTTCCACCTGTCAGTCATCTATCTGGCAGTTCCAAAGTATTTCTCAGATACACAAGCTCACTAACAATCACCTCTTCAGGTTCCCATCATCTGCTCACCTTGCAGGCTCTGCATGCGGAGCCAACATTCTTGTCAATGTGCTGTAAATCACAGTTAAACCAACAACACACCTACCAGCCCAGGAAGCATTTGTCATTTGTTTCACACTACGCACAGAATAGCCACATTTATAATTTCCGAGGAACATCAGAATGCCAGGACGTTAGAGTTTCCCATTTCTCTTGATTAGCAAGTTGGTAAGTGTGCCACATGTTAATCCTTCCGCACACATGGCCTCAAGCTCCCATGTCCCTCATGAGCTTCCCCTGATACATGGAAGGGGCATACTATGTCCATCATACAAGGTGAAGATTCTGAGTCTCTGAGAGTTTCAAATTTTGTCCCGTCAAGGTCAGTCTTCAAGTTCATGCATGGAATGAGCCATGCAGAGGAGGTAGAAAACTGTGTATTCTGTTTCTCACTAAGTTTTGCTGGTTCTCTCATATCCCATCTTCTTATGTCAGCGCCCATGATTCACAAGTACTTCAGAACAGTTTCATTTTCCACCTAGAATAAGGGGCATGCTAATCTTTGGGAATGACGCTATTCCAATTTGACTGCATAGAAGTGAGCCCATCAAATCATCTGAGAAGTTAAAATATCCTGAGCATGCACACTAACTGATCATGGGAAGCAGACCTGGTACTTACCTCAAATATTATGAGAGTGTAAACCCCTGCGAGGATGGCCGCTGCGACAGTCACTTGAACTTCAACACTTGCTCCGAGGAACTGATGAGCCAACAAGAGAGGAACGAGCTGAGTCTGTTGGAGGGAGGCACTGATGCTAATGGAAACAGCTTCCCTGCAAAATGAAACAAAGATCTTGAGGCAATCCAGGGACACAGATCCTAGGTCAGTAATTACTGTATATACTATATTGAACATCCAGGCTTCAGTATTTCTGGTGGTCCTGGATACACCCTCTTATACACTGTGGGGAATTTTAGTTTCTTTTTCTTTTTTTTAACTAAAATTATTCTATTTTCAACCTGTATTCATGGTTCCTTGGTGTCAGTATGGCCAGAACCAGAACCCAGGGCATCTCACAATGATTCAGTCCACATTGTCTCACAGATAGACAAGCCCTGCATACAAGCCAGTGCCTGAGATGTGGGGCACAGTCTTTCTGAACCAGTCAACAAGGGCTCCTTGGTAGCACCCATCTCTCTACAGGTATCACTTCAACAATTAGTCTGCACAATAAGTTTGGCCATTTAATATCCTCTTATCCTCTTTATCAAAACAGCAGAGTGCATCTATTGCCAGCTACTTAAACTGTACCAAGAGTGGTAAAAAGCACCAAAAACAAGAAGCATACAAATAAGTACGATATGATGAATATCACTTTTCTAAAAGTTGGTGAGCCCATTGGGCCCACTCCCACTCTGAATTCATATGCTGAACTCCTAACCCCAGTACTTCAGAACGTGATTATCTAGAAATGGTCCTTAAGGAGGTCTTCATGGTTAAATGAAGTCATGAGGGTAGACCTTAGTCCAGTAGGACTGATGTCTTTCAGAAGAGATTAGGACACAGACACACAGGAAAGACACAGAAGCAAGGCAACTATTTGTAAACCAAGAGGGAAATCATCAGGAGAAGGAAAGCCTGTCAGCACTTCCATGTCAGATTTTCAGTCTCTTGAATTGTGAGTAAATAAACATGCAATGTTTCAGCCTTCATAATAGTAGCCCATACTGACTCGTGGTAACCATGAACACAGGTTGAAAACAGAGTACTTTTAGTTAAAGGAAAAGCAAAAGAAACCTAAAATTCCCCACAGTGTACAGAGGATGTATCCAGGACCACCACGAATACCAAAATCAGGATGCTCAAGGGACTTACATAAAATGGCATAGTGTTTATATAATAATAAAATTCAAACATTTACTAAAACATGTCTTTGCTATAAAGTGGGAACTGAAGCCAATCCTCTTATGCCCTGACCAGGATAATTAAGATGGCTCCCACAGCCTTTGTGCTTGATGACAAATCACATGACTCATCTGCCATTATTTGGGCCAAAGCTTGGTGTCCTTCAGGCCAAACTTCTTCGAGTAAGTGATGTATTCCCTGGTATGAATGTATTCCCCAAAAGATCTGGTGCTGGAAACTTAATGTCCAAATTTAGATGTTGATAGTATTTGGAGGTGGGACTTTGGGACATATTTAGGGTTAAATGAGGTCATAGAGTGAGTCCCCATGATGATCTTAATGGCTATAGAAGGAGAGAGACCCAGGCTGGCAGGCTTGCTCTGTCTCATGTATTTTGATGCAGCCAGAACACCTCACCGTGTGCTGAGCAGATGTTGGCTCCATGCTCTTAAACTTCTCAGGCTCCAGAAGAGTAAAGCAAATGAACATCTAGTACTTAGAAGTCACCAGTCATCTATGTTCTGCTACATCAGCAGAAAACAGACTAAAGGCAGTGAGCCTTACCCAGAAAACCTGCCCTAAGACACAAGAACCCACCTGCTTAGTATTTCAAAGGTCTTGCTCACCACCAAGTGCTCATTTCTTGGATTTAAAAGTACAGTCCAATTGTGAGTGACCTGTAGAAGCCATAATGTGAAATTATAATAAGTCTTTAGGAACAACTACAAGGAAAAAAGGGGGTACATACTTACAACAGACACAGTTTTTACTACAAATATTGAATCTTTGAATCTAGAACCCATAGATCAGGAAGGCCAACTATACTGAATATGAGTAAAATAAATCACTGCAAATTACTCAAGTTATTTGAATCATAGACAAGCTTTTAATCCTCTGAGGCAACTTGCAGGAAATGCTTCCTTAGAACTGTTTCCTGCTTACAGTCAGGAGGCACAAGGCTACCCCAGAAAATTTCACCCCCTTTGTCACAGCAGCCTCTGCACACAGGGCGGGACTGAAGCAGCATCTGCTGCAGACAAACCTGCCCAGCACAGCAGGGGGCAGCCCTGAGGACCAGAGAAGGGATTTTCAGTGGGAGGACAGGAGTCTTTCCCACAAATCAAAAAGAAATTGGAAGCAGAAGCTCTAAAATTGGTTTCCACAGAGAACTACATACATAAGAAAATAGAAATCCTCTTAAAATACTTGCGTGTTTGCAAAGAGCTTCTTTAGGGGGAAGCTTCAGTAAAGCCCTTGTGCTCTTTGTGTTTCTGGAGATGGATGTGCAAAGCACCCGCATGTTACAGAGGGCCTTCTGGCAAGGGCAAGGAGGCACAGCACAGCTCATTTAATTTGTGTAATAAATATGCATGGCTGAGAAGGCAGCTACAAAGCAAACCTTCCTTCTAGTGATCCGTAACCTAGCAGGGGAACTATAATCAACAATGTGCGATATGTTTCAAAATAACTCAACGAGTGTGAAGTTTCCTGACACGGAGCCGATATATGTTTGAGAAGATAGAAATGTTAATTACCTGATTCAATTATCATACATTGTATACATGTGTCAAACCATCATATTCCACCACAAAAGTATGTGTTCATATTATACCAATTAAAACTTTTAATTATAAAATAGATTTTAAAGCCAGCGGGATATCCTGTCCTCCTCCACATAAGAATCACAGACAAGGTAGACAGATCTGCCCTCCTTGTTCACTTGCAGTGAGCTGTGCATTTCATATGTGGGAGCTAAGTTTCTGTCCTAAGACCATGCTAGGGTATAGAATGCTGATGTTGCATCAGCTATTGACAAGAAAACATTCTTTGTTTACAATTAGAATTTTGCTTTGTGGACCATAATCTGCATGGAAGAAAGATATGAGGGGCACAGCCTTGCATGTAAGCAGGGTTTCCTTGTAGGGGCTGGTTATAGCAGGGAGAATTCACAAACCCAGGACATGGCTTCCATACAGGAGTCCCTGTGAATATCCCGTGGAGTCACTAACACGAAGACTTGGAAACAGTAAGGCTGCAGAGAGATAAGTCATGTCTTTGACGCCCAGGCTCTGACTGCCATGACTCTCACTGGGGCTGGTTCTCCCCCTAAGCACAGATACATTGTCAGAGCAGAAGCTGAAGGTGAGGCTCTGCGTGGGGGTCTATAGACACAAACATAGAAGCTTGGGAATCTATGTGCTTAGCTATTGTCACAGATATAAGGCACCTGTGGTGTCTGCCTGTCTTCTGTACTGTGAGGTGAGCCTCAAATTGAGTTACACTTTACAACAAAAACTGCTTTCAAGTCTATAATGTTTCCCTGACAATCTAGTAAAATGGATCTGCGTGATGAACTTATGAGTCTGATTTTACTATAATGGCAAGAGTTTTAGAAATGTTTTAGAGAAAAGAGAAAAGGAATTTCAATGACAAAGCAAAAGGATAAGCATCAGTGGCTTCGTTAATAATAGTGTTACTGCCTTTTGGCTTCCATCAAATTCATTCAACAGGAAACTCAATTTATAATGAGATGTAATGGGATTTTACAGTTCCTTTCAAATCATATGTAACTGTACCTGTTGTGATTGTCGCCACCTGGAGCCCATTGAGTCCGTCTGGGTCACTGTCACCACAACATGCTCTTCTTTCCCTGGACCACTTGGGCCACCAGCCATTAGGGCCCCTGCCAGGTCCACCTGCAGCAGT
The DNA here is from genome assembly GCF_000622305.1 of Nannospalax galili. Taxonomy (NCBI): domain Eukaryota; kingdom Metazoa; phylum Chordata; class Mammalia; order Rodentia; family Spalacidae; genus Nannospalax; species Nannospalax galili. The sequence continues at coordinate 3,451,278 of NW_008338998.1, forward strand.
ATGGAGTCCACATGGCTGCTGAGGTTCACAGCTGAGGGTGCATCAAGGCGAACCACAAAGCAAGAAGGAACAACCTACTGTTCCCCAACCACCCTCCAGACACACACCCTCTTAGGACAGCTCACAAAGAAACGTATATCCAGCCATTTGCTCCCACTCGCCCGTTCCCTGGCCCACTTCTTATCCCTCCAGCCCCCACTGCTACTCATGCAGTTGGTTCTACATTGTTCCATCCTGTTTGTTGCCCTCTGCTGGACATCTGAATGGTGTCTACCCAGTCCTCATTCCTGCCACCACTTTTTGCAGCTATCATAAAATTCCTACCCAAGTTCATGGGCTCACAGAAGAATGCCTGCATGAATGAACTAACCCATATCAACATCCAATTCATAAGGTATCAAATCCCTAGTTATATGGTGAAAAATCATAAAAAGCATTTAAAGAATTCTGAAATTAGCAAAAATACATAGCAGTGAATGGACAGAAATGCTTTCAAAGTGTGTTGAAGTGTTGTTGATGAGGAAAGTGCTATCAGGAAACGACACAGCTCACTGTGTCTTCCCATAGCACTCGGAGCTCCAAAGTAGCCCTTCCCCATAGCTCCTGTCACTGATACGTTTGTGCAAACACAGGAGCTCTTACTCCTCAGCCCCTGTGTGCTGTGTCCTGACTCTCAAGACCTCCCACCTCTGCTGTGGGGTCTGGCTGCATGGAGTGCCTAAAAGTAGCCATGGACAGCTAACCCAGTCATTTTAACCGAGGAGACAGAACTGTCGTAGTGAACAAATAAAGTTTACAATCTTCTAGGCCTCACATCAGGTCTCTGAGGACTGCAGAAGAAGCTTATTGTGTTTAGGATGATTCAGTGGCCATTTCTTTTGCTTTTCCTTCAATCTCCAATAAAACAGCAGCTGGTTTACAGAGGCAGAAAGTTGCCAAGTATTTACAGGGTTTTCTTTGATTATTGAGGAAGGCTCTGTGAATTGGGTCATTTTCTTTTATTATTTTATTCATCTTTGAAATACTGTTTTTTTATAATTTTTTACATGTGTGTTGCCTGCATGTATAGAAGTACACCAGTACATGCAATGGCCATGGAGGCCAGAAGAGGATGCCAGATCCCCTGGAACTGGTGTTAAAGAGGGTTGTTGGCTCTTAGATGCTAGGAACTGAACCTGGGTCCTCTGGACAAGCAGCAAGTGCTCTTAACCACTGAGCCATCTCTCCAGCTCCGAAAATATAGTGGGTTTTGTTCTGGGTTTTGTTTTGTTTTGTTGTTTTTTTAACTGTATAAAAACTTTCTAGTAAAGAGTTTGGTCAGTCCTGTCATCTGTTTGAGCTGCTGCACACACCACTCTGCTACTTGGGTCCCAGAAAGGGCAAATGGAAAATGGAGGTGACAAGTGGTGCAGAATTTACAAAGAAAAGGCCCAGGAGACCCTGTTGCTCTGCCACACCTGAAATTATTCCAGTATTGGTCTTTTCCCCAAAAGCAGACTCGGGAGAAACTGCTTAACGCTGAAGGGATTGAAAGCCTTGAAGACACAGGAAGTAGAACAGTGCCACCTAGAGGAAAGGCTCAGAAGAGCAGTGGGCTTCTCCCAACAGAATCTAAGCACTTTCTTTCCTTATCTACCATACATTAAAGTGAACAGATAAAACAAAGTCTTTCTCATGTGGTGTAGTCGTTGCTTTTCTCCTCCCTGTGACCACATACCTGACAGTTATTGAATCTGGCTCACAACTTGAGAAGATACAGTCCTTCGTGGTGGGGAAGGCATGACGGCAGACTGCACTGGGAGCATTCAAAGGCTGGCAGAGAAAGCCGAGGGCCAGACCAGGACTAGACCACGACCCTCAAGCCCCGCCCCCCCACCCCC
>NW_008338998.1:3453205-3472730 GCF_000622305.1 Nannospalax galili
CCCCCACACACACAGACGCCTTCCCTTCCTCCATAGGCCACATCTCCTAAAGGTTCCACAACTCCAAAAAATAGTGCTACCAGTTGGGGACCAAGTATTCAAACAGTGGTCCTTTGTGGGGTTCGAAGCCCTAATGGGGAGACAACTAGGGGACATTTGAACACCCTACAATTGGCCACCCAAATGGAGTACACAAAAAAGAAAAACCTAAGGGGCACAAGCCCTACATATACGGCCACTTTTCCTGTTCTCTGGTCCTTCCAAAGCCTACTGCATCCTCAGAGCTCAAAGCCCAACCCAAAGTTCAGCAGTCTGTCAGTGTGCTTGCAGACTGCAAACAGAAGCCTTGAGGTTAAGCCCTACCCTATAGCTAGGTTTGACCCTTGCCTTCCAGGCACACTGTGATTCTAACACAGTCCAGGCCTCATCCTGCACTGGGGCACCCATCCTCAGCAATCTCCTACATCTAAAGAACTTACTATATTTTAAAAACTATCTCACACTTTCCTCTTTTGAAGCATATCCAAGCACTTGGGTCTTGATCCAAGTGGGTTCTCCCACTCCTCCCATGATCTGCTGGGCTCTGGGAACTCTATCACAAGTATGCATTCACACTGGCCTGAAATGTCTTTCAGACTTTCTCTCTAATAGGTCTAGCTCTTCAAGCAAAGAAATTGTCTCCATCTCCTCCTCCCCCTCCCCCTCTTCCTCCCCTAATTTTTGCTGAGATCGATGGAATTCTCAAATCATTAGATATTCCTAAAAAGTTACCAAATAAAGGTTTGTTTATGGCATTACCCTTGAAGTCCTCTAAACCTAGCCCAGAGCCCCAACCAGACAGGAGCACAGAGAAGATAGAAACGGCATCTATTCTCTGATGCATCCACCACATTCTTCCTGCCTTGCTCATTTGCCTACATCTAAGCAACATCCTCTCAGAGCCCCAGACCCTATCCTCAGAGTTCCTGGTGGGCTGCATCTCACCTCCCATTGTCCTGTGAGGATAAGGGCCACCTCCTCTACTCTACTACTACTGTCCCCAAGCCCAGAGCGCCACATGTGGTGGGGAGGAAGACATGAACAGATGCTCCTTAACAGCAGGCTGTGTGCTGCTGCAGGGAAAGGGGCATTCAAAGAGCAGCCCTTGCTGAACCTACATTGTCGAGTCCTCAAACACTTAACTTTCAGTCTGCTGAGTCATTAAACATTAGGCTCAGCATGGTCAGGCCAGGGTTCTTTGCTTGGCCAAACTCTGGCCCCATCTGAACTGGGCCTTAACTCTGGCCTCATCCTTGACCTACTAACCTTAATTTTTAGCAAGCTATCCTACCCTTGATACCCACCAGAGGATCTTTTCTTACTTTGCAATAGTTTCTTTGGTGATCAACTTGCCTGGATCATAGGACTGCCCAGGGATTTGGTTAACCATAGTTAGGAGGTATGCCAGGTATGCCTGTGAGGGTGTCTCAGAAAGAAATTAGCATTTAAACTGGGAACTAGTAAAGATGATCACCCTCCCCAACACATCAAGCATCATCCAACCCACTGAATTCAGACAAAAAAGGTCCGAGAGGGGAGATTTCATGGGTCTGCTCACTATTGAACTGGAACTTCAGCTGCTTCAGGCATTATGTGTCTTGGGCATTCAGACTCGGACTAGAACATACCCCATGAGCCCTCCAAACTCCCAGGACTTCCAGCTCCGCCCTGAGTTCCAGAGAACAGATGGTGGACTTCTCAGCTTCTACCATCATGTGAGCCAATACTTTAAAATAATTCTCATCGTATATATGTTTTCTATCTGTGTTCTGTTAGTCTAATTTATAGGGCTCTATCTGGACAGCCTAAAAGGGTAAGGGGGAAATTTTCTTCCTCTCCTGTTTCTTTTACATTCTGAGAGCACTGGATGCAGCTCAGGGTACCATGAGGGGGTGGAAGACAGCAGGGAAGAAGGGGGAGAGAAAGAGAAAGGAGGAGGGAGGTGGTGAGAAAGAAGGGAAGGGAAGGAGAGGGAGAGGAGGAGAGTAGAGGGGAGGGGAGGGGAGGGGAAAGAGGGGGACAAACCTAATAACCTGCAGATGAAGTGTTGCTAGCCTCAGCTCATTTGCATAATGACCTGGGAGCCTTGACAGGCCTCTCCCAGAACAAGCACTGACAATTCAGGGACAAAGAACTTCAGGTGCCTGCAATTGCAGGTTTCTAAAATAAAACCCTGTAATTACTGAACTGATGCAGCCCAACTGTTACCAGGAGAAGCAGAAGTTCACAAGGAAGACACAGCTTTGTTATTCTCCAACTGAAGAATAGTGGTGCTTTATCCAAAAACCTTTCCTGTCACAGCAGGTGTCCCTATGTCTCTATCATAGGCCCCAGGCGGGGGCGGGGGGGGGGGCTAGCCAGAGGTCAAGAGAAGAGCGCACAGCACTTTGCTTAGGTGATGCCTATGAAGATATTCTGGGCTGTACTTAACATCCTTTCTCTAAGAACAGCCCTCTGAGGTCAGAACCCCAGCCCACCCCACCTTTGTTTGTTTGTTTGCTTGCCAGTTTTGGTGTTTTAAGATGGGGTCTCACTAGGTAGCAGGCTCACCTTGCTCAGCTTCCCAAGCTCTGAGAGCATGCCACCACATCCTAGCCCCTTCTTCAGTTCCATAGAACTTCACTCTGTAGAGCATCCAAGGACATCATCTGTGGTATACAGATTCCAGGTTGACTCCCAGCTCCTCCCTAGAAGAAGGCCCAAGAGGGTCCCAGACCAACACCTTTCACAAACCTCCCCCAGTGCATCCATAGCCTTGGAAGAGGGTCATTAAGAAATCTGTGGTAATATTGTATATGTTCTGAGGAGCCCATGTGAAGCTGGAACCAGCCTCCTACAAACACTAGACAGACCTGAAGTCCCCCCGGCAGTGTTCCTGCCTTCTCACCTGTCTCCCTAACATTCTCTCTCATCCTTCATCCAAATATGCAAGCTACTCAGGATACAGAACATGGAGGCCCCTGTCATCTCTGATGCCAAGGAAAAAAGGGTCAAGGATTCGGGCCATGGGACCCTGGGCTGCTCAAGAGGAGCTCTGCAGAGATGCTTTAGAATAAAAGTGGCACGCTGCAGCTGGGAGGGTCAGGGGGCTTTGCTGGCATCTACTCTAATCTGCTATGATCATGTGGGATGCCTACTTTACTGTTGGTCCTCACCAGGATCCCCCAACACAGCATTAAGGATGTCCTACAACCTGCCTCCTGATAGCTCTCCTCCCTGTGTGAATCTCACTGAGGACATGACCCAGCAACTTCCTGAAGGTCCTCAGTCAGTTACATCCATCTGCCACAAAGTCATCCAGATGGAAAGCAGCAAGCACCCAAGTCCTGGGGGCCATGATGAAGCCAGTGCTTTGAAAAGACCCTAATAGGATCATGGAAACAGTAGAAAAATGTCTTGGATATAGGCATCAGGAAGTATTTTCTTGAAAGGATTCCAGTAGTATAGGAAAAAATAAAATGAATAATTGGTAAGGGCTTCTGTGCGTGCTGGAGACATAGCTTAGCAGTGAAGAACACTTACTGCTCTTGCAGAAAACCTGAATTCATTTCCCAGTACCCATACAACAGTTCACAACTGCCTGTAACTCCAGCTCCAGGGGATCTGATGCTAGTATTTATAGAGCATGAATGTGCTTTGCAGGCCACTGGGAGGAGAAAGGCCATCAGCTGTGGACCCTGCATGTTACCATATTGACCTGCCAAGCAAGGTATGCCCACTAATGCAATAGTGGCATGACTGTTTGAAGAGCTAACGAACCACCTTCTGATTAGATTTGAGGTCCGTTCCATGGGAGGGAATCTATACCTGGTACTGCATACCTGGTCAAAGGCCTATGGCTAGGGAAGTCACTAGTGCTGCTCTCAGCCCTGTTCAGAGAAGCTTCTTGCAGTGGGTGACAGTCAGTGCAGACACTCATAACTCATCAAAGTGCTGAAAATAAGTGACCATTGCATGCTCAGCCCTGAACATCTGTATCAATCCAAGGTCTAGGGAACATCATAAAAGAGAGATGAAAAGATTGTAAGAGCTGGAAGATGCGGAAGGAACATTGTGAAATGCTGTCTTCTGCAAATTGTTTGTCCATTGCAATCATGAGGACACAGCAACTATGTCTACCTGCAGAAGAACTGCACAAAAAAAAAAATGTGAAAGCAGGAAGAAAACTAGTTGGGAATAAGAAGAGGGTCAGCAGAAGTGGGAGAGAGAGAGACAGAGAGACAGAGAGACAGAGACAGAGACAGAGAGAAAACAGCAGGGGGTGAATATGATCACAACACTTTGTATACATGAAATTGTCAAAAGTAAAAGAGGTGGAAAGAACCTGTTGGAATGAGTATTCCTCAAGGGATTTGTGTGTGTGTGTGTGTGTGTGTGTGTGTGTGTGTGTGTGCACCAGTGCACGTGCTATATAAAATGGAGGCCAGAGAAGGACACCAGTGTCCTACTCCATCACTCTCCACCTTATTCCCTTAAGACAGGTTCTCTCACTGAACCTCGAGTGAGGCTGGTGGCCAGCAAGCCCCAGTGATCTTTCTGTCTCCACACTCTTTACCCACAGTACTGGGGTTCCAGATATGCACACAATCACTCCTGGCTCTTTAAATGGGTTACATGGATTTTACAGCAAGCACTCTTACCCACTCAGCCATCTCCTCAGCCCTCTTGAAGGGATTTGAATCCCAGCATCTAGTATACCGAATGCTTAGATGTGGGAGCTGCCCAATGAAAGCACATGAATATTATTTTATAAAGAAAACAGTGGTGGCTGGAGAGATGACTCAGTGGTTAAGAGCACTGGCTGTCCTTGCAGAAGATCTGGGTTCAAATCCCAGCACCCACATGGTGATGAACAACCATCCATAACTCCAGGTCCAGGATCTTACGCCCTTTTCTGTCCTCTGCAGGCACTGTACAACATGGGTGCGCTTACATACATGCAGGCATAACAATCATAAACAAAATAAAATTAATTAATAAGAATTTTGTTTGAAAAAGAAAAAGGTGGGCTGGAGAGATGGCTCAGCAGTTGAGAGCACTGACTGCTCTTGCAGAGGACCCGGGTTTGATTCCTATCACCCACATGGTGGCTACGAACTGTCCTTAACTCCAGTTCCAGGGGAATCTGAAGCCCTCTTCTGACCTCCGCGGCATTGTACGACACAGGTGCACTCACTTACATGCAGGCAGTACACTCATATACATAAAATAAAAATAATAATTTTTTTAAAAAGAAAAGGAAAAGGTGAGCATGGCACTGTGCATTTGTAACTCTGGTATGAAGGAAGCAGAGTCAGGATAATCCCTGGGGTCTACTGGCCAGCCATGAGCTCCAGGTTCAGTGAAAGACTCTGTCTCTGGGGCTGGAGAGATGGCTCAGCCATTAAGAGCACTGGCTGTTCTTGCAGAAGTCTAGGGTTTGAATCCCAGCACCCACATGGTGGCTAACAACTGTCTGTAACTCCAGTTCCAGGGGATCCAATGCCCTCTTCTGTCCCCCACAGGCACTGCATGACTTGGGTGCACTAACACACATGTGGGCATAACAGTAATACACATATAATAAAAATAAATAAATCAAAAAAAAAAGAGAAAGCCTTGTCTTAAAACGTAAAATAGAGAGCACTCAATATGGCCTCCATACACTTACACACATACATGCATACATATGCATGTATCCTACACACAAATGTGCATGTATACACACACCCATGCACATCAAAAATAATACATAAAACAAAAATTCTAAAAACTGTTCAACATCCTTAGCCATCAGGGAAATGCAACTATGCAGGAAGATGGGGGTGTGGTACAAATGCAAGTAAGTATCCATGAAAATGTCATAAGGAAGTCTATCCCCTTTGCATGCTAATTAAAAATAAAGATTTCATCATGCTTCTCAGAAGAGCATGTGATCTAAATTTTATGAATTGTTTAAAGTCATGCAAATTTTTCACTTATTATTTGGGGGCCTTATTGAGGTGTGTAACTGAAGCCATAGTTGAGCAAACTGCAGGTGAAGAGGACTACTCTACTCCAACAGAGGACCTGGCCACAGCTTCCTCCTCTTGCCTTTTCTTTTCTCCCTACCCCATCTCCTGCCCCATCGCATCTCTTCCTAAGAAACATCCTCTTCCATGCTCATCACCAACACTCACTACTGACCACTACATAGAGCAGCACAGGAAAGCTGCCTCGTACTGAGACACTCTAACCTGAGAGGCTGTGGATGTCAAGTTTCAGCTGGAACTTGCAGAGAACTGGAAAAACTCCATCTTAAAAAAAAAAAAAAAAAAAAAAAAAAAAAAAAGCATGAACAGACAGGTGGCACACTCATTCCTTCTCCAGAAAGAGGTGTAGGACAAACAGCCTGAAATCCATAGCAAGGCCCATGTTAGGGAGGTGCAGGACCAGGCCCTGCTTTTCCTGTATAAGGACTCCAAACATGCTGTGGAAACAAGCATGATTAAACCAAGAATGTTTTAAACTGCTCAAAATCAGGAAAAAAAATTTTAATTGCTTGGGGCTGAAGAGTTAAGAGCAGTGACTGCTCTTGCAGAGGAGCCAGGTTCGATTCCCAGCACCCACATAGCGGCTACAAACCGTCCTTAACTCCAGTCCCAGGGGAATCCAAAGCCCTCTTCTGACCTCCACGGCATTGCACGACACGGGTGCACTCACATACATGCAGGCAATACATTCATACACACGTAAAATAAAAATAATAAAAAATATTTTAGAAAATAAAAAATAAAAATTTTAATTGCTCGAAGTGTGAGCTAGTATGAGTCTGAGGAGTCCTCACACTCATAGGTGGGGTGCAAACACATCCTTCCTTCAGGAGTTTCCTTCCAGAACCCCAGAAGATACCCACAGAGAAGGCAAGAGAAGTGAGGACAGTCCTGGGAACCAAATCCAACAATGGCCAACTGGGAGGAGAGAGTAGCCATTGACAAACTCCACCCATATACCTCCTTTCTCTTCCCTGAGGTGTAAAAACCTTAATTAGCTTGAGAAGTGCATCAAATCTACAGCTGGGAGAGGAAAATGGAGGAAAAACACTTTAGCACACAGAGGAGGTGAAAAGAGTAAGGCCTGGTGGATGACTGGCAGAAAGCTGATCAGTTCCGAGTATCTGGTAGACCAGGTTACCACAGAAGCCACAACCTTAACTCTCTGACTCCTGAATAGGTAGCACCTACAGAACTTAACATGTGGTCTGTCTCTAAACTTAAAAACTATAGACCTCATTATCTACTATCCTATATAATGTCTGGTTTCAACCAGAAATACCAAGACAAGAAAAAACAAAGACACAAAGACAGCATCAGAAGACATAGCCAAAGGTAAGATCCAGTGAACTCGAAGATAGCAAATAGGAATCACTTGCCCTGAAATGCTAGAATGGCCGGCAGAGGCTCAGAGCAGATGACACTAGAGTTTTTGGAAGCTGGGCCCACCACGTGCCCATCAGCCACATCCTGAAGAGACAAAGCATGTGTAGTCTGGAGGTCTACCCTTGGAGTTTTTCAACAGTTCTTCATAGTTTCTGAACAACTTTGCTTTGCAATTGCTCAGTCAGGAGCAATTACTATCCCAGCATGCATTGGATACAGTAGCTTTCCAGTGGTGATACGGCCAACAGCTGCCAGAGTTTTCCTTGATCTGGATAGAGACTGAACAAAATCTGTAACCATCAAAATATTTAACGATAGATTTGGGATATGAGAGCCATAGGATTTAAATAATTTTGACTGTCGTTAAAAATAGAGGTGTGATTTATGCATCGAAATTTCACCAGCTTTTTCTAAATTGCTTTCTCTTGGATATAGAAGTTTTTTCATGATACTATGTTTAGCTACAATAGGACTTGGTTATTGATATTTGTCGTTTTTAAGGATTAAATACCTAGTCAAAAATTGAATTGTCAAAAGTTGACAGATGTCATTTCCCCCATTTAGGGGAGCAGAGAAATCTGGCCTTGGTAAGTTCTGTAACGTGTTTATAGAACTTTCAAAGAGCATTATTAATTAAATTAAAGTTATTAAAAAATAATGGTAAGATGGAACACTATAAAAGTTCAAAACAATTCCTCAAATTCTGTTTTAGATATGCTTACAAGTCAGAAAAATAAAAATAAAAGTTCGTCTCTCCACCAAAAAAAAGCAGCCTAAACATGGAGCTCAGGTTGTCTCTTGGGACCAAGGAAAGGTGGCTAACCCTGACCCTGTCCTTTGGAAATCCCAGCAATCCTCCAATCCCTGCTCACCAGGGACCTCAGAACCATACAACTGTGTAAGCAGAGGAGCAGGGGCACATTAGCAGCAACTAATAATCATAAAATTGTGGCTTTTCAAGGTTCGGAACAGTTGTTTCCACTTCATGATGATGCATGACTACCTGATCCTGGCCCGCTGTGCTCCTCCCTCATGGATTTTAGGAGTTGTCTATACTCAGTCCAGCCAGAATTAATAAGATCCACCGCCCTTGCTGACTACACGTTACAGATATAGGATTGGACACTTACGTTCTTGCCTACACACAAAGCCCAGTACTGCAAAGGGCAGGCTTCCCTCACCAGCACTCAGCCTGCCATACCCATGTGTACTCAGCATCGCCTTCAAAGAAGTCAAAACCTTGGGCAATAAGAGCAAAACAGGGGTTCCTAGGCCTCAGATCACCCTGCCATCCATCCCAAGGCATGCAGGGACTGTGTCCACATAGTAAGGCCCCCGGAGCCCACACCAGCCCAATAACAGTACCGTGTGGCTTTGGTACTCACAGAGCATACCACCACAAAGATGAACAAGCCTGTGACTTTCAGCCACCGCACACAGCGCCTGCAAGAGAAAAGGGAAGCCCTGAGCCATGCACAGTAGCAGCCTGTGCTTGATACGTGCCTGCAGAAGAAAGCAAAAGGTCTATGATGGGTCAATTTGGTTTTTCACTTGTTCGGTTCTTTACGTCTCAGAAAAACATTCTCTTGGTCTTTGAAAATGGTAAAATTTTATTTTGCATTCTCTTAGAATTAATGAATTTGACACATAATCATTTCACACTTCCAAATTTTGTTTCAACAGCTCCTACTTAGTGAGAATTAAAATGGCTTTTCTTTTTAAAGCATGAAGTATTAATTGAGGCATCCTAGATGCAATTTTTTTACATAACTGACATATATGGCAGAGCTGACAATCCAGAATAAAATATTTCTTGCAAATGTCTTCGCTGCTCACACTGCCTTCTAGACACGTCATTAGCCCCTCAACAAGTACTTTGAGGGATAATAATCTATGCATGCAGAAAAAACTGCTGTCCCTTTAAATGACTGTGAACATGCTTCTAAAGTCACTTTAGGTTTCTGATAAGGCCTTTCAGAGAAACTTGTAAGGAACCAGACACTCTCACCCAGGCAAACTAGACCCCAAGAGTAAACTTAGCTCATTATAGTAAGAAATATTTTATTCTTGATTGTCAGCTCTGCATAAGCCACAGGGTGACAACTCCATCACTACACATGGCCCTGTCATGGTCACTCAGGCACTTCAGGGTAGGGCTCAAGTAGGACCACTGGTTTTAACTATCAAGCCTTGGTCTTCCTTGGTGACGGGTTTTCAAACAGTTCGGTCTAAGAACTTTCTCCATATAAAATGTTTGAAGAAGGAGGCCCAGCAGATAAGCTAAGGAAAGTGAACGCACTCTTTTAGGGCAGCACGAATATCCAGAAATTCCTCTGAGCCCTCACACACACATTCCTCCTATGCATTCCCAAGCAGCCTTAAGTGCCCAGTTCTTACCACAGAGGAGGCCAGTGAATCCTATAGGCCTCTCTGCTCACTAACTCAATCCTTCATCAATAACTGTGAAGATAGTAGCAAATTCTGAAGCACCACGGGGACCCCTAAATTGAATGCCCCTGTCTTCATCCCAGGGCAAACAGGAAGCTGAAGGCAGCCAGTATTCACTGCCAGAGCTGTCACTCTACATCCACCTACCCCAGCTTGGAGACTCGGACTCTGAGGAGGCCACTGCCTGGAAGTTCCCCTTCTTCTGAGGAGGCTAATGCAGACAGACTAGCCACCTCTCTGCCCAGCATGTATCTTTGTTCCCAGTCAGTCAAGCCATTTTCCCAGGATTCTTCAGCAGTGATAAACTCTGGGTGGTGAGCAGGCATGCACCGTGACCTGGAAAGCAAAAATTTTGTGCTTATGTCTCCTAAAATGGTACCTTCAAAACAAGATTTTCTCTCAGTTGTGAGGTGTAAAATGCTGTGAAATGAATGCTGGTCTTTTAAAAGAAGTTGTGATAGTTAATACTGATTGCCAGTATTATCTAGGAGACAAATCTCTGGGCATGTCTGTGAGGGAGAGTCTCGACTGGGTTGATTAAAGTGGGAAGACCCACCCAAAATGTGGGACTGGGCTCCCAGACTCAATCTAAAGATGAAAGCAAGCTAAGCACCAGCATTCATCTCTCTCTCCCTGACTGCAGTTGTAATGTGATCAGCTGCCTCACACTCCTGCCACCGTGCCTTCCCCACCATGATGGACTGCATCCCTTAAACTGTGAGCCAAAATAAACCCTCCCTTCTTAGGTTGCTTTTCTCCAGAATTTTGTCAAAGCAATGAGAAAAGTATCTAAGACAGAACCATAAACAACATGTCATTGTCTGACACTTTTGGACATGTGTCTTTATTGACGTTATAAGGCATTTGGCTCAAAGAAATTTTCCTGAGGATGCTCACTCTTCAAAATGAATCATAGCCCTTCAAAAAACACTAAGCACTCTTTTATGATTTGGGGAAACCTCTACTATAGCTGCTTCTGGATCAGACCAGTCCACACTCACTTCATTATTTCCTACTATTTGACTGTTTGTAAACTGTCACTATCTACCAAGATCTGTTACACATGTCCTGAAGCAGACTGACTAGTGTTCAGCTTTTCCTCTTCTATATAGATCATCTTGTGACAAAGCTGCAGGAAAGTAGATAACCTGCCTTTCCCACATGGCAGCCAAGGTAGTACAAGCAGGAATGAACATCAGTGTCAGGCTATGCAGGTTCATAAAGAGGGTCTATGTTTACAAGGGCATGTGGAAAGAAATCATAAACTTTTATTTGTGAGAACCTCTTTTCCCATATGGCTGAATATTTGAGTTTCTGCACAGCTTCTTCAGTATAGGTGCACTTGACTCTTGAAAGGTTATACCAAAAGGAGATGTTGATGTTCATCATGGAATGCTCATGTGATCACAATTTTAATATTAACCACAGCTGGGATCTGTTGTTATACATCAGCTTACTTGGGCTTTATGATTCTCAATACTTATCATTGTTTTAGGACTCCTTGACAACAAGAAAAAATAATCTTGTTCATAAGAAGAGACCAAGGGATAGAAATTAAGTTGTATTAGTTCCCCAGGTAGTGAACCAAAATAACAAGTGGTGTCAAAAACAGTCAATAATATTTTTTTTGGTCTTTTTGAGACAGGGTCTCCCTGTAGCCCCAGCTGTCCTGGAACTCACTATGTAGACCAGGCTGGCTGTGAACTCACAGAGATCCGCCTGCCTCTGCCTCTGGGGTGCTAGGATTAAAGGCGTGCGCCACCACATGGCTGGAAAGTGTTCTGGTCTGAAAAACATATCATCTTCCTCTAAATCGTTTGGAAAAACCACAAGTGCAGCAAAATTGAAGCTAAGAAATTGCTTTCTTTAAGGAGAAAGAAGAAACCAAATTAGCACCTGTGCTGTGAACACGGTGCTTCCTGAGGACTAGAAGTACATGCTGCCTGTCTGCCCTGGCAACCACTTAAGTTTATCAGCCACTTGAAATGTGCAAATGGGGGCTGAAGTTTTCACTTCACTTGGATTGACTCAGATGTGAGTAATCACATGTAATGAGTGACCACATCTTAGCACAGTGTGTAGCACTTTCTGACCTGTGTCATTGCCCTCAGTGCTTTGAAATGATACAGATGCGTCTGTAAAAATACAAAGCAATGAATGCTTTCACAGCAAACTGTTGTTTAGCTTGAAATTCCAACAGAGGAAAAGTCAGTAAAAAGTAAAGTAACCAAAGGACATTCCTGCCACCAACATCTTTTTATTTTAATTTTATTTATCCATTCTTTGAGATTTCATACATGTATACAATTTTGACCATTCCCCACTCCTCTCCCAACTTCATATCTTTTGTTTTCTTTTTAACTCACTGATTCCAATTAGTGTTGCCAGCATGTGCATGAATGTAAGGTTATCCACTAGCACATGGGCAGCCTATAAGAGGCTACATCCCTGAAGAAAACTGACCCAATAGCTCTCAGCTAGGGGCAGAACTTCATGAGCCTCCCCCAGTCCATGCTGGAATGTTGACTGGCTTGATCTTGTGCACGTCTTATGTAGGCAACCTCAGCTGCTGTGAGCTCATGAGTGCAGCTATACTGTCATGTCCAGAAGACTCTTTTTGGCAGCTGTCCTGTTCAACCTCTGGCTCTTACAATCTTTCTGCCCCTCCTCTGCTAGAGTCTCTAGATTTGGGAGGTAGAGGGTACATTATAGTTGTCACATTGGGCTGAGCACTTCAGTCATTCGGCCTGAGCACTTTGACTAGTTCTGAGTTTCTGTGTTAACTGCCGTCCACTGCAATAAGAAGCGAGTTGAGAGCCACATATATATATACATATACATATACATATACATATACATATACATATACATATACGTGTGTGTGTGTGGATAAGTATCTAGAAGGTAGATTGATGCTATGTCCATTCAGCAAAATAGCACTAGTAGGTTCTCCCCAAAGGTGTATGACCATCTCAACCTCAGGTTCTTGGCTAGGTTTACAGTAACAGGTATGTGTTCCTTCCTGTGGAGCAGACCTTAAATTCAATCAGAAAGCTTCCAGTTAACCCATACTATTCACATCACTATTGCACTTATGGTCATATGCTGCCAGGGTGGTCATTATTGCAGCTCACGGGGCTCACAGTTGGATAAGCCCACAACCAATGTCTTAATATACTCTTTGCAGAAGAAGAAAAGGAAAGGATGTTGTAAGCAAAGCTGCTCTGTTCTGCTTCCAACTTGACCTCTGGATGAGCCCAGCTGACACTCAGGTCATATCTCTGTGTGTCACATGCTCAGGACAAATGCTTGTACATTTTTGGTATTTTAATGAATTGCACATTTGAAATGTATCATCCCTTAACAGTTGGCCAATTCAAGAGAAAGCATTAAAGAAACAGGTGTGTGAGGAGTTTGTTTTCAGCTATAGGTTAGAAGAGGAGAGGGAGAATTAAGTTATATTCCCACAAAAAAGCTTTAAAGCTATGAGTCACTGAGACAGCCTGTAAGAACTGGGTACCAGCATGGAGATAGACATATGCTAGGTAATCATTCCAGAGTTGTGCTCAAAGCCATTTGTAAATTCATAAGAATTCACAGAATATAATTACAAATCATGAACATCCACTATAATGTACTGTCAAGGATCTGACAGAGATCAAATATGTCAGGTAAAAATCATATCTCAAGAATTATCCATCTATAGAGCTGACAATACCAATTCACCACAGACAATTTCCAGAGATTTCTTAATAAAAAAGAAAAAAATGTCTTACCCTTTCTTTTGTGAGGAATTCCATAGCAAAGGAGTGTTTTCTTTAAAGCAGAGATCTTTGGAGCTGGAGCTGAATGGAGGCAACGGTGAATGAGACCTGGAAAGACAGGAACAGGTATCAACAAAGCAGCATGACAGGGAGTTGACAGGACTGAAGTGCTCAGTTCAGCCATAAACGTGACAGATCCAAAGGAAATCCAACCAGAGTTGCTGAGCAATGAAAGCTGGAACTTAGGAGAGATGCAGAGAGAACTCTCCTCTCCACCCTGAAGCAGAGCAAAAAGACAAAGCAACTCTCATATGGGAGACCATGACCCAGCAGCCACCTTGACCTTTCCACATAGAGCTTTTGATCCACAAAATATCCAGTCTGATGGGTCTTTTTCTAAGTAGAAAATTCTGTCTCTGCGATGAGGCAATATTCACTAGTAAAATGTCCTAGTGGTTCCCATCAGAAAACAAGGCAGCAGAAGTCAGGGCCAACAGGTTGAAATGAGATGGCATCAGAAGGCTCTCAGGAGACAGTAGCCACAACTGGAACAAAGCAAAGGTCTATCCTGGATGGTATGCCCCTTTGCTATGCTGGCCTGTCCAGCAGAGGAAGGGCCACCATAAATGCATCACCCAAACCAGACACAGCAAAAGCTACCGACATGTGCACATAATGTAAAGGCAGTTTTTCATGAGAATGATTCTCATTCTTAATCACCTTATATACTGGTACATTACCTTTCTTAAGGAGCCCAATCATACAGAGGTGCTATGGACACCATGAAACACTCACCTGGCAGGATAACAGTAACTCTTCAAGATCATAAATGTAGGGATTTGGCAAACATGTTCCAATCACTTTCTCTCAGGCAAGTGTTCACCTGAGACAGAGAGTAAGACTCTAGTCTTAAATTAGGCCCTACAGCTGTGTCTAACAGCACCTACCATAGCTCAAGAATCAGAAAAGTAGTCTTCCTGGAATAATTTGAGCAGCACAGAACGTGTCCTCTGGGCTGACCTGCACCACTTCATACAGAGAATGGCAGAGATGCCTAAGGACTTTGTCCATGAGAACTGTTAAAGACAGTGGAACATCTCAAGACAGGGATGCTGAGTAGCTATCTTGACGTTGACACATCAAGGAGGGAAGGTGGAAAGAGCAGTATTTAATAATTAACCAGGTATTTAATAATTAGCATTCTTTCGCAGCTCAAACTGGCTAAAATCATTAGTTGAGTCTGCTCTCCCATCTCTCAAAACTATGCAGAAGGGCTTCTAAGGCATTTACATAAGTGTCTCCATGTCTCAGTTAGTACCAAGTTGCTCAGTGTTGCTGCCTGAGGTGGTTATACAGTATCTCTGAGAGAGATGACTTTTGCTGGGACTTTATTCAAATAATCTAACTGCTCTGTGCTTCCATTTTCTCAGTAATGTTATATACATGAAAAGAAACACACCGGCACATATATATATATATATATACATAAATGCACACACCTACATACACATGCACATACACACAAACACACACACATATACACACACATTCAGTTTTGTTACATTAAGGAGATAAAAGTTCTGAAGAGATGTTGATTGTGCTTCCAGAGGACCAGGTTCAGTTCCCAGCACTCATAAGGTAGCTAAAAACTGTAACTCCAGTTGCAGAGGCCTCTCTGACCAATAGCTTATAGGGAGGTAGCCTGTGCCTAGCACTGAGATTTTCATTTTATAATGCATGTCTTCTGGGAGCAGCATTGTCCACCCATGCAGGATACAGACTTCTTTTATGTATTATATTTTAATTAGTTTATTGACTAGTGTTCCATAAGGCTTCTTCATATATCCTTAGTTTTGATTAACCCACCCCTACCCCTGATCTCCCCTATCCCCTTGCCCTCAACCGCACTTAAACCTTTAACCCAGAGTATTGCCCCCCAACACCAACCCCTGGTTCTTTCATGTCACCTGTGTTCTATTAGTCCCCTCTAATTATATTATTTTGCATGAGTTATAAGATCATAGGTTTCCATGTAGCCTTTTCATATGCACCTTGTCTTGATTAGCCCATCTTCACTCCCTCATTTACCTATCCCCTATCTTCTTCCATGTTTAACCCCCTCTAGTATTCACCTCTTTATTTTCATTTTGATATTTCCTCCCCCTTAATATGTCCACCCTGCAATGGCCAGTTTCTAAATACCTGGCTTCCATATGTGTTCCAAGTTAAGCATACAAAAAAATTCAAAGCTAAGATGCACATATGAGAGAACAAACTCAGTGTAATTTTTTTCCAATCCCATCCACTTACACTGAATTTCATGATTTCATTTTTCTTCAAAGCTAAGTAATATTCCATTGTGTGCATGTGCCACATTGTCCTTATTGATTCATCAGTTGATATATATCTTGGTTGATTCCATTTCCTTACTATTGTAAATTAAGCCACAGTTAATGAGGACAGGCAAGTATCTATGTGGTAGGATATAAAGTCCTTTGAGTATATGCCCAGGAGTGGTATAGGTGGGTCATATGGTAGCTCTATTTCTAGTTTTTTGAGAAACTTTCAGACTGATTTCCAAAGTGGCTCCATTAGTTCACACTTCTAACACCAGTGTATATGAGTTACTCTTTCCACATCAGCATTTGTTGTCATTTGTATTCATGATCATAGTCATTCTGACCTGGATGAAATACGATCTTATAGTAGTTTTAATCTGAAATTTCCTTATACCCAAGCATTTCTGAACACATTTTAAATGCTTACTAGCCATTTGCATTTCTTTTTTTTAAGTACACATTAAAATAATTTTATTTTTAATATATCAGTTTTTTACAATTATAAATTCGGGATTTGTGCATGCTGATATGGTTATATTTTAATTTTTAATTTATTTTTATTGAATTTTTACAATTTTCATAAAATATAGTTTGGTGGTCTTTAGGTTCCTTCCACCTTCCCCCACTTCCCACCCCTGTCCAATTTAATGTGCTCTTTTTTATATATGGCCTACAGAGTCTGATATTTGTCCCCAAATGTCCTTCAGCATAGATCCACCCACTGGGCCCACCAAGAGTTCTACCCAAGACACTGTCTTTCTCCCTCCCAGCAGACATCAATTGTCAAAAGTTCCTTAGGCTGGGTTGAGATTTCTTACCTACTTACCCATATCTATACTGGGATTTTGTCAGGTTTGAGCTCGCATAGAACTTGTGCATGCTGTCACATTGCTGTGAGTTCATATGTGTAACTGACCAGCTGTTTGGAAGATGCTTTTTCCTTATCCTCTGGCTCTTACCATTTTTCTACCTCCTCTTCAACAATGACCCCTGAGCCTTGGGAGGCAGAAGTTTGAAATAGGTGTCTAATCAGGGATAAGCATTCTGTGGCCTCTTGTTCTCTGTACATTGACCAATTGTGGGTTTCTGTGTTCATCACTGTCTGCTGTATAAGGAAACTTCTCTGGAGAGAGTTGAGAAATACATTCATCCTATGTGTAAAGGCTGCATTGAAGATGTGTCACTTAGGGTTAAGCATCTCACAGACACTTATTCTCTGCATTTGACCATGTGTGGAACTTTGTAATAGTTTCCATCTGTTAAAAAAAAAACAAAAAACAAACAAAAATTCTTTGATGAATGATGAAAAATATATTAGTTGTTGGTCAGGTTACTCCAAAAGACTCCCAAATAACACAGACTATTGCCATAGCCTTTTATTGTCTCCCAAAATTTGAAGGAAAGACCCTATTACTGAAGAGAGGACATACTTTGGACACAAGACTTGGAGCAATGGAGCTAGAACTGAGCTGGAAACCTCCTCCCTGACGACTAGCTCTCATGGTATCAGAGGATACTATGCAAGTTGCCATGGAAAAAAAACAATGATTTAAGGGATGGAAGAAATTAGAAAACTTTAGAAGAAAACAAATTATCAAATCTAAGGAGAAATAATAGAAAGAAATGAAGATAAGTGAAAAGAGATTGGGGCACTTGTGGAAGACAATGTCTGATTATTGAAGTCTCAAAGAAGAGAGAATAAAGAACAAGTGTTTAAAGAAATACTAGCTGATGTGCAATTTCAGCCACCTGATATTGACAAAGGTGCCAAGAACACACAATGGAGGAAAGACAGCATCTTCAACAAATGGTGCTGGCAAAACTGAATCTCCACCTGTAGAAGAATGAAACTAGATCCTTGTTTTTCACCTTCTACAAAAGTCAACACCAAATGGATGAAAGACCTTAATGTGAAACTGGAAACCCTGAAACTATTAGAAGAAAATGTTGGCAGTAATCTACAAGATATAGATGTAGGAAGGGATTTTCTATATCAGACAGAAGTTGCTCAGGAATTAAGGTCAACAATCAACAAATGGAACCTCATTTAACTAAAAAGCTTCTATACAGCAAAAGAAACAATCAAAAAAGTGAAGAGAAAACCCACAGAGTGGGAAAAAATCTTCACCAGTGACACATCTGACAGAGGTTTTACATCTAGAATATATAAAGAACTCAAAAAACAAAGAAGCGAGAAAGCAAACAACCCAATTAAAAGATGGGCTAAAGATCTAAACAGAGTTTTCAACGGAAGTAATAAAGATGGCTAAGAAACATACTTAAAAGTGTTCAACATTGTTAGTAATTAGGGAAATGCAAATTAAAACTATCCTAAGGTTTCACCTTATCCTAATCAGACTGGCTAGGATCAAGAAAACATATGATATCAGATGCTGGCGAGGATGTGGAGAAAGGGGAATACTCATTCACTGCTGGTGGGATTGCAAATTAGTGGAACCCCTATGGAAAACAGTGTGGAGAACAGTTAAAAAACTAAAAATGAACCTACCATATGACCCAGTTTTACCACTTCTTGGCATATACCCAAAAGACTCATCCTATTATAGAAACACTTGTACAACCATATTTTTGCTGCTCTTTTCACAATAGCTAAGAAATGGAAGCAATCTAAGTTCCCCTCAACTGTTGAATGTTTAACAAAAATGTGCTACATTTACACAATTGAGTTCTATTCAGCAGTAAAGAAAGATGAAATAATGAAACTTGGAGGTAAATGGATGGATCTAGAAACTGTTATACTAAGTGAAGTAACAAAGACTCAGAAAAACAAAAGATGTATGTTCTCCCTCATTTGTGGATTCTAGCACCAAATCCTTTCAAATGATGCTCTACAGCAGTCTCTTCTGCATCAAATAACTGTCATCATCACAATTTCAGCTGTGCCTGCTTGCTAAACATCATCACAATTGGGCTTGTTTCATTAAAGGAGGGGTAAGCAGGGCCATTAGACCCTCACAGGAGTATCCAGCCACTCTTCCCAGCCAACTGTATGTAATTTGTCCCTAATCACACATGGTCTCCTGGATTCGGGGATGATTAAGTATATAATCTGGGGAAGGCTAGCAAGAGAAGGCTTGATCCATACTGAGTAAAGGCTTTTGAGTGTGCATACCCTGAGGTCATTCATATACCTCAGCAACCCCTCAGTCATCTCTGTAAGTAAGCCCAGTAAATTTGAGGGTTCCCCAGGAACACTTTAATCAAACATTGATTTGACACTAGAACCTTTGAAGGGTATAAGCATTGCTTAGTATCCCCAGGAAAAGAATTCACACAACAGATAGAAAATTTGTTAATGTTATTATATCTCATAATTATTAAAAAAGAAAATGAGAATGTAAAAGACATTAAAAGGATATGGGAATAGAGATATTTTCCAAAATAGAAAAAAATGAGAAAGCAAGAGATGAAGGTCTGCATAGGTTTGATATATAAAAGATGAGACAAAAATAATGTACACATAATCCTAAAATTTCTAAGCTCATAGTTTAGTTTAGTCAAGGTTTATCTTAGAATG
>NW_008338998.1:3472756-3475732 GCF_000622305.1 Nannospalax galili
TAGCACATGGTAATTAAAAGTACCAGACTGGTAGAACTAACCTTTTTGGATGTTTAACAGCCATACTTTGAGGCCTATACTAATCTGGTCAAAGGGACTTAAAGAATAATTTTTGCCCCTTGCCCTCCAAGGTCAATTAAGTTTCAGGGGACTATGGAACATATCGCAAAATGTACTATAACTATAGTGAGTCACCTGTCCTCTTGTTCAGGGAGGCCATGGAGACCCCACCAGGTAGACTTGAACCAGTGTCCAGTCTACAAACAGGAGGGTCAACAAAGAGGAAACATTTCCTCCACACTTCCAAGTGAAACCAGCCATGGTTGAGTAGGACCTTTGACTTACCTTCACATAGATGGAACTGATAAAAGAAAGGAGCCAGGGGCTCCTCCCAAGCCCATGTGACCCCTGAGGAACAGATCTTCAAACAACCTTAAGAGTAAAATTAATTGGTTTATTTGTGCCAACTGTATGGTCTTAAACACCCAAAAGTAAAGTATAACCAAAGATTAAAGTGAACAGTATATTTCTTTAAGAGTTCAAGAGATTACACTTCTCAGGCATTAGGCTTAAGTCCATATAAAAAGGTATTTAGGTACCTGGGCTGCACAGTCACTGTCTCCCTGGTGCCAGCATCTTTCCTGGTTAAGCCTTACAGTGCCCACCATGCCTTGACTCCCCCAGCCTCATTCACCCTTCCAGCTCCCTAACCCCATCTCTCCTCCTGGCCTGGGTACTGGCCCATTTCTTGTCTTGGCACCCCTAGATCCCTGGGCTGACCTCTTGGCCCAGAGTCCACACTGCTTCCTGATCCTTTGTATCCAGACCAACCCTGTTCTTCCCTGCAGTCCCCAGGAGCCTGCTCCCACCCCCACCTACCTTTGCTTCCCTTGGCAGCTCAGCCACTAGCTTCCTGGGACCAGCATCTTTCCTAAGCCCTGCTCCCAGGGCCAGCCCAGCCCCCAAACTCCTGAGTGCAGCATCCTTCCTGGAGGGATCCAAACCTTAGGAGAAAGCCTGAGGGCATCTGATCCTCATCTGAAGTGGGCCTCTGTGGGAACTCCTGAATATGAAAGAAATTTTGTCACTCCAGTATAAAATCAAAAGAGAGAACCTGAAGCCTAGACCAACCAGCTTTTCATGCCCAACAAGTAAACCACAAAGGCACAAAAGTTTACAAAAAGAAGCAGATCTAAACTCAACAAAGGAAGGCTCGAGTCTCACACAAGAATCAAAACTAGGAAAGAAATTCACATGTCAAAGTCAAAAAATAATAACATGAAAAACCAAAATAACATATCCCCACCAAATACCAATAGTCCTCTAGAGGAGTAAATGAGAACCCCCTAGAGATAATGCAGGACATGGAACTCAAAAGAACAATTAATAACATGTTAAAGAATTCAGTGAATTTAAAGAACACACAAATCAAAGAACTGTAAGAAGATAGGGATAAACTTCTGAATAAATTCAGAAAAGAGAAATACTGAAGAATACTCAGGCTGAAATGAAGAAGGAAGTGAAACACTCAGTAAGCCAATTAGAAATGACAGGAGAAAGCCTCACCAATAGGATGAATGAAATGGAAAACAAAATATCAAGGCTGAAAGTTCAAGTGGATGAATTAGACCACTCAAGCAAAGATTATGAAAAATTTGATAAAACGCAAGAATGAAATATGCAGGAATTGTGTAATGCCATAAAAAGACCAAACTTATGAATCATAGGCATACAGGAAGGAGAAGAATCTCAAGATAGTGGTACGGAACAGATCTTCAACAGGATTGTAGAAGAAGATTTCCCAAAATTAAAGAAAGACATGCCCATAAAAATATAAGAAGCATATAGAACACCAAATAGACAGGAACAGAAAAGAAACTCTCCACAGCACATCATAGTAAAAACACTAAACATGCAAAACAAAGAGACAATACTGAAACCTGCAAAAGAAAAACAAGAAGTTACATATAAGGGAAAACCCATCAGAATTACAGCTGACTTTTCAGTGCAAACTATGAAAGCCATAAGAGCCAGGACCAAAGTATTCCCAGTTCTAAATGACCACAGATGCCAACCCAGATGACTTCACCCAGCGAAAATGTCTCTATAGTCAAAAGGTAAAGAAAAATCTTCCATGACATAAATAGGCTGAAAGAATTCATGTCCACAAAACCAGCCCTTCAGAGAGTTCCTGAAGCAATACAAAGAGCTGAAAAAAGGAAAGACTATACACAAGGGGTGATGGAAGAAATCAAATGAAGGTATAACTGTGGAAATGCACAGCTATATCAAGAATGTAAACAGAAATAAAAATGACAGGATTCAATACACATCTTTCATTAATAACTTTAAATGTCAATTTACTGAACTCCCCAGTCAAAAGACACAGACTAGTTGAATGGATTAAAAAATAAAACCCATATTTTTGTTGTCTGCAAAAAACTCATCTCACTTTCAAGGACAGGCACTACCTTAAGGTGAAATGATGGAAAAAAATATACAAAGCGAATGGTACTAAGAAAAAACCAGGCATTGAAATTCTAACATCTGATAAACTTTAAACTAAAACTAATCAGAAGAGATAAAGCGGGCCACTTCATTCTGCTCAAAGGAACAAAAGACCAAGAAGATATTACAATCATGAACATATAGTCATCAAACTCTGGTACACCCAACATCATAAAAATAGTACTACAGGACTTTAAGACCCAGATTAATCCCCACTCATTATAGTAAGGGACTTCAATACCCCATAGCCTCCATTAGATAGGTCAACAGGACAGAGAATTAACAGAGAAACATCTGAATTAAACAATGCCATATATCAAATGGACCTAACAGACATCTACCAAGTATTCCAACCAAGCACCAAAGAATATACTTTCTATTCAGTGCCCCATTGAATTTTCTTCAAAATTGACCTAGTGAGGCACAAAACAAACCTCAACAAATACAAAAAGATTGAAATAATTCCAT
>NW_008338998.1:3476037-3477715 GCF_000622305.1 Nannospalax galili
CATTGCAACTCAACACACTTGAAAAGCAATAACAAACGAAACCCAAACCTAGCAGACAAGAACAAATAACAAAAATCAGAGCCGAAATTAATGAAATTGAAACAAAGAAAATAATACAAAGAATCAACAACTGCAAGAGCTGGTTCTTTGAAAAGATAAACAAGATCAACAGACCACTACCCCAGTTAACCAAAAGGAAGAAAGCACCTCCAAATCAACAAAATCAGAGATGAAAGGGGAAACATCACATCATGCACCAAAAAGATCCAGAACATTTCAAGGGAATACTTTAAAAACCTATATGCTACTAAATTTGAAAACCTAAAAGAAACGGATGGATATCTAAAAGCATGGGAACCACCAAAACTAAACCAAGAAGAGATTAACAGCTTCAACAGACCCATAACACACAAGGAAATTGAAATAGTAATGGATTTACAGTAGAATTCTACCAGACATTTAAAGAAGTTCTCCATCTAATACTACTTAATTTATTCAAAAAGATAGAAATGGAGGAAGAACTTCCAAATTCCTTCTATGAGGCCAGCCTCACTCTAATACCAAAGTCAGGTAACAATACAACCAAAAAAAAAAAAAAAACTATAGACCTGTATCCTGAATGAACATAGATGCAAAAAACCACACACAGACACACATCAAAAAGATTATCCACCATGATCAAGTCGGCTTTATCCCAGAGATACAGGGATGGTTCAATATACATAAGTCAATAAACATCATAAATCACATAAATGGGCTCAAAGACAAGAACCATGTGATCATCTCAATAGATGCAGAGAAGGACTTTGACAAAATTCAACATGCATTTACGTTCAAAGTCCTAGAGATAATTGGACTGGAGAGAACATACCTCAATATAATTAAAGCCATATATAACAAACCCACAGCCAACATCACTTGAAATGGAGAAAAACTGGAAGCATTCCCATTGAAATCAGGAACCAAATGGACTGAAGACCTCAATGTGAAGCCTGAAACTCTGAAACTGTTAGAAGAAAGCATTGGGAAAAACCTACAGGAAAGGATTTTCTAAACCAGACATCAATTGCTCGGGAAACAAGGGCAAGAATCAACAAATGAGACTTCATTAAACTAATAACCTTCTGTACATCAAGAGAAGCAACCGAGGAAGTGAAGAGAAAACCCACAGAATGGGAGAAAAACTTCACCAGCAACACATCTGACAGAGGTTTACCATCCAGAATATATAAAGAACTCATAAAACAAAGAATCGAAAAAGGAAATAACCCAATTAAAAGATGGGCTAAGGAGCTGAACAGAGAGTTCTCTAAAAAGCATCTTAAAAGGTGTTCAACATCATTAGTAATCAGGGAAAAGCAAACTAAAACCACTTTAAAATTTCTTCTTACCCCAGTCAGACTGGCTAAGATCAAGAGAACAAATGATACCAAATGTTGGAGAGGATGTGGGGAAAGGGGAATGCTCATCCACTGCTGGTGGGGCTGCAAACTGGTTCAACCCCTATGGAAAGCAGTGTGGAGAACTCTTAAAAAACTACAAATGAACCTACCATTTGACCCAGTTATACCACTCCTTGGCATATACCCAAAGAACTCATCCTATTGCAGATACACTTGTACATCCATGTTTGTTGCTGCTCTTTTCACAATAGCTAAGAGATGGAAGCAACCTAAAT
>NW_008338998.1:3478034-3480534 GCF_000622305.1 Nannospalax galili
TCATATGTGGATCCTAGGATCAGACTCTGAGAAATAAGTATGCAAACAGATATAACTGTAGGAACCAGGACAAGGGTAAGGAAACAGTGAGGTAAAGGAAAAGAAATAACCTGAAGGAGAAGAATAGTAGGTAACAGGCCTTAATAAGGGAGATATGAATAAAAAATGGGTTAGTTTAAGGGAGGGGGGAGGGAAGGGTATGCGAGGAACCTAGAGGATAAAGGGAAAGAGGAGCTCAAGAGGTAGAATCATAGGAGAAGGGTATTATTAAGGGCGAAAAGGGGGAAATGGGGGCACCTTAAGTGGGAAAACTATGATGGAAGGGTAAGACAATGCAAGAGATAAACAATGCCTAGCTAATTTTGAAAACTAGAGGGAACCATATTACTCCTACAACCTACTAACAAATTATACATAGCAGATCAAGAAATATATGTCTAGGTAAGGTTTATCTGAGAACAACTGGTCTTTGCCCAAGATTTATCTACATGATACACAATAATTAAAAGTACCAGACTGGTAGAACTAACCTTCTTGGATGTTTAACATCCTTCTTGGATGTTTACTTTGAAGCCTATAATAATTTGGTCAGAGGGACATAAAGGACAGTTTTTGCTCCTTGCCCTCCTAGGTCAACTAGTTCCAGGGGACTATGAGCATCTCTCAAAATGTCCTGTAATGGTAGTGGGTCACCTGTCCTCTTGATCAAGGAGGCCGAGGAGACCCCACCAGATGGACTTGAACAAGTGTCCAGTCTACAAAGAGGAGGGTCAACACAGAGGAATTATTTCCTCCATGCTTCCAAGCGAAGCCAACCATGGTCAAGCAGGACTTTGACATCTTCACATAGGCGAAACTGGTAAAAGAAGCAGCCAGGGGCTCCTCCCAAGCCCATGTGACCCCTGAGGAACAGATCCAAAAAAAAACAGAGGGAATCATATTAGTCCAACAACCTAATGACAACTTACACATACACTATATCATACAGCTACATTATAGCTAATTAAAGGCTACATAACAAGAAACAATGCCAGACAGGAGATACCTTCCTTTGAGTTTTTGACCAGAGTAGGCCAAGAGAGTCCCAGACAGTAACCCAACATAGAACTTGGAAAATGAACAGCAGACCCCAATCTCATCCAAAGGAATGTTAGCAACTGATTGCTGCTAGATAAGGAAGACATAATCTCCCTAAAACAATGAACTCTAGATAGGCTGAATAGATTGAGCAGACGGACAAGCACAGGAGAACAGCCGGACAACACAGTGAACAGTAATAGGGATGACAGAGTATATGGGCTCCAGTGGGGGAGGAGGCTATGTGAGGGTGCCATTTGGGAAGTGGGTATATAGATGTATAAGGTTGTTTGGGATGTTCTGTATGAAATACACACAAAAAAAATCAACAAATTTTTAAAAAGTTAAATTTGGCCAGGCATGGTGGCACACGCCTTTAATCCCAGCACTTGGGAGGCAGAGGCAGGCAGATCTCTGTGAGATCAAGGCCAGCCTGGTCTACATAGTGAGTTCCAGGACAGCTGGGGCTACAGGGAGACCCTGTCTCAAAAAGACCAAAAAAAAAAGTTATATTTGAAAGAAAAAAACAAAATACAATAAAAAGTTATTTAGATAATTATTTCTCATTGATGATTTTGTTTCTAATAAGAAAGTGCTTGCTCAGAGGTAAGACTTCAAATCTTGGTCTCAATACTGTAGTGTCCACCTGTAGCTAAGAGAGACAACCCACTATTCAAAAATAATGGCTAAATTTGTTTTCTCCCCCTATCTAGAAGCCTTTGAGAGGGAATTGACACTGATTCTAGCCACTCCAACAGCTATCAAAATGCCTGGAAACAAATCCTGAGTCCATCACTCTCGAGTTCAGCCTTGGCAGACAAAAGAAAAATGAGGAGGAACCCAATAGAGGGATGCTTTTGGAAACTCTCATCAAGAAATGCCAATGGACTCTCATATGAGCATTTGAAATTTGCCCTGATCTGACTTTTTTCTGGTTCCCTGTCTATAACTTGTAATGCTAACTACTCTTGCCTTTGCTTCTCCTTCACATCTCCTAGGCAGCAGTCAAGGACTTTCTTTTCCCTCTACAGTTAAGAGTTATAAACGTGAGAGTCTTTTAGATAGACCCACTGAAGGGGTATCCCAATTGCCTCACCCTTTGTCCCTGTCCAGCATGGAAGAAGCCAGAGCAGGTCTGCATCCTGGATTCCCTATTGGCAATTTGAGTAACCTCTTCAAAAGGTGGTAAGATAAGGAGGTAGGAATTAGTTAGGCAGTTAGGGTAAAAAGACTCCTAAGAAAAGTAACCAGTTTCTTGGCTAAAAGTCAAAATGCCCTTGGGCCTTTTAGCAACATACTCTGTTCCAAATGTCAAAAATGTCAAAACTATTTGGGAGCTCTTATCTAGTCCCTAAAAGATTTTAGGGTTACCTCTTCAGAGGGGGGAGTGTTAAAGTAGCAAAAAAAAAAAAAAAAACCGTAA
>NW_008338998.1:3485572-3486165 GCF_000622305.1 Nannospalax galili
AAAAAAAAAAAAAAAAAATCACGAAATGGTCTGTGGGACTGAACAGAGAATTCTCAAAAGAAAAGGTGCAATGGCCAATAAATAAATATATTTATATATTTTAAAGTGGTCAATATCATTAGCCATCAGGGAGGCACTTTCTTCAGTGGGGTAGCCACTGGTAAGTTGCCCATGCTCCAGCCTCTACAGCTGGAGAGAGGGGGTAATAGAGAGTCATTGCTAAAAATAATAGAAAAAGACAGCCTCTTCAACAAGTGGTGCTGAGATAACTATCAAAAAGAATGAAACTAGATCATTATCTCTTACCCTGTACAAAAAAAATCAACTCCAAATGAGCCTCTAGTAAACAAGCCTCTAGTCATGCTTATGTAAGCAACCCTAATTAAACTCACTGAGATAGGAAAAAAGTAATAATTAAAGTAAAAGGATGACTAATTAGGAAGGTGTTCAACAAGAGGGAGACAAGAGAAAGAGGATAAATATTATTAAAATAGATTATATAAATAAATTGTCAAAAACATAACTTGTGGAAAAAATTAAAATGTCAACATTTTATATATTTAAATATATAACTACATATATTTATTATATCT
>NW_008338998.1:3486411-3506436 GCF_000622305.1 Nannospalax galili
GAAACTAGCGTTTTATTTTTATATTTATTTCTTTTAATATATTTGTATCGACTTTTTGAAAATTTCACACATGAAACAATGTATTTTGATCATATTCACCCTCCATTTCTCCCTCTAACTCCTCCCATATTCATCCCCCACCCCTTCCAACTTCATGTCCTCTTTTTCTCTTATAACCTACTGATTCTAACTTGTAGTGCCTACATACCCATGGTCAACCTACCAGGGGTCACACTCTTAAAAGAAAACCTACTCTTCTCCCCCTAGGAGCCATCAACTGTCAACAGCTCTTCAGCTAGGGAGGAAGGCCCATGAGTACCTCCTCCCTTCATGCTGAACTATTGACTGGCTTGATCTTGTGCAGGTCTTGTACAGGCAACCACAGATGCCATGAGTTCATGAATGCAGAGGTCCTACCATGTTCCCTCTGGTCCTCTCCAACCTCTGACTCTCACAATCTTTCTGTTCCCTCTTCTGTAGCAATCCCTGAGCCTTAGAGGGAGGGGTATAATAAAAATATAGTATGTCCCATTTATAGCTCAGCACTCCACAGACACATGTTCTCTTCACATGGACCAGTTATGAGTTTCTGTATTAACCACCATCTACTGCACAAATAAACTTCTCTGATGAGGTCTGAGAGCAGCACTAATCTAAGGGTATAGAAATACAAATTTAGAGGCAGTTTGATACCATGTTCATTTAGCAAAATAATAGTCATAGGTTCACCCCTGAGGCCTATGAGCTCCCCAGCCATGGGTTCTTGGCTAGATTTACTGTATAACACATCCATTTCCTCCTGGGAAGTAAGTCTTAAATCCAATCACAAAGTGGTTGGTTTCCTTCTTAACATTTGTTCCACTATTGTACTTAAGGACCTATCTTGCCATGCTAGTCATTATTGTATATCACAGTGTTCGCAACTGGGTAAGACTGTTGATGACTTTTCTCCCTCCGCAGCTTACTTCCTAGTCTGTACTAGTTGATTTCTCTATGTCTTGTGACCAAAGTGTGTTGTATCTTCAACAACGGGGTCTTACTATCAAGTTCTAGTGGGCAACTAAGAGTGATGGAAATAGCCTGCATTGTTTTAGGGGTCTCTAGCATACTCCTGACCAGTTAACTACTCAAGGGGAGGTATCCCACATCGGGCCCTGGGCTCTTTACTTGACAATCTATAGCTTGTGAGAGAAGCATCAACCCCTGTGTAGGGTAACTCCAGTTAAACTCTGTTGTTCCAGTCAGAACAGAGCCAGTCTGCTTGCTCATTTAGGGTATTTCCCAGCAGAGACCTGCTGAGACAAGGGAACAGGTCTCCCCACCACTGAGAATGTGCTAATGAGCACTGACTGCAGGAGGACTCTTGGCTTCTTGGTCACTCTACAACATATGCTAAGCTTCCCAGCAAGCCAGTTAGAAAATCTGTTGACATTTTTTTATTTGCAAAAAGAGGAAATGTTTGTGAAGAGGTCTCTACTTGGATTCTATTTTTAACATCAGAGGAAGCCAATGTGCTGTAGAACTTTCTGGAGGAAAGGAAGCCCAGCCTCCAGAGGGGCTCTGGAGGGCATCCAGCATCCTGAGAGCTGAGGGTTGGGTGTTTGGGCCTGCTATGGTCCTAACCTGACCAGATGTTTACTAATGTTCCTCTGGGTACCTTTCTCACAGCCCTGTGTCGTAGGCACACCATTCTACAAAATGTGACCTGGAGAGATAAGCAGGAGAAGAAAGGCCATCTAGCTGACTAAGGCCCTCTCTACTTTCCTAAACTGGAGAATATCCTCCTATATGACATAGACATGGCTTGGTGCACCACAACTGGAAGCAGGCTTGAGATGGTGATTGGGCCCAACTTCTGATTTCTGACCTCCTCACTGGAATCCTTTATCCTGCCTCCCAGGGCATATTTCTACAGAGCAAGTTCCTGTTTCACAATTCCTGAAATTTACTAAACCTCCTATAAGCTCAAGCACCCTTTGTGAAGGGTTTGCTTAAGATTGCTCTTGCAATCTTTTGTGTTCACATATAATTTTTCTAGCTCTATGAACACTAGTGTTGGAATTTTGAATGAGATTGCATTGAATCTAGACTGATTTTGGTAAGATACTCATTTTCATGATATACTTTCAACACAAGATGGGAGTCTTTACATCTTCTAGTGTCTTCATCTTCTTCAGTGTTTTAGTATAATGTTACAGGCATCACCATATCGGATTTCACATTGTACTGCAGAGCTATAGTAATAAAAACAGCATAGTACTAGCACAAATCAGGCCATGTTGATCAGTGGAATAGAATACAGGGTTCAGACACACAACTACAGCCATATAATTTTTGACAAGTATGTCAAAAATATACACTGGGGAAAACAGCCTCTTCAACAAACTATGCTAGGAAAAAATTATGTAAAAGAATAGGACTTGATCCCTGCCTATAACCCTACACAAAAATCAGCTCCTAATAAACTAAGATCATAATATAAGACCTGGAACTGTTAAAGGAAAATAATTAAAAAGACACTTCAAAATATAAGCATAGGCAAGGGCTTTCTGACTAGGAATATCAGTTGCTCAGGAAATAATGCCAACAACTGATAAGTAGGATCTCATGAAATTAAAAAGTTGTATAGCAAAGGAAACAGCTGAGTGCAAAAAGCCTATGGAACAGCAGGGAATCTTTGCTAACTATGCATCTGACAAAGGATTAATACCCAGACTACACAAAATGTCAATAAACTAAATAATAAGAATCAAAAACTCAATAAATCTGCTAAGGAAATGAATGGACAGTTCTCAAAGGATGAAACACAAGAGGTCAATAAACACACAAAACATATTCAACCTAAACAGCTATCGGGGAAACTAAAATTAAAATTGCACTAAGCTTCCATCTCACCCGAGTCAGAATGGCAGTCATCAAGAAAACAAATAACAACAAATGCTGGTGAGGATGTGGACAAAAACGAGCCCTATACACGGCTGATGGGAATGTCAATTAGTCCAGCCACTATGGAAATCAATATAGAAGTTTCTCCAAAAACTGAAATAGATATACTACATGACCCAGCTATAATCCTCCTTGGTTTTACTCAAAGGACTCTGAGTCAACATATCACAGAGATGCTTGCACATCGAATTTTATTGTAGTGCTATTTACAATAGCTACATCATGGAGCCAACCTAGGTATCCAAAATAAGAGGAACAGATAAAGAAATAAGGTTTATACATGATAGAATTTTTTTCAGCCATAAAGGCTAACAAAAGTTATATTGTTTGCAGGAAGATAGATGCAACTGGGCATCATTATATTAAACAAATTAAGCCAACCTCAGAAAGACAAATATATTTTCTTTCATTGGGGTTCCTAAATTCTATATAGATACATAAAATCATCTGTACAAATATGGCATGACAGTAGTGAAGCTGGAGGAATAAAGGGACTGAGGAGAGGGAGGGGAGAAACAAAGGGCAGGGAGGGGACTGAGCAACATGCTCGATGTGTGATACACTTTGTATGAAAATTTTTAAAAGTCAAAGAAGAGGACTGAGCTTTCCACAGGCCTATCAAATCACAGATATTAGGGATGCTGTAAATCATATCCCAAATGCAAACAATTAACATTCTAGCTCATTAGAAACTTATAACAAGTAGCTCATTAGAACAAGTAGCTCATTAGAAACTTATAAACAACCTACTCTCACAGCTGTGTACTAATTACAAGTACGTACATTTGCAAATGAAAGGCATCAGCTTGGCCGAAAGACTGAGCGACCCTTCTGAGGTTTCTAACTATAAGCTCTGGTGGCCTCAGCTAATCAAATGACAAACCACAGTTCAAAAGGAAAACAAGTAAGAATTGATTGGGAAAGATGAAAATAAATCTACAAAACCTGCAAAATAATTCCACCCCAATAGATCTGTAAATAGACTCAAGGCAAATAAATAATAACTGTAATGATACTGTCTAACCCTATGAACTCTTTCTACTGTGTTTCTAGTGCTAGGCATGGAGCCCAGAGCACTTCAGGGATATGACCCAGAGCATGCTAGGCAAGCACTCCACTACTGGGCTATATCCCTGGCTATTTCTGCATTTTTGAAAAAGATCTAACATCGCATATTAAGAAAGCTTACAGTTTAGACAAAATTCAAAACTGAGAAATGTTAATTTTGCAAGTCTGTTATTTCCTAAGAGCATATGATCTACCCTGCATTGTCATAGGATGGGGAAAGGGAGCAATGGGAGGAATCCGCTGGACAATTCCCATAACCAGAGAGGTAACACTCAACTATCAAGTATGACACCAAGGTGATTATTTTAAGGAGCAGAGAGATGCTCTGCTACTGCCCACTAAAGCTGCCAGGTGAGGCATCACAGAAAGAACGTGGGCTAGTCTTCAAAGCATAGCAGAATTTTAATATGTAGCTAGAATGAGAATATTGAATGGGATTTAATTTTCAAAACTGAGGTCTGAGGTTCCATGGTTGCTATAGCAGCTGAGAGGTGGCCTGGTACCTTCTGCCTGTGGCCTGCAAGTGGACAAGTGTTCTTCATGAGCCGCTGCAGCAGGCCAGGTAGTTGAGAGGGAAGCAACTCTTGCCTGTGCAGGTCACAAGGTGCTGTATGCATACCATCCACAGCCTTGCCTGCTGACACTGGAGCCAGCCATCAGAAGTTAACAGAAAAAGCAGTGGGTCCTTAAAGAAAAGGACAACATTAGGGGGTAGAAGTCTCCCTGACTGTGCCCCTGGCTTCAGGCCCCAAAACCAAACCAACTGTTTCTGGAGAGGATTCAAAGCCACGTCTATTACCATTTCCCTCCAAGCAGGTAGCAACTGCAACGCAGGCATTTTGAGAAACTTGAGAGGAAAGGAAAAAGGAATGAGCTTTCAGCAACATGTATACACACATAAATGACAGTGAGGACCCCTTTCTGGCAGCCCCAGTGTGTCTCCATCAGGAGCCAGCCTAGAGTGTCCCCAACAACTGGGCACTGGACCTTACCAGGGTCTTAGGATTTTATAGCACAGTTTCTGTTAGAAATAGAACAGGGAAGTGGTAATTGGCAATTCATGCCTGAAATCCCTGCACTCAGGAGGCTGAAGCAGGAGCCATTCCTATCTGAGGCTAGCCTGGGCTACATAGTAAGTTTCAGGCCAGTTGGGGATGCAATCTGGGGAGCCCTGAGAGGTTGAGAGAATCTACCTAACCCACCAGATGCAAACCTAAGTGTTGCCAGCAAAGGCCCCTGGTATGCAAAGAAGGAAAATGGCCACTGTAACGAGAACTCTGGCAGGTATCAGACACTTGTCCAACACAGATTCAACAACAGTATAAACTGAAGGAAAGGGCCAGAAATCTATCTCAGTTGGTAAAGTGCTTGCCATGCACGTATGAAACCCTGGGGCTTGATGCCCAGCATCATGTGAACTTGATGTGGTGGTACACCGTTGTAATCCCAGAATTTAGGATGTCAAAGTAGGATGATAAGTAATTCAAGGGCATCTTCAGATACATACTGAGTTCAAAGCCAGACTGAGCTACATGAGACCCTGTCGATGGATGGATGGATGGATGGATGGATGGATGGATGGATGGATGAGTCCATCATTCAACTGATCTTTCCCCTGTTCCATACATATAACTTGCAATCTTCAAGGACCCAGAAAAGGACTGTTTCAACCTATTAACTTTTTCTATTTTTTCAGTGTGATTTCTTCCCTTTTAAAATATTTAGCATAATTGTTACTGTGTTGTATTTTATTTCTTATTCCCTTTACACATTCTTATAATTTTGCTAATGTTCTTTTTTTTATTGTGGGCCATATTTTTTCTTTTCCTCAGTTAGTTTATTTATTTTTTTTTATTTTTATTTTTTGGTATGAGTGTTATGCCTGCATGTATGTAAGTGCACCTGTGTTATACAATGTCTGTGGAGGACAGAAGAGGGCATCAGATTCCCCAGAACTGGAGTTACAGACAGTTGTTAGCCACCATGTGGGTGCTGGGATTCAAACCCAGGTCTTCTGCAAGAACAGCCAGTGCTCTTAACTACTGAACCATCTCTCCAACCCCATAGTTTCTTTTTTATTCCCTCTGTTTCCTCCTGTTCCCCAATTCCTACATTTAGTATCTTGATTTTAAATATTTATTATTTTTATTTTATATGTATGAGTGTATTGCCTGAATGTAAGTGCACCCATGTCTGCAATGCCTGCAGAGGTCAGAAGAGGGCATCGAATCCCCTGGAACTGGAGTTATGGGTGCTGGGAATCAAACCCCGGTCCTCTGCAAGAGCAACTAGCACTCTTAACCACTGAGTCATTTTTCCAACCCCTAACATCTTGATTTTATCAAATTCACTTTAAAAAAGAAAACGTGATTGTTTTTATATATTTATTACATAAATGCAATTGTTATTTTTGGACTTTTTCACAATTGGGAAATTTTTTTTTCCTTTTTCTCTTTCTTTTTATATTTTTTTCATTCTCTTGTTCTTTTTTATTTTTTACTTTTTTCTTTTTGGTCTTTTTTGAGACAGAGTCTTCCTGTAGCCCCAGCTGTCCTTAGAACTCATTATGTAGACCAGGCTGGCCTCGAACTCACAGAGATCTGCCTGCCTCTCCCTCCCAAGTGCTGGGATTAAAGGCATGTGCTTACTTTTCACTTTTTAAATATTTTCTTTTTTATTTTTATTTTATGTGTATAAGTGTATTGCCTGCATGTAGGTAAGTACACCCCTGTTGTGCAATGCCCACAGAGGTCAGAAGAGGGCAACAGATTCCCCTGAAACTGGAGCTACATATGGTTGTTAATTAACTGCCATGTGGGTATGTGGTTGCTGGGATGCAAACCCAGATCTTCTGCAAGAACAGCCAATGCTCTTAACTGCTGAACCATCTCTCCAGCCCCTAATTCATTTGTTTTTATATTATGTGCATGAGGGTTTTGCCTGCATGTATGTAAGTACACTACATACATGCAGGGTATGAAGCCAGAAGAGGGTATCAGATCCCTTGGAGCTGGAGTTACAGATGGTTGTTAGCCACCATGTGGGTGCTGAGAACTGAACCTAGGTCCTCTATAAGAGCAGCCAGTGGTCCTCTTCACCACTGAACTGCCTCTCCAGCCCCTTGTTTTTCACTCTCCCCCCTCCTTAACATTCTTCTCCACGCCCCTCCTCCTTTCTCCTTTTATATTTAGCCTTGCTCCTCTTTTCCTCTCCTTTCCCTGCCTCCATCCTTCAACCCATTCATTTATGATTTCCATACTCACTCTAAATGATGTTTAACTGCCTAGCACATTCTAGAGTAGTTTTGTCATTTTCAGTTCTATGGTGTTAGTGGGCTGTAGTTGATTTTGTGTGACTTCTGTGTCTCATATGGTTGATGCTGTTACTGAAATTTGTTCCCTCCTGGTTGAGTGGTGCTGGAGAGGAAGCCTTCAAGAGTAAGTGGCTCAATGATAACAAGAATCCTGAAAAATACAGAAAAGATGTCCAAACAAACAGATGGACAGTTGCAACACAGAAAACAGCATGAAAAAGCAAGGCAATGTGATGCCTCTAAAAATCATAGCGACCAAACTCAATGATACCAAAATAAGTAAAATGCAAACGAATATTTCAAAAGTTTTCTGATAATCAGTGACTTGAGAGAATATAAACAAGTAGATTAATTCAATCCAGGCCCTAGAGAGGAAAGGAGGCAGCATAGAGGAGAATGTCAGCAAAGTGGATGAGAAAATCAGCAATATCGATGAAAAAAGTCAGCAACATGGGAGAAAACTTCAGCAAAGAAAATGAGATTTGGGGGGGAAAAACAAATAGAATTATCGGAGATGAAAAACTCAATGAATCAAATTTTAAGTCAGTGGTAAGTACGAACAATCTCAAGACTCAAACCAGCAGAAGGAAGAATACCAGGAATGGAGGAAAAGGTTTACAAAATTCCACACTTAAACATGAGTAAGGAAAATAAAATAAATGAGCATGACCATAGCACACAAGAAATCCAGGATATTATGAAGAAGCCAAACCTAAGAATCCACAGGATAGAAGGGGCTGAGATAAACACTAACAATAAATGGAATCTATTCGATGAAATTATAGCAGAAAATCTCTCAAATCTAAAGAATGTCCCTACATTCAAAAATGAGGCATATACAATCTTAAATATGCATGACCAGAGAAGAACCTCTCTACAACATATTATAGTCAAAATGTCAAAAATCCATGCAAAGAAACAATATTAAAAGCTGCAACACCTGGAGAGATGGTTCATGCTTATAAGAGCACTTGCTGCTCTTGCAGAGGACCAGACTTCAGCTCCCAGCAACCATGTCCAATGCCTCACAGCTGCCTGTAATTCTAGCTCCAGAGAATCTGATGCCCTCTTCTGGTCTCTCCATGTGCATGCACAGACACAGACACAGACACAGACACAGACACAGACACACACACACACACACACACACACACACAATTTTTTTTAACTATAAAAATGTCAGCCTGTTCACAATGGCAGAAACATCAGAATAACATATCCATATCCTGTCAACGACCCTCAAATCTGAGAAAATAAATAACTGCCAACCAAGATTGCTATATTCCAGCTGAGGAGATGGTTCAGTGTAGGTAAAGTGCTTGTTGCTAAAGCATGAGGATCTGCCTTCAAATACGCAGAACTCACATAAAGCTGGAGTGTGTATCATGTACCTGTAATGCCAGTGCTCCTACAGTGAAATGGGAGACAGAGACAGGAGAATCTCTGGAAGCTTGTGGGCTAGCTAGCCTTGTGTACACAGCACAACCCCAAAATACTGAGACACTGTCTCAAACAGAAAGGAAGGCAAGGACATAAACCTGAGGTTGTCCTCTGACCTCCAAATGTAAATTATGGTGCACGTGCCAGTACACATACGAGAGAGAGAGAGAGAGAGAGAGAGAGAGAGAGAGAGAGAGAGAGATGCACACACTCTATAGACACACAACATTGTCTATAGACTTGTCATGCACTGCCTGCAGAGAACAGAAGAGGCTGTCTGATCCCCTGGAACTGGACTTATGGACAGTTACTAGATGCTATGTGGGTGCTGGGATTCAAACCTGGGTCTTCTGCAAGAAAAACCAGTGTTCTTAACCTCTGAGCCATCTCTTCAGCCCCTCTACAATAAAGTTTAAGACAGTGAAGAAAATACAGAAGATGGAACGAACCCCCATGCTCATAAATTGACAGGATTGATATTGAGGAAATGGCTATATTACTAAAAGCAATCTACAGATTTGATGCAACCTCAGAAATTTTCAAATGACCTTCATAGAATTAGAAAAAAGTCAATCCTAAAAGTTATATGGAAGTATCAAAAAGCTAATCCTCAGCAGAGAGAGCAATTCTGGAAGTATTTCAAATTATATTACAGAGCTGTAGTAACAGAAATAACATGGTACTGACACAAAAACAGACATATAGACAAATGGAATAGAGGCTAGAAATCAGCCCACAGAATTACAGCCACCTAATTTTTGACAACTCTGTCAGAAACACACATTGTAGAAAAGACACCCTCTTTAACAAAGAGAGGTCTAGAAGAATGAAAGTAGATCCACATCTCTCAGTGCACAAAAATCCACTATGCACAAAAATTAATTCAAAGTCAACCAAAAACAATGTAAGATCTGAAACTTTGAAATTGCTAGAGGAAAACATAGGTAAATACTTTAGATATAGGCACAGGCAAGTATTTTCTAAACAGAACTCCAGTAACACAGGAAATAACCCTAAGAACTGGCAAGTGAGATTCCATGAAGTTAAACACCTTCTCCACAGCAAAGTAAACAATCACTAGAGTGAAGAGACAACCTACAGAATGGGAAAAATATCTTTACCGACTGACCATCATATGGGGACCAAAGCCCAAAATACATAAAGAACTGCAAAAATTAAAGATCAAAATAAGCACACAACTCTTCCAAATGACAAATGGGCTAATTAACTTGATAGACAGTTCTCAAAAGAAAACGTTAAGAATGGACAACAAATACTTGGAAAAGTGCTCATCATAGCTGTTAGGGAAATTTTAATTTAAACTGCTTTGAGATTCCTATTTACCACAGTAAGAATGGCTGTCATCAAAACAAATGACAACAAATACTGGTGAGGATGTGGGGAAAGAGGAACCCTTATTCACTGTAGGTGGGAATGTTAAAGTGTACAACTACTACAAAAATCAGTATAGAGATTCCTCAGAAGACTGAAAATAAGCCTAGTGTAGTGGCATACATCTTTAATCCCAGCACTTGGGAGGCAGAGGCAGGAGGATCTCCATGAGATTGAGGCCAGTCTGGTCTATATGGTGAATTCCAGGCCAGTTGGGCCTACAGGGAGACCCTGTCTCAAAAAGGACCAAACCCCTGAAAATGGTTCTACTATATGACTCAGCTACACCTTTCTTGGGTACACACTCAAAAGAAAGCATTTGAGTGAACATACCACAAAGATGCTTGCACATTCATGCTTATAGCTGCGCTATTCACAACAGCCAGGAGGTGGAGCTTCTCTACACGTGCAACAGATGAACATAGAGAAAATGTAGTGCATATATACATTGTAATTTTATGCATATATGCGTATTCTTTATGTATTTTATATTTTTATGCATATATACACGTGTGCGTGTGTGTGTGCGTGTGTGTGTGTGTGTGTGTGTGTGTGTCATGAAACTAGAAAAGGGCTATCAGAGCAGAGGAAGCGATCTTAGTGGGAAATGAAGATGGAAAAAACGCAGTAAGAAAGCAGGGGACTGGAGATGGCTCAGCAGTTAAGAGCACTGGCTGTTCTTGCAGAGGACCCAGGTTCAAATCCTAGCCACCTACATGACACGGCTAGCAACCATCTGTAACTCCAGGTCCAGGGGATCCAATACCTTCTTCCATCCTCCTTGGGCATTACACGACACAGGTGCACTTATCTGTGTGCAGGCAATACACCCATATGCATGGAATAAAAATAAATAAACCTAAACAATTTTTTAAATAAAGCAGAAGTGGGACTAACTGGAGGAGAGAGGGAACCAGCTTAGGGTTGCGGGGAGCAAATGAGAACAAAGTACAATGACATAGTTATGAAGACGCCATGGTGAACCCAGTACTTTGTGTGCTGACCTGGACAACTGATTTATTTTTAGAGAAGAAAACAGAATGCTATGACTAAAGCCAGCACACTTGGAATCATTTTAAATTAACTGATACGACTTTATAACTCAGGGCTCCCCTGATCTGCTGTGGGTTAAACATAGCCTGTGCTCCCTCCCTCTCTGCAGGTGACTGTCTTGTCTCAGACTTCTACCTGAGTAGCAGGTATGTATGAGTGCTGCTGTCTGGTGTGTTCAACAATGTTAAGGGTTTGGTGATCTGGCTCTTCCTCAGTTTTAGAATGTTAATAAACTTTGTATCATTTTATTGCTTACATGGAAAACAGATCTCAAAATTATTATTTACAATGGCATGATACTTACTTGTATTTACATTAATTTATGTAATAATCTATAAAGAACACAGTATTTCACAACATCTGGGGAGGTATGTGTATTGTGTATCTTTGTGTATGTCTGTATGTGCATGTGTTTGTGTGTGTCTGTGTGTCTGTATGTGTTTGTGTTTGTGTGTTTGTGTGTGTATCTGTGTGTCTGTATGTGTCTGTGTGGTCTGTGTGTGTCTGTGGGGGTATGGGGGGTGTCTGTGTATAGATCTGTGTCTATTATCTTTGTGTGTCTGTGTGTCTGTCTGGGTCTGTATGTTCATGTCTCTGTGTGTCTGTGTGTGTGTCTCTGTGTGTCTGTGTCTGTCTCTGTGTATGTGTGTAGGTATGTGTGGCTGTTGTCTGTGTGCATATCTCTGTGTGTCCATGTCTGTTGTCTGTGTATTCCTGTATCTGTGCATCTGCATGTGTGTGTGCTTAGTCAGTCTTGCTATGTAGCCAAGGCTGGCCTTGAACTTATGATCCCTCTGCCTCAGGATCCAAGTGCGGAGATTGTGAGCATGAACCGCTACTTCACCTCCTCATCCTAGTACCTGGGCCTGTCTCTCCATGCTACTCTTTGAGATTTCTGCTGAGTTTACACTTTACTAATAAATATCATATGTCTTCTTCAGTAAGAGCATTCGCACATATTCTTATTATTAATAAGATGCACTTTAAAATAACATTTTTGGTTGGTAATTGCTATTATATGTTTTTACTTTACTGTTCTGTTAATGCCTGTACACCTTTTACAATAGTAATTACAAATAATGGCGATAATATTCCCAATGTCTTAAACTATAACAAAATCCCATGGGTTAGATGGCTTATAAACAACACTGAGCACTCTGGAGGCTGGAGTCCCAGAGCAGATTGTGCACTGGTGAAGACCCTATTCTGATCATCGACTGCCACCTCTTACAGAATTTAGCCTCTTATCCATTTTAAGTATGCCTTTTAGAGACACTAAGTACATTTGTGATATGATACAATTGTCAGCAACATTCACCCCCAGAACTTATGTTTCCAAACAGAAATTCTGTCCGTTAAACAACTCCATATTGCTCTATCCCTCAGGCCTGGCAACCTCCATTGTGCTTTCTGTCTTCTCTGCATCTGCCCCCTTTAGGTCCTCACGTAAGTGGACTCACATACAGCTTGTCTTTTTGTGACTAGCTTATCCACTCAGACAATGTCTTCAAGGTTTGCCCATGTTGCCACAGGTGTCCTAATCCCTTTCCTTTTTAAGGCTAAATCCACTGTGTATGCAACACATTTTCCTTATACATCCATGCATTTCTGCCTTTTGACTATAGTAAATGACATCATTATGAACATGAATGTGCAAATACCTCTTCAATACATTGTGTCTGGGGCTGGAGAGATGGCACAGTGGTTAAAAGCACTTACTGCTCTTGCAAAGGACCGGGGTTCAGTTCCCTGTACCCACATGGCAGCTCTTGACCACCTGTAATTCCAACTCCAGGGGATCCAGTGCTCTCTTCTGGCCTCCCTAGACACCAGGCACCTACATGGTGCACATACATACATGCAGGCAAACACATATGCATAAAATTAAAAATAAATAAGTATTTTTTAAAATGGGCTCTGCATTAGTTCATTTGTGCTGATATAACAAAATATCTTTGACTGAGTAGTTGTAATGGACAAAAATGTACACTTTTTACAGGTCTCAAGGCTGAGAAGCTCCAAAGTCTTCTGCTGCATCTTCACCTGGTGGAAGACAGAGGGTAGAAAGAGCCTCTCCAGTTTCCCCAGCTGTCATTAAGGTCACTAATCCTGTTCACAGGGGCTCAGCCTCATGCCTTAATCACCTTTTGATACTGCCACACTCTGTGACACAATGATTGAGACAGTATCACCCCGTTTTCTGTTTGTTTTTTTTTTTTTGAAATGGAAATGAAAGTAGAGGATCACATAGTAGTGGTTTTTCTTTCTTTTTTGACATTTTTATTGAGCTTTTCTGCACTTCATACAATAGTTCTTAATCAAATTTAGACCCCTCCCCCATCCATACCCCTGATCCTCTTTCTTTTTTTGAGACAGGGTCTTCCTGAAGCCCCAGTTGGCCTGTAGCCTGCTATGTAGATCAGGTTGGCCTTTATCTCACAGAGATGTGCCTGCCTCTACCTCCCAGATACTGGGATTAAAGATGTGCCATCACATCTGGCTCCCTGTTTTATTTTTTAATTTTTCTTTTTGAGGCAAGGTCTCTCTGTAACTCCAGCTTCCCTGGAACTCACTATGTAGACCAGGCTAGCCTTCATCTCACAGAGCTCCACCTGCCTCTGCCTCCCAAATACTACAATTAAAGGTATGCACCAGCATGCCCAGCTCCTCTGCTTTATCTTTTGAGGAGCCATCATGCCACTCCTTACCATGGCTGCATCATTTTACATCACCATCAAGAGTCTGTGCACAGGTTCCAGTTTCTCCATATTCTCCTCAGTGTTTCTTATTTTTTGGATTTTGATAATAGCTATCCTAAAGAGTACAATAATTCTAATAATTTTTACTAGTATTTACTAGTACAAGTAAATAATACTAGTAATTACTACTATAAGTAATGTTTCCCCAAATATTCCTTGTTTAGCTGAAATCTAAGCACTGGGCATCCATATTCCATCTGGCAACCTTAGCAGAGCATGCAGTGCCCTCTGAAGAGTAATATTAGCAGACTTGAAGTAACAGAATTTTAGATGAGGAAATGTCCCCTCTTCACAGGTATGGAGCCCTTCCAGGGCTGGCCTAGTAAAGACAATACAGGTGGAACCTAACCAGCCAGAGGTGCCAGTACCCAGATGCATTCAACCATGTAGAGTCTAGTCAGGACATGTGGGCCACTCAGCTCACCACCCACATCATAAATGCAAGTTTTTTATTAGCATTGCTTTTTTAAAAATAACATAATTACATTGAAAAATGCTGTATAGATTGGAGAATTTTAAAGGGGAAGAAATGCCAAATTCACATTACAATAGTGAGAAATTTCACAGTATTGTTGAAGCTGGGTATTACAGTTATGTCAGCAAATAATACTCAAAAATTATAGTAGACATATAGAATTGAAAATTTACATTTTAAAACACAAATATTTTTAGTTTAAGACATATCAATTTAATTATTAAAGTAATTTAAAAAATTTTTTAACTTCCCAAATTGCAAATTTTATCTATAAAAGTTCAATTTGGTGTTTT
Source organism: Nannospalax galili (assembly GCF_000622305.1). Classification (NCBI taxonomy): domain Eukaryota; kingdom Metazoa; phylum Chordata; class Mammalia; order Rodentia; family Spalacidae; genus Nannospalax; species Nannospalax galili. The sequence continues at coordinate 3,501,151 of NW_008338998.1, forward strand.
ACATTTTCTCTAGGGCACAGGCTAAGAATAATAGAAAAATGATGAAAAACCTCTTAGTGTCTGGGAATGGGAAAGGACCAACGTCAAGGCCTGGAAGCCCAGGACCACGTATGCAGTCAAGATCACAGTTGGCCATCAAGGACAGTACGAAGTCCAGTCTAGAGAGTCAGTTCTTTCAAAACTAGAGTCTGCAAAGGACAGAAACTTCCCATTCCCTCAGCATAAGCCCAACACAGAGGCAAAGTCACTGCCATCCACAACCTGGGACCTAGAAGAGAGGTTTGTGAACATTTTCTTATGTTTAAGAAAAATCATTTTGTCTTCTATGCAGCAGATGGAGGAAACAGTTACTTGTTGACTTGAATTTTTCACTAGAAGGACATCAACACTGGAGAAACTGCACTTTTTACTTTTGCTCAAGGAGACAGATGAATGAAGTCTTTTCTTTTTCATGGTCAATGCTCTGGTTGAATTTTTTGGAGTCTGCTACTGTAGCCCCAAATTACTCATTCCTCAGAAAAGCCAGCCAGGAGCAAGACAAGGAGCACTCTGGGAAGAGGGCCGGAGCCCCTTGCCATAGGAGAAGTAGAGCAGCCATTTTGGAACTCTGCAAGCAAGGTGTGCGGCCCTAGAACCGTGCGCACCCTGCCCGTCTTGCAGGCTCCATAAGGCAAGATGAGGCAGACCATGGGGTGAAATGGCACGAGGGCGTAGAGCACGAAATCAATAGGCAATGGCAGGCTGTTGCACAGTGGAAAGCTGGGCTTGAATGGCTCAGGGGTTATGAGAAACCATTTCTTTGTAAATCATCCCCTCCCAAATGTATAAACTATGCAAAATTCAAATAGAACTGTGTAATGCCAGTTTGTCCATCCACATCAGGACCAGGAGACCCCGAGTGAGTGAGGGCAGGTCAAACAGAGAACAGGAAGGGGAAATTTTAGTGCAGTGCTGTTTTCACATCTTCCTCCATGGCCAGAGAGAGCCAGTGATAAGACATCTTACCATCATGATGCCAGCACCTAAAACTGCACCACCACCACCATGGCTCCCCAGTTATGTTCTTTCTTACTTTCCAAATCTTCTCTTGCCTGTGCCTGGCAATTGGCCCTCACTCCTTGGGGTTTGTCACCTGGGTGATGAAGGCCCAAGCCATCCAAGGGTGTGTGCCACTGGTAGCAACCGACATGTCTGGCCTCTCAGGCCATGCACATGGGGGTGTAGTGTGGTGGGGAGCTTACAGCTGCTGAGTGTGCCTGCTGCCTAGCCCTGTGCTTTGAGAAGAGCAGCTGGGGTATGTGCCCCAGCTCTTGCTGCTACTTCTAGGCTTGAGCAGCCACCACCTCATCACCCCAGCCCTGGAACTGCGCCTGGGAGAGCAGCATACAGGGTCGCAGAACAGGAAGCCTGGTTGTATTAGCCACTTTTATGTTGCTGTGATAGAAACACTGACCCAAGCAATTTATAAAAGGAAGAATTTATTTGAGCTTACGGTTCCAGGGGAATTACAGTCTGTCATGACAGGAAGGCATGGTGGCTGGAGGTGGCTGAAGCAGGAGCAGCAGAAGCTATGATCTCACATCATCACACAGGCACAGGAAGCAAGAGGGCAACCGGAGATCTGGCAAGGCTTAAGAACTCTCTAAGCCCACCCCCAGTGACGTGTTTCCTCCAGGAAAGCCACACCTTCTAAAACCTCCCCAAACAGCACCATCATCTGGGGACAAAATGTCCAAACACTTGGAGCCTATGGGGGACATTTTCATTCAAACCACTACACTGGTGCTATGAGAAACAGGAGCAGGTGGGCTATTTTCTTTTTCAAAGTCAAAGATCCAGCTGACTTTCTTGGTTTCTGCTGTTTTCATATCTTCCTCCATGTCCAGGGTGAACAAGTGATGAGACGTCATCTTACTGGAGTCATGTTTTAAGTCTGCACCAAGAGTCACCATCATCACTGATGCTCCAGAACCTGCTACCATCTTGACTCCTCAGTATTTTCTTTCTTATTTACCAAGTCCTGAGTTCACAAATTTGAGATCAATATAGAAGAACCTAAGATCAGGAAAATATTTCACCTATGTGGTAAGGTTCCGCACATGATGCAGCACAAGCACTCAGCCTCTTGGGAGCCAGCCACACCAGGCCCCAAGGCCAGTTGCCCAGGGTGTGCATCATTCTGCCCACCATTGAAAAGAAATTTAAAAATGAAATGCAGACCTCTATCTGTGTATGATGGTCTCAGCAGACCACCACAGAGTGCCTGTTTCTGGCCTCCCTCTGGCATAGGGGCTGAGAATGCAGGAGACTGCTGAGAGCACCTGGATCTTGCCTCCATGTGGTGGTGAGCTTCCCCTAATTGCACCACACCCAACCCCCTAACTGGGATTACATGAGGCCCCTCCCAAGGCCCCAGGGCAGACCTGGCTTTAGTAGGATATGGGTGAGATCTTAGTAGACAACCTCAAAGGACAGTTCCAACATCCATCGGTGTAGCAGCAGAGATCTCACCAGACCACCAGAGAGTTCCAGTTTTTGGCCTCCCTCTGGCACAGGAGAAATCAGCAGATCGACTGAGAGTTCCAAAATCGTCTCCTCCTTAGGGAACGTCCCAAATTTTGTTCTGAGTTCCCACAGGTAGGGGTCCAAACCTTAGAAGGAAGCCTGAGTGTACCTGACTGGAACCTGACTTGGGCTTCTGTGGGTGCTCTTGAGTAGCTGATCTAAAGCCATCAGCTCCCTCCAAAATAAAACCTGAGAGAACCTGAAACCTGGACCAACCAGCTTTACATAAACAATAAGAAAAGGACCAAGGCACACTAAAACTACAAACAAAAGCATACTTCATCTTAATTCTCATATCAGAATCATAAACAACGAAAGAAATTCACATGCCAAATGTGGGTGCTCTTGAGTAGCTGATCTAAAGCCATCAGCTCCCTCCAAAATAAAACCTGAGAGAACCTGAAACCTGGACCAACCAGCTTTACATAAACAATAAGAAAAGGACCAAGGCACACTAAAACTACAAACAAAAGCATACTTCATCTTAATTCTCATATCAGAATCATAAACAACGAAAGAAATTCACATGCCAAAATCACAATGAAAAAACAAAAAACAATAAACCAAAACACTATGTCCCCACCAAACTCCACCAGTCCTGTAGAAGAGTTCTACAAGTAGAAAGAACAGACATAAACATGATCAAGGAATTCAATGAATTTGAAGACTACACGAAGAAACAAATCAAAGAACTGAAAGAAGATAGGGATAAACTTCTGAATGAATTCACAAAAGAGATAGAAAAATTGAAGAAAATTCAAGCAGAAATGAAGAAGGAAGTAAAAAACTCAATAAGCCAAGTTGAAACAAGGGAAAGTGTCACCACTAGAATAAATGAAATGGAAAACAAAATATCAACACTGGAGGATAAAGTTGAAAAATTGGACCACTCATGCAAAAATCATGGAAAATTTTTTAAAACACAAGAACGGAATATGAAAGAGATGTGGGACACTGTGAAAAGACCAAATCTATGTATCATAGGCATAGAGGAAGGAGAAGAATGTCAGGTTAATGGTATTGACCAGATCTTAAACAGGATTGTAGAAGAAAATTTCCCAAATTAAGGAACAACATCCCCATACAAGTACAGGAAGCACATAGAACACCATATAGATAGGATCAGAAAAGAAACTCCCCATGACATATCATAGCAAAAAGACTAAGAATACAGAACAAAGACAGAATACTGAAAGTAGCAAAAGAAAAATAAATCACATACAAAGGAAAGCCCATCAGAATTACAGCTGACTTATCAATGCAAACTATGAAAGCCAGAAGAGCCTGGACCAAGGTATTTCCAGTTCTAAATGACAATAGATGCCAGCCCAGAATACTTTACCCAGCAGAAATGTCTATTATAGTTGAGGGGAAAAGAAAAATCGTCCATGACATGAAAAGCCTGAAAGAATACATGTCCACAAAACCAGCCCTTCAAAGACAACTTGAAGCAATACAAAGAGAGGAGAAAGTAACAACTAAATCCCAGGGGCCATGAAAGAAAATAAATAAAGGTATAATTGAGGAAACACAAAATTAGACAAAGAACACAACCAGCAATCAAAATGACAGCAACCAATACACATCTTTCAATAATAACCTTAAATATCAATGGACTGAACTCCCCAGTCAAAAGACACAGGCTAACTGAATGGATTAAGAAACAAAATCCATCTTTTTGCTGAAATCCATCTTTTTGCAAGAAATTTATCTCATCTTCAAGGATAGGCACTACCTTAAGGTGAAAGGGTAGAAAAGAATATTCCAAGCAAATGGCTCTAAGAAACAAGCAGCGGTTGCAATTCTAATATCTGACAAAATAGACTTCAAACTAAAACCAGTCTGAAGAGATAAAGAGGGTCACTTCATTCTGATCAAAGGAACAATTAAGCAAGAAGATATTACAATCCTTAACATATATGCACCAAACTCTGGTGCACCCAAATTCATAAAAACAACACTACAGGACTTTAAGACACAGATTAACCCCAACTCAGTAATAGTAGGGGACTTCACTATCCCACTGTCTCCATTAGACAGGTCAACTGGACAAAGACTGAACAGAGAGCTGTCTGAATTAAATGATATCATACATCAAATGGACCTAACAGACATCTTTCAAATATTTCACCCAAGCACAAAGAATATACTTTCTACTTAGCACCCCATGGAACTTTTTCAAAAATTGACCACATACTGGGCCACAAAACAAACCTCGACAAATAAAACAAAAACTGAAATAATTCCATGCCTTCTATTGGACCACAATGAAATAAAATCAACACTGAATGAAGCCCTAGTCACTACATGAACTCATTGTGATTAAACAATACACTCCTAAACAATGAGTGAGTCAAAGGAGAAATTAAGAAAGGAATAAAAGAATTCATGGCATTCAACAAAAAGGACAATACAACACAACACAACCTCTGGGACATTTTAAAAGCAGTCCTAAAAGGGAACTTTATAGCTCTAAGTGCTTACATTAAAAAATTAGAAAGAGCCCAAATAAATGACCTAATAATGCAACTCAAGACACTGAAAGGCAAGAACAAAGGAAGCCCAAACACAGCAGAAGAGAAGAAATAGCAAAAATCAGAGCAGAAATTAATGAAATAGAAACAAAGAAAACAATAAAAAGAATCAATTAATCTAAGACCTGGTTCTTTGAAAAGGTAAACAAGATAGACAGATCCTTAGCCCAGTTAACCAAAAGAAATA
>NW_008338998.1:3506490-3512898 GCF_000622305.1 Nannospalax galili
GCAGACACACAAAAGATCAAAACCATTATAGGGGAATATTTTTAAAACCTATATGCTACTAAATCTGAAAGTCTAAAAGAAATGGATGGATATCTGAAATCAAGGGAACCTCCAAAGTTAAACCAAGAAGAGATCAACAGTTTAAACAGACCCGTAACCTATAAGGAAATTGAAATAGTAATGCAAAGACTCCCAACTGAAAAAAGCCCAGGGACACATAGATTTAGAGAAGAATTCTACCAGACATTTAAAGAAGATCTCCAACTAATAATACCTAAATTATTCAAAATGATAGAAACAAAGGGAGAAGTCCCAAATTCCTTCAATGAAGCCAGCATCACTCTAATACCCAAACCAGGTAAAGACACAACCAAAAAATAAAACCATAGACCCATATCCTTAATGAAAATAGATGCAAATATTCTCAACGGAATACTTGCAAACTGCATACAGACACATCAAAATGATCATTCATTATGATCATCAAGTAGGCTTTATTCCAGAGATGCAGTGATATGTCATTGTACACAAGTCTATGAGCATCATTAATCATATAAATGGCCTCAAAGACAAAAACTACAATGTCATCTCAATAGATGCAGAAAAGGCTTTTGAAAAAATTCAGCATACATTTATGTTGAAAGTCCTAGAGGGAAGTGGACTGGAGGGAACATACCTCAACATAATTAAAGCCATATATAACAAACCCATAGCCAACATCATTCTAAATGGAGAAAATGGAAATATTCCCATTAAAATCAGGAAACAGACAAGGATGTCCACTATCTCCACTCCTTTTCAACATAGTGCTTGAAACGCTTGCTAGAGCAATAAGACAGGAGAAGGAAATTAAAGGAGTACTAATTGGAAAAGAAGAGGTCAAACTGTCCCTTTTTGTAGATGATATGCTATTCTAACTAAGAGATCCCAAAAGTTCCACCAGAAAACTCCTACAACTGATCAAAACTTTCAGTATAGTAGCAGGTTATAAAATCAATCTACAAAAATCAGGAGCCTTTCTATATACCAATAACAAGCAATTAGAGAAAGAATACAGGGAAATGCTCCCATTCACAATTGCTGGAAAAAAAAAATCTTGGAATAAATCTGACAAAAGACACCAAAGATCTCTACAGTGAAAAATTTTAATCTTTAAGGAAGGAGATTGAGGAAGACACCAAGAGATGGAAGGACCAACCATGCTCATGGATTGGAAGAATTAATATTGTGAAAATGACCATACTACCAAAAGCAATATTCAATGCCATCCTGTGCTGGATAGTTTTAGTGTCAACTTGACACACCTGGGTTGAGGGAGCCTCAATTAGGGAATTTCCTCTATTGGACTGACCTGTGGCCATGTCTGAGGGGCATCTTCTTGATGAGTGATGTGGGAGGCCAAGCCCACTGTGGGTGGTGCCACCCCTGGGCAGGTAGGCCTGTGTTGCATAAGAAAGCAGGCTGAGCAGGGGCCAGGGGAGCAAGCCAGTAAGCAGCATTCCTCCATGGCCTGTGCTCCAGCTCCTGCGTCCAGGTTCCTGCCCTGAGTTCCTACCTTGGGCTCACTGATGAACTACAACCTGGGAGATATAACCTGAATAAACCCTTTCCTCCCCAAGTTGGTAGTGGTCAGAGTGTTTTGTCATGGCAATGAAGAACAAACTAGGACACATCCCAATCAAAATCTCCATGATACACTTCACAGAATTAGAAAAAAGATCCTTAAATTCATATGGAAGTACAAAAGTCCCTGGATACCCAAAGGAATCCTGAGCACAAAGAGCAACACTGGGGGGGATTACTATACCAGATCTCAAAGCATACTACAGAGCTATAGTCATAAAAACAGCATGATACTGGCACAAAAATAGACACATAGATCAATGGAACATCATTGAAGACCCAAACCCAAATACACACAATTTCAGCCACCTGATATATGACAAAGGTACCAAGAACACACAATGGAGGAAAGACAGCATCTTCAACAAATGGTGCTGGCAAAACTGGATCCCCAGCTGCAGAAGAATGAAACTAGATCTTTATCTTTCACCTTGCACAGAAGTCAACTCCAAATGTATCAAAACCTCAATGTGAAACAGGAAACCCTGAAACTATTAGAAGAAAATATTAGCCATAACTTACATGATATACATGTAAGAAAGGATTTTCTATATCAGACAGAAGTTGGTCAGGAACTAAGGTCAACAATCAACAAGTGGGACCTCGTTAAACTAAAAATCTTCTGTACAGCAAAAGAAACAATCAAAAAAGTGAAGAGAAAACCCAAAGAATGGGAAAAAGTCTTCACCAGTGACACACCTGACAGAAGTTTAACATTCAGAACAGATAACTCAGTGTTCAACATCATTAGTAATTAAGGAAATGCAAATTAAAACCACACTGAGGTATCACCTTACCCCAACCAGACTGGCTAGACTCAAGAGAACAAAGGATACCAAATCCTGGCAAGAATGTGGAGAAAGGGGAACACTCATTCACTGCTGGTGGGATTGCAAACTGATGTAATCCTTATGGAAAACAGTATGGAGAACTCTTAAAAAACTAAAAGTGGCTCTGCTTCCCTGGGCCTGCACCACCCGCAGCAGGCCTCTCTCCTACCCACAGCCCTCTCTCCAGGGTAAGTCCATCTCACCCTCCACATATTGACTCCCCCAGCCCCATTCACCCTCCCATCTCACCCGTCATTCTCTCCTCCAAGTTTGTAATCCTTATGGAAAACAGTATGGAGAACTCTTAAAAAACTAAAAGTGGCTCTGCTTCCCTGGGCCTGCACCACCCGCAGCAGGCCTCTCTCCTACCCACAGCCCTCTCTCCAGGGTAAGTCCATCTCACCCTCCACATATTGACTCCCCCAGCCCCATTCACCCTCCCATCTCACCCGTCATTCTCTCCTCCAAGTTTGGGCCCTGACCCGTTCCTTGTCTTGGGGCCCCAGACACCTGGGGAACCAATACTGCCTCCTGATCCTTTTCATCCAGATCAACATAGTGCCTTCTCTGGGACCCAGGAGCTCTGCTTCTGGGCCTGGCCCCACCCTCACCTCCCCCTGCTTCCCTGGGCCTGCACCACCCACCACCTCTTTCTGGGAACGCTGGAGCTGATCCTTTGCACCCAGACCAAGCGAGATACTCAGTACAGTTCTTGGGTACTCCAGGAGTTCTTGGGGCCTCTTCCCACCCCATCTGCCTTTGCATCTCTGGGTGCCATGGCCACCAGCTGCCCTAGACCAGCATCTTTCGTGGGCCAGGCACCCAGGCCAGTCCAATCCCCAAATTCCTGAGACCAAAATCCTTCCTGGAGGGATCCAGACCTTAGGAGAAAACATGAAAACATCTGACCCTGATCGAAAGTGGGCCTCTGTGGGAACTCCTGAAGACAAAATCAATCCGGCCACTCCAGTATAAAATCAAAAAAGAACAAGAAGCTTAGATGAACCAGCTTTTCATACATAAAAAGTAAACCACAAAGACACATACAGTTCACAAAAAGAAGCAGACCTAAACTTGAAGGCTTAAGTCTCAAGAATCAGAAACTACAAAAGAAATTCACATGTCAAAATCACAGAGAAAAAATAACATGAAAAACCAAAATAACATATCTCCACCAAATACCAATAGTCCTCTAGAGGAATACAATGAGAACCCCCTAGAGATAATGCAGGACATGGAACTTGAAAGAACAATTATAAACATGATAAAAGAATTCAGAAAATTTAAAGAAAACACAAAAAAAGAAGTCAAAAAACTGAAGGAAGATAGGGATAAACTTCTGAAAGAATTCAGAAAACAGTTAGAAATATTGAAAAATACTCAGGCTAAAATGAAGAAGGACCTGAAACACTCAGTAAGCCAATTAGAAATGAAAGGAGAAAGCCTAAACAACAGGATGAACAAAATGGAAAACAGAGTATCAAGACTGGAAGATAAAATGGACGAACTAGACCACTCAGGCAAAGATTATGAAAAAATTTAAGAAATCACAAGACTGGAATATTCAGGAACTGTGTGACACCATAAAAAGACCAAACTTAACGAATCATAGGCATATAGGAAAGAGAAGAATCCCAAGATAATGGCATGGACCAGATCTTCAACAGAATCATGAAAGAAAATTTCCCAAAATTAAAGAAAGATATGCCCATACAAATACAAGAAGCATACAGAACACCAAACAGACAGGACCAGAACAGAAACTCTCCACAGCACATCATAGCAAAAACACTACACGTACAAAACAAAGAGAAAATTCTGAAAGCTGCAAAAGAGAAACAACAAGTCACATATAAAGGAAAACCCATTAGGATTACAGCTGACTTTTCAGTGCAAACTATGAAAGCCAAAGGAGCCTGGAGCAAAGCATTCCCAGTTTTAAATGACCACAAATGCCAACCCAGATTACTATACCTCCAGGGTCCTGCCCTGAGTTCCTACCTTGGGCTCCCTCATGAACTGTGACCCGGGAGATGTAAACCAAATAAACTCTTTTCTCCCCAAATTCGTATTGGTCAGAGTGTTGTTACAGCAGTGGAGAAACAAACTAGAACACTTTACTATGGTTCCTTTTTAGGAGATTCTATGTCATGCTTAACTCCTGGTTTAATTTAAATTTCTTTGCTCAGTTAAGTAAACACACATTTTTAAAATGAAGAATGAATCCAAGTTGCACTTTAAATATTAATGGAATGAATTCCCCAGTCAAAAGACACAGACTATGTGAATGGATTAAGAAACAAAATCCATCTTTGGTTGTCTGCAAGAAACTCATATCACTTTCAAGGACAGAAACTACCTTAAGGTGAAAGGATGGAAAAAAATATACTAAGTGAATGGTCTTAAAGAGGGAAGTTTATAGCTCTAAGTGCCTACATCAAAAAATCAGAAAGAACACAAATAAATGACTTACCATTGCAACTCATAACACTTGAAAAGCAACAGCAAATGAAGCCCAATTCCCACAGACAAGAAGAAATAACAAAAATCAGAGCAGAAATTAATGAAATATAAACAAAGGAAACAATACAAAGAACCAATGTATCCACAGAGCTGATTTTTGAAAAGATAAACATGATTGACAGACTGCTAGCCCAGTTAATCAAAAGAAAGAAAGAAAGAAAGAAAGAAAGAAAGAAAGAAAGAGCACCTCCAAATCAACAAAATCAGAGATGAAAGGGTAAACATCACAACAGACACCAGAAAGATTCAGAACATTATAAGGGAAAACTTTAAAAACCTATATGCTATTAAATTTGAAAACCTAAAAGAAGTGGACAGATATCTAAAGGCATGGGAAACACCAAAACTAAACAAAGAGGAGATAAACACCTTAAATAGACCCATAACACAAAAGGAAATTGAAACAGTAATACAAAGCCTCCCGACTAAAAAAAGACCAGGACCAGATGGATTTATAGCAGAATTCTATTAGACATTTAAAAAAGATCTGCATCCAATACTACTTGATTTATTCTAAAAAGTAGAAATGGAAGGAGAACTTCCAAATTCCTTCTATGAACCCAGCATCACTCTAATACCAAAGCCAGGTAAAGATACAACCAAAAAAGAAAACTATAGACCCATATCCTTAATGAACATAGACACAAAAATTATCAGCAAGATACTTGCAAATCTGACACAGACACACATCAAAAAGATCATCCACCATGATCAAATAGGCTTTATCCCAGAGATACAGGGATGGTAAGTCAATAAACATCATAAATCATATAAATAGGCTCAAAGACAAGAACCACATGGTCATCTCAATACATGCAGAGAAGGCCATTGACAAAATTCAACATGCATTTATGTTCAAAGTCCTAGAGGGAATTGGATTGGAGGGAACATAACTAAGCATAATTCAAGTCATAACAAACCCACCTCCAACATCATTCTAAATAGGGAAAAACTGGAAGCATTCCCATTAAAATCAGGAACTAAACAAGGCTGTCCACTATCCCCACTTCTCTAACACAGTGTTTGAAACTCTTGCAAGAACAATATGAGAAGAGAAGGAAATTAAAAGAGTAATAATTAGAAAAGAAGAGATCAAATTATCCCTTTTGCAAATGATATATTACATCCAAGGGGTGCCAAAAATTCCACCTGAAAATTTATAGAAATTATTAACATGTTCCGTAAAGTGACAGGTTACAAAATTAACATACAAAAGATTATAGCCTTTCTATATACCAATAACAAGCAATCAGAGAAAGAGCACATGGAAACAATCCCATTCACAATAGCTGCAAAAAAAAAATAAATAAATAAATCTCCCAATAAACCTGACCAAAGACATTAAAGAGCTCTACAATGAAAACTTTAAATCTTTAAAGAAAGAGATTGAGGAAGACATCAGAAGATGGAAGGATCTCCCATGCTCATGGAT
>NW_008338998.1:3514220-3514988 GCF_000622305.1 Nannospalax galili
TAAGTGAGTATGTATCCAGACATAACTACAGGAACCAGGGAAACAGAAAGGAAACAGGGAGATAAAGGAAAAGAAAGAACCCGAAAGAGAAGAACAGTAGGAAACAGGCCTTAATAAGGGAGATATGGATAAAAATTGGGTTAGTTTAAGGTAGGGGGGAGGGAAGGGTATACAAGGAACCTAGGGGATAAAGGGAAAGAAGGAGCTCAAGAGAGGTAGGACCATAGGAGAAGGGTATTAGTAAGGGAGAAATGGGGGAAATGTGGGCACCTTAAGAGGGAAAACCACGATGGAGGAGTGAGACAATATAAGAAATAAACAATGCCCAGCTAGTTTTGAAAACCAGAGGGAACCATATTACTCCTACAACCTGTCAAATTATACATTGCAGATCAAAAATGTATGTCTAGGTAAGGTTTATCTGAGAACAGCTGGTCTTTGCCTAAGATTTATCTACATGACACACAGTAATTAAAAATACCAGACTGGTGGAACTAACCTTCTTGGGTGTTTAACAGACATACTTTGAGACCTATACTAATTTAGTCAGAGGGACATAAAGGACAGTTTTTGCTCCTTGCCCTCCTAGGTCGACCAAATTCTAGGGGGCTATGAGCAGCTCCCAAAATATCCTGTAACAGTAGTGAATCACCTGTCCCCTTGATCAAGGAGGCCATGGAGACCCCACCAGATGGACTTCAACCAGTGTCCAGTCTACAAAGAGGAGGGTCAACTCAGAAGAAACATCTCATTCATGCTTCCAAGTGA
>NW_008338998.1:3515484-3517862 GCF_000622305.1 Nannospalax galili
ATATTGACATATTTCTCACACTTGTTAGACTAGGTGCTATCAGACAGCCAGCGTTGGAGAGGATGTGGGGAAAGAAGAAAACCATGTGCACTGTTAGTGAGATTATAAAAAAAAATGTTTGAAATTAAAAAATGAAGCTGTTATGACTTCATATCCATATTCAGGTGCCAAGGAACCAAGTGTAACTGACTGTGACTAGTAATAATCAGATATATAGAGATTAGAGACACATGTGCAAACATTTGAATGTTAGTAGCATTAAAAATGAGTCTTTCTGTAGGAAACAGTATTTTTTTTTAATGAAATGGAGATCTTTTTTAAAGGTTAAAACCTCATTCAGTTTTATGTCTTATAGGGTTTATACTGAATGCAATAATGTATAACTGTATTCAACTGTAAACTTAAAATTTACAACCAATTTTGAAAGAGATGCGTCTTAGCTCTGGAAATTGTTATTGAATGTATCAATGCTGTTGTAATGAAATGCCTCTTCTAATTATATGGTTATTAAATAAATATTTTTTTAAAATCTAAAAGTGGTCTACATAGTGAGTTCCCATACAAGTGGGGCTACAGAGAAACCCTGTCTCAAAAAGACAAAAAAAAATGTAAAAAAAATTTTAAAAAATGAACCTACCATATGACCCAGTTTTACCACTCCTTGGTATATACCCAAAGGACTCATCTTATTATAGAGACACTTGTACAACCATGTTTGTTGCTGCTCATTTCACAATAGGTAAGATATGGAAGCAACCTAAGTGCCCCTCAACTGCAAGTCAGTAACAAAGAGTGTTATATTTACACAATGGAATTCTATTCAGCAGTAAAAGAAAGATGAAATAATTAAATTTTCAGGTAAGTGGATGGATCTAGAAACTGTTTTACTAAGTGAAGTAACACAGACTCAGAAAAATAAAGACGTATGTTCTCCCTCATTTGTGGATCCTAGAACGAATAGGATGATACTGCACAGAAGTCTCTTCTTCATGAAATAACTACCACCATCACGACTTCAGCAGTGCCTGATTCCTAAACATCATCACAATTGGGCTTGTTGTCAGTTGTGCCCCTTCATTAAAAGAGGGGCAAGCAGGGTCATTGGACCCTCTCCAGAGTATCCAGCCACTCTTCCCAGCCAACTGTATGTAATTTGGCCCTAATCACTCATGTTCTTCTGAATCTGGGGAGGGCTAAAGTATACACTCTGGAAGAGAAGGCTTGACCCATGCTGAATAAAGGCTTTCCAGTGTGCATACCCCCAGGTCATTCATACACTTTAGCAACCACTCAATTATCTCCATAAGTAAGCTCAGAAAATTCAGTGGTTCCCCAGTAAAACTTTAAACATTGGTTTGACACTAGAACCTTAAAAGGGAATAAGCATTGTTTAGTATCCCCAGGAACAGAATTTTCACAGCAGATGGAAAATGTATTTGTTAATGTTCTTGTCTCATAAATATTTTTAAAAAAAAAAAGAAAATCAGAATGTAAAAGATGTTTAAAGGAAAAAATAAAAACAAAAAATAATATTTTAAAAAAGATGTTAAAATGATATATATGGGAATGGAGATATTTTCCAAAATAGAAAAAAATGAGAATGCCTAAGCAAGTGATGAAGGTCTGTTTAGATTTGCTGTGATATATAAAGGATGAGACAAAAATAATATACCCATAATCTTAAAATTCCTAAGGTCATAGTTTAGTCAATTAGTTTAAGGAAAAAAATATATATCTAGTCAAAGTTTATCTGAGAACATTTGGTTTTTTTACCCGCCTTATCTACATAGCACATAATAATTAAAAGTACTAGACTGGTGGAACTAACCTTACTGAATGTTTAACAGCCATAGTTTGATGCCTATACTAATGTGGTCAGAGGGACTTAAAGGACAGTTTTTGCTCCTTGCCCTCCAAGGTTGACTAAGTTCCAGGGGACTATGGAACATCTCTCAAAATGTCCTGTAACTGTTATTTGTGGTGGGTCACCTGTCCTCTTGTTCAGGGAGGCCATGGGGACCCCACCAGATGGACTTGAACCAGTGTCTGGCCTACAAGAGGAGGGTCAACTCATAGGAAACATTTCCTCCTTTCTTCCAAGTGAAGCCAGCCATGGTCGACCAGCCATGGTCGAGCAGGACCTTTGACTTATCTTCACATCGATGGAACTGGTAAAAGAAAGGAGTCTGAGGCTCCTCCCAAGCCCATGTGACCCCTGAGGAATAGATCCTCAAACAAGCTTGTGTAAATATAAATTGATTTATTTGGGCCATCTGTATGGTCCAAAAGGACACAAAAGGAAAGTATAACCAAAGAGTAAAGTCATCAGTATATTTCTTTAAGAGTTCAAGGGATTACACTTCTCAGACATTAGGCTT
>NW_008338998.1:3518162-3525290 GCF_000622305.1 Nannospalax galili
TCAAGAAATTCCAGTGGACTCTCATATGAACATTTGAAAATTGCCCTGTTCTGACCTTTTTCTAGTTCCCTGTCTGGAACTTGTAATGATAATTACTCTTGCCTTTACTTCTCCTTCACATCTCCTATTCACCAGTCAAGGACTTTCTTTTCCCCCTACAGATAAGAGTTATGCAATTTAGGAATATTTTACAGAGACCCACTGAAGGGGTACCCCAATTGCCTCACCCTGCATCCCTGTTCGGTATGGAAGAAGCCAGGCCAGTCTGCATCCTGAGTCCCTGTCCACAAACTGGGTAACCTCTTCAGAGGTTGATGTGATAAGAATAGGAGGTAGAAATTGGCTAGGCAGTTAGTATAAAAAGACCCCAAAGAAAAGTAGCCAGTTTCTTAAATAAAAGTCAAAATGGTCTTGGGCCTCTTAGCAACATACTCTGTTCTAAAGGCCAAAAAGTCAAAAGTATTTGGGAGCTTTTATGTAATCCTTAAAAGATTTTAGGGTTACCTCTTCAGAGTGGGGAATGTTAGAGTAGCAAAAAACCCATTAAAATAAAGAAGAAAGAGTACATGAAGTTATCAGAAAAGTGATGGGGAGATATGGGAGGAGTTGGAGGGGAGGGAGTGGGCATGGATTTAATCAAAACACCTTATATGCTTATATCCCTATATGAAATTCTCAATAAATCATACACAGGTGCCAAGGATCCGAGTGCAACTGACCATGACTAGTAATAATCAGATACATACAGAGTAGAGATGCATGAACCAACATCTAAGTGTTATTAGCAAAAACAATGAGTCTTTCTTTAAGAAACAGTATTTTTAAGATGAAATGGAGATCTTTTATAAATGTTAAAAGCTCATTCAATTTTATATCGTACATGGTTTATACTGAGCTCAATATTGTATAACTGTATTAATTCAACTGTGAACCTAAACATTTTATAGCCACTTTTGAAAGAGATGTATCTTTGCTCTGGAAATTGTTATTGACTGTGTTAAAGCTGTAATGAAATGCTTCTTCTAAAACATAAAAAAAATTTAAAAAAAACAAGAAAAAAATGAAAGAGTATTTCTAATTTAAAACAAAAGAAAAAAATGAAATGCAAGGTTTGTGTTTGGATTCTGAACTATTACAGCAGCAGCTGGTAACTAAGCCATCAAGAGAACTCAAGGAAATCTCCAGTAAAGGGCTCTTGCCATAGATGGACGATATATAAATGGTGCCATACTCTTTTGAGACAGGATAGATCTAACCCAGGTTGGTCTCAAACTCCCTAGGTGGCCAAGGATGACCTTGAACTTCTGATCCTCTTTCCTTTACCTCCTGAGTTCTAAGGTTACAAGCTTGTACCACCATGCCAGGTTTATGTGATGCTGAGAATGACATGCAGGGCTTTGTGCATGCTAGCAATTATACTACATCCTCAGATTTCATATAGTGAAATTTTATTCAAGTGATTCAAATTAATAAACAACAGCTATAGACTTCAACCCAGATAAACCTCATAAACATGTTGGGCAGGCAAGAGCAACTCTTAAGTTTCACCATTTGCAAAATGTAAGCAAATACCATTAAGTGATACATAAACACACAGTAAAACCCAGAACACAGCACTGATGTGATCCCCCTGAAGAACAGGGGGGCAGGCATGTACCAAGTGCAAAGAGTTCTGTGGTGCCTTTACCCTTTAGAGGATGGAGCAAGAGGACACTGTATGATTCAGGGTTCTGGCTGAGCAACAATACCCTGAGCAGGATTTGTCATCTGTATCCACAAGGGACCCAGATTAGCAAGGATATCAGTGCATCCTGTTTCAGCAGACACAGTCAATTTTAGTATGCTAAATGATTTAGGATGCTTATTGCCCTAATTTGTTTCTTCATTGCTGCAACAAAACACTCTGACCACTACCAACTTGGGGAGGAAAGGGTTTATTTAGCTTACATATCCTGGGTCACAGTTCATCCAGGAGCCCAAGGTAGGAACTCAGGGCAAGAACCTGGAGGCAGGAGCTGGAGCACAGGCCATGGAGGAATGCTGCTTACTGGCTTGCTCCCCTGGCCCCTGCTCAGCCTGCTTTCTTATGCAACACAGGCCCACCTGCCCAGAGGTGGCACCACCCACAATGGGTTGTGCCCTCCCACATCACTCATCAAGAAGATGCCCCTCAGACATGGCCACAGGCCAGTCCAATAGAGGAAATTCCACAGTTGAGGCTCCCTTAACCCAGGTGTGTCAAGTTGACACTAAAGCTATCCAACACACTTATTTTAGCATTATCAATAGATGTGTATAAACTGAAAATTATGATTTTGGGTGTGAGCATTGGCATCTCCCCCAACCTCCTGCTCACCCCAGCCCCCATAATCTAAAGTTTTATGAGATAAAAATGTTATTCAATTAATTAAGATGCTATGTTTATAGAAATAAAGTACTAAGGTATATATAGATGATGGATACTTCCAAAATTGCATAGCACTTAGAATACCTTAAATAACATATGAATCTATAGATCATTATGCTACAAACGCTTTTCTATTTTCATTATCTTTTGAAGCCAAGTTTTTTTATATTTTAGAAATACAATTTGTCCAAATTAGAGTAGGAAAGAGATTAATGCTGGAAATATTTTTGCCAAGTTTCTTGAAAATTTCCCCATAAAATGGAGGGGAACTATATTTATGAACTCCACATTTATAAGACAAGACTATTTTTGAACTCACCTCCCCTCTGTGAGGAACAAGTCAAAATCTTTGGGTTCAGGAACACAGAGGCTCTGCCCAGCAGCCTGGCTGGGGTATGGGATGCAGGGGTCTACCTGGCAGTGCTCATAGTTTGTGGTGGTAGGTCTAGCTGGCAGCAGCTTTGCAGCACCTGCGCAAGTTGGAATGGACAAAGCAGATGTCTGATGCAGCTCCACTTCCAGCACAGCTGAGGCCAGGCTGCCATCTTTGCTTTCCAGGTGCATGTCTATTGTTGATCTTCTTTCTAGGGTCAATCAGAAAGAAGCCTCTCACTGTTGATGAAAACAAACTAGTAGTGTCGCTGACACCTCAAGGAAATCAGTGCTACTGGAGGGTACAATAGGAATGCCACTTATAACAAGGCCCTTCCAGTGTTTCATCATGCAAATATCACACAGGAAACTGTGTATGCTCATATCCAAGGTCCAACATTTTAGCACATTTCATACCAGCAATGACCCAAGTATTCTACAATAAAACAGTAAACCATAAGAGATGCATAGTATGAATACTGTGCAGCCACAAAAATGATCTTGAGGAATGTTCAGTGATATTGGGAAATATTAAGACTCGAGAAAAGATAATTGATACAGTATGTCAGTTTTATTGAAACAAACACCTATAAATTATGTACTGAACATCAAAACACACAGACATATCCTCCAAAGCAGGGCTACCTCTGGATAAGGATGCTACAGATAGCTGGTGGATTTTCCCTTTTTCTTTGTCTATGCTGTATTTTTTACAGCTTTTGCATCTAGTAAATTAATATCTTTGCATTGATAAAATAATATCTATTATTAAAATGAAAAAAATTATTGTACTATTTTTGGAGTTATATTTTGAGGCATTTACAAATTTTATTTTCCACATTTTTCTAGCATGTCATAACCCAAGCAATGATCTTCAGTTTGCAACAGCCTAGTTTGTGGTCAAGGGTTCCTGTGAAGCCAAGGAGCTGTGTGCTTTGATTGAATCCATTTTATAATGTGAAGAGGCAAAAGTATGTGGTACAGGTGTAGCTAGCACAGCTTGGGCATCCACTGCTTCTGGTCACCTCATTCATTTGCAGCATTCATAACTCCCTTTCCTGTTGATCCAAGCCAAGCTGGGGTACAGCAAGACTCAAAGCAAATATAAGATAAGCATGTTACACCTGCAACTAAGTAGGCTGCTGTTATAGTTTAAATCCAGAAGAATCCGAAAGGCCCACATGTCAAAGGCTTATTCTTCAATCTGTGGTGCTACTGGGAAGAGGTAGGATCTTTTAAAGGTGGGGCTAAGTGAGAGGCTTGCAGGCCATTAGGGCTATGCCACTGAAGAGTGCTGTGAAACCCCAGACATTCCTTTCTCTCTCTTCTCCCTTCCTGGCCATGAGAGGAGAGGAGATTTTCTGCCATGTTGTGATATGGTACCTTCTTGACAATAGCTACATTGAAGTCTAGGCTGAACCTAGCCTCTGAAACTAAAAGGCAGTTAGCCCAGGGTGTGGGAACAGGTCAGCATGTTCCCAACTGCTCCTGCTAACTGCAGATTTATGGCTTCTATGTTTTTCACTTGGCTTGCTCTTGCAGAATAGCAATTGTCTTACAGAATAGAAATTGCTAGGGGGCCTTTGCACCCCTAAGCTTGGGAACTTAAACTTTTCACCACCAGATGTAGTTTTTCTAAATAAAAGCTTACCCTAAAGATAGCTCGGGACTGCACTTGGGAACCAAATGCCCAATGTAGTCACTGGCAAGCTAATATACATATATATACTTTCTTTTGGCATAAATTTCTATGTCTGAATGGTCTTCTCTGGTGAAACAACATCACAACAATATGCTCCTACCATTATGTGCTATCATAGACCCAAAGTAATGGTGCCAACGCATTATAACCTGCCACCTCTGAAACTGAGAGCCAAAACAAACCTTTACCCTTTGTAAAGTTATTTACCTCAGGCATTTGTGATAGTGATGGAAAGCTGACTAACACAGCAGGGCTCTGATAGTCAAGACATTACTATACCAACATTATAATGACCTGAATAACAACAAAAAAGCCTAACTTTTAAATTTAGTTTTTAAGTGTGGACCCAAACTCAGAAGACACCCATTCCCCAAAATGCCTCCTTGAACTGTGTGAATGGAATTATCTGTTGGAACTCTGTCCCTGGGACTGTGTCCTGAGTCCAGCCCCACCCATAATGTTACTCGAAATAGTTTCTCCAGTTTTAATTGGGGAAGTACAAGCTTGGCTCCACCCTAAAATTAACAGACCATCTGGCCTTTTCATCCCTAGTTCTAGACTATCTCATTCATCCAAGGTCATGTGTTCTTCCCAGCCTCTGTGTACCATGGAGATGGCTGTGCCACCTTTCAGCACTTTCATATGTTAATTCTCAAGCATACCCACATTCATTCATTCATTCATTTCTTTTTGGGTGGAGTACCAAATGGAGGTTGCCTAGGAAACCAGATCAGCTGCCAAAGTCACAAGACATAAGAGCATATGGTTTTGCTGGGGTTAATTAAAAATCATTAATCCTCATTATGTACTATCTATAAAAGTCATTTCTGTTCAATAAAAAACTTTAAAAAGTCATTCCCACACCTAACTATAATTTATGACAAATACAAAAAGAAATTTGCATTGAAAGAAGCCCAAGAAAGTCTGTACATCTTTGTATTTTGCTTTGGCTAAATTTGATAAAAATGATTTACAAATCAGTATACCAAAGGTAGACAGTGTTAGTAGAATATATTGTATCAAAACATGAAACAAAAGCAATTCATACAATGGTTCCACACTGGTAAGAACAAAACATATATGCACATGCATGTCACAAAGCACAAACTGTTATCATTTCACTAACTCCACATATAAAAATATGCTCTAATACTTGCATTTAAAATAGACATTGAGCTGGGCATGGTAGTACACGCCTTTAATCCCAGCATTCGGGAGGCAGAGGCAGGCAGATCTCTGTGAGTTCAAGGCCAGCCTGGTCTACATAGTGAGTTCCAGGACAGCTAGGGCTACAGGAAGACCCTGTCTCAAAAAAGACCAAAAATAAATATATAAATAAATAAATAAATAAATAATAAAAATAACAAAATAAAATAGACATTGTGCGATACAAAGATGGCCAATAAAATTTAATTTTTCTTTACTAAGAATAATGGCATTGCTCTCTCCAACCCACAGGCCTCTCTCTGGGATAAGTCGATCATGCCCTCTGTGCCTTGACTCCCCCAGCCTCATTCACCCTCCCATCTCCTAGCCTAGGTCTTGTCCCATTCCTTGTCTTGGCACCCCAGACACCTGGGGAAACACCACGGCTTCCTGATCCTTTGTATCCAGACCAACTCAGTTCCTTCTCAGGTCCCCAGGAGCATCTGGGCCTGGCCCCACCCTCAACTCCTTCTAATTCCCTGGGCCTACATGACCCAACTTGCCAGCCTCTTTCCTGGACACCAGGGTTGACCTTTCCTCTTTCTTATCCTTTGCATCCAGACCAACCAAGCCCTCAGTGCAATCCCCAGGAGCACTTGGGGCAGCTTCCTGCCCCCATCTGCCTTTGCTTCTCGGGGTGGCATGGCCACCAGCTGCCCTAGACCAGCATCTTTCTTGGGCCTGGCTCCCAGGCCAGTCCAACCCCCAAATTCCTGAGGCCAAAATTGTTCCTAGAGGGATGCAGAACTTAGGAGAAAGCCTGAGAGCACCTGACCCTCATCTGAATTGGGCCTCTGTGGGAACTCCTGAAGACAAAAGCAATCTGGCCACTCCAATATAAAATCAAAAGAGAACCGGAAACTAATAGGAACCAGCTTTTCATGCCCAGAAAGTAAACCACAAAGACACATACAGTTCACAAAAAGAAGCAGACCTAAACTTGAAGGCTTGAGTCTCACACAAGAATCAGAAACTACAAAAGAAATTCACATGTCAAAATCACAGAGAAAAAATAATAACATGAAAAATCAAAATAACATATCTCCACTAAATACCACTAGTCCTCTAGAGAAGTACAATGAGAACCCCCTAGAGATAATGCAGGACATGGAACTCAAAAGAACAATTACAAGCATGATAAAAGAATTCAGTGAATTTAAAGAAACACAAAGAAATCAAAGAACTGAAAGAAGGTAGGGATAAACTTCTGAATGAATTCAGAAAAGAGTTAGAAATATTGAAGAATACTCAGGCTGAAATGAAGAAGGAAGTGAAACCAATTAGAAAGCCAATTAGAAACGACAGGAGAAAGCCTCACCAATAGGTTGAATGAAACAGAAAGCAGGGTATCAACACTGGAAGATAAAGTGGACGAACTAGACCACTCAAGCAAAGATTATGAAAAATTTAATAAATCACAAGAATGGAATATGCATGAATT
>NW_008338998.1:3525486-3526177 GCF_000622305.1 Nannospalax galili
ACATCACAGTAAAACAACTAAACGTACAAAACAAAGAGGCAATACTGAAAGCTACAAAAGAGAAACAAGAAGTCACATATAAAGGAAAACCCATCAGGATCACAGCTGACTTTTCAGTGCAAACTATGAAATCCAGAAGAGTCTGGAGCAAAGCATTCCCACTTTTAAATGACCACAGATGCCAACCCAGATTACTATACCCAGCCAAAATGTCTATTATAGTAGAAGGGGAAAGAAAAATCTTCCATGACATAAATAGGCTGAAGGAATTCATGTCCACAAAACCAGCCCTTCAGAGAGTTCTGGGAGCAATACAAAGAGCTGAAGAAAGGAATGACTATACCCAAAGGGTTGTGGAAAGAATTTCAATAAAGGCATAACTGTGTGTAGAGCTATATCAAGAATGTAAACAGAAATAAAAATGACAGGATTCAATACTTATCTTTCATTAATAACTTTAAATATTAACAGACTGAACTCCTCAGTCAAAAGACACAGATTAGGTGAATGTATTAAGAAACAAAACCCATCTTTTTGTTGTCTGCATTAAACTCATCTCACTTTCAAGGACAGACACTACCTCAAAGTGAAAGCATGGAAAAAAATATACCAAGCAATTGGTACTAAGAAAAAAGCAGGCATAGCAATTCTAATATCTGATAAAATAGACTATAAAATAAAACCAATCAGG
>NW_008338998.1:3526442-3527881 GCF_000622305.1 Nannospalax galili
TACCCAAGCACCAAAAGACATACTTTCGACTCAGCACCCCATGGAAACTTCTCTAAAATCAACCATACACTGGGGCACAAAACAAATCTCAACAAATACAAAAAGATTGAAATAATTCCATGCATTCTATCAGACTATAATGCAATAACGCTTACAATCAACACCCGAAGAAGCCCTAATCATCACATGAACACATGGAGATTAAACAACACACTCCTGAATGATGAATGGGTCAAAAGAGAAATTAAGAAAGAAACAAAAGTATTCCTGGAACTAAATGAAAAGGACAATACAACACAACAAAACCTCTGGGACATGCTGAAAGCCGTTCTTAGAGGGAAGTTTATAGCTCTAAGTGCCTACATCAAAAAATCAGAAAGAACACAAATAAATGACTTAACGTTGCAACTCAAGACATTTGAAAAGCAACAGCAAACAAAACCAAAACCCAGCACACAAGAAGAAATAACAAAAATCAGGGCAGAAATTAATGAAATTGAAACAAAGAAAACAATACCAGGAATCAACAAATCCAAGAGCTGGTATTTGAAAAGATAAACAAGATTGGCAGACCGCTAGCCTAGTTAACCAAAAGAAAGAAAGAGCACCTCCAAATCAACAAAATCAGAGATGAAAGGGGAAACATCACAACAGACACCAGAAAGATACAGAACATTATAAGGGAATTCTTTAAAAACCTATACATTACTAAATTTGAAAACCTAAAAGAAATGGATGGATATCTAAAGGCATGGGAACCACCAAAACTAAACCAAGAGGAGATTAACACCTTAAACAGACGAATCACACACAAAAAAATTGAAACACTAATACAAAACCTCCCAACTAAAAAAGGACCAGGACCAGATTGATTTACATCAGAATTCTATCAGACATTTAAAGAAGATCTACATCCAATACTACTTAATTTATTCAAAAAGATAGGAATGGAGGGAAAACTTCCAAATTCTCTCTATGAAGCCAGCATCACTCTAATACCAAAGCCAGGTAAAGATACAACCAAAAAAGAAAACTATAGACCCATATCTTTAATGAATATAGATGCAAAAATTCTCAACCAAATACTTGCAAACCACATACAGACACACATCAAAAAGATCATCCACCATGATAAGTCAGATTTATCTCAGAGATGCAGGGATGGTTCGATATACGTAAGTCAATAAACGTCATAAATCATATAAATGGGCTCAAAGACAAGAAACACATGGTCATCTCAATAGACACAGAGAAGGCCTTTGACAAAATTCAACGTGCGTTTATATTCAAAGTCCTAGAGGGAATTAGAGTGGAGGGAGCATACTTCAACATAATTAAAGCCATATATAACAAATCCACAGCCAACATCATTCTAAAAGGAGAAAAACTGGAAGCATTCCCACTGAAATCAGGAACCAGACAAGGCTGTCCACTATCTC
>NW_008338998.1:3528084-3529083 GCF_000622305.1 Nannospalax galili
TTAATCTATAATCGTTTGGAGCCTTTCTATACCAAAAACAAGCAATCAGAGAAAGAGCACATTGAAACACTCCCCTTCACAATAGCAGCAATAAAATAAAATACAATATCTTGGAATAAAGTTGACCAAGGACATTAAAGAGCTCTACAATGAAAATTTTAAATCTTTAAAGAAGAGATTGAGGAAGACATCAGAAGATGGAAGGACCTCCCATGCTCATGGATTGGAAGAATTACTATTGTGAAAATAACCAGCCTACCAAAAGTCATTTATAGATTCAATGCAATCCCAATCAAAATCCCCATGACATATTTCACAGAATTGGAAAAAAACATCCTAAGATTCATATAGAAGCACAAAACACCTCGGATAGCCAAAACAACCCTGAGTACTAAGAGCAATGCTAGAGGGATTACTACACCAGATTTTAAGCTGTATTACAGAGCCATAGTCATAAAAACAGCATGGTACTGGCACAAAAATAGACCCATAGATCAATGGAACAAAACTGAAGACCCAAATATGAGGGCCTAGAATATTCACTGGAGGAAAGACAGCATGTTCAGCAAATGGTGTTGGCAAAACTGGATCTCCATCTTTAGAAGAATGAAACTAAACCCCTATCTTTCACCCTACACAAAAGTTAATTGCAAATAAATCAAAGACCTCAATGTAAATCCTGAAACTCTAAAATGGTTAGAAGAAAACATTGGGAAAAAACCTACAAGACATAGGTGTAGGAAAGGATTTTCTAAACTGGACATCAATTGCTTGTGAAACAAGGGCAAGAATTAACAAATGGGACCTCATTAAACTAAAATGCTTCTGTACATCAAAGGAGGCAACCAGGGAAGTGATCAGAAAACCCACAGAATGGGAAAAAAAATCTTCACCAGCGACACATCTGAAAGAGGTTTAATTACCAGAATATATAACGAACTTAAAAAACAGAGAACCAAGACAAGAAGCAACCCAATTGAAAGATGGGCTAAGGAGTTG
>NW_008338998.1:3529746-3542814 GCF_000622305.1 Nannospalax galili
TCATTTATATGATGGAGTTTTACTCAGCAGTAAAGAAAGATGAAATCATGAAATTTACAGGTAAATGGATGGAACTAGAAACTATTATACGAAGTGAAGTAACACAGACTCAGAAAAAAAAATTCACATATGTTCTTCCTCATATGTGGATCCTAGAACCCCTTATAAGTGAGTATGTATCCATACATAACTACAAGAACCAGGATAGTGGAAAGGAAATGGGGAGGTAAAGGAAAAAAAAGAACCTGAAAGAGAAGAACAGTAGGAAACAGGCCTTAATAAGGGAGATATGGATAAAAATTGGGTTAGTTTAAGGGAGGGGGAGGGAAGGGTATACAAGGAACCTAGGGGATAAAGGGAAAGAAGGAGCTCGAGAGAGGTAGGACCATAGGAGAAGGGTATTAGTAAAGGAGAAAGGGGGGATGGGGGCACCTTAAGAGGGAAAACCATGATGGAGGGGTGAGACAATGCAAGAGATAAGCAATGCCTAGCTAGTATTTAAAACCAGAGGGAACTATATTACCCCTACAACCTACTGACAAATTATACATAGCAGATCAAGAAATATATGTCTAGGTAAGGTTTATCTGAGAAAAATTGGTCTTTGCCCAAGATTTGGCACACAGTAATTAAAAGTACCCGACTGGTGGAACTAACCTTCTTGGATGTTTAACAGACAGACTTTGAGGACTATGTTAATTTGGTCAGAGGGACATAAAGGACAGTTTTTGCTCCTTGCCTTCGTAGGTCAACTAGTTCCAGGGGACTGTCAGCATCTCTCAAAATGTCCTGTAATTGTGGTGGGTCACCTGTTCTCTTAATCAAGGAGGCTGAGGGTACCCCACCAGATGGACTTTAACTAGTGTCCAGCCTACAAAGAGGAGGGTCAACACAGACGAATCATTTCCTCCATGCTTCCATGTGAAACCATGGTCGAGCAGGACCTTTGACTTATCTTCACATAGATGGAATTGGCAAAAGAAAGGAGTCAGGGGCTCCTCCCAAGCCCATGTGACCCCTGAGGAACAGATCCTCAAACCACCTTAAGAGTAAAAATAAAGTGGTTTATCCAGGCCAACTGTATGGCCTTAAACACCCAAAAGGAAAGTAAAGCTAAAGATTAAAGGGCCAATATAATTTCTTAAGAGGCCATATGCATAGCTAAAGGTTACATAACAAGCAACAGTGCCAGACAGGAGATACCTTCTTTTGAGTTGTTGGCCAGGGTGGCCAAAGGAACTCCCAGATAGTAACCCAGCATAGAACTGGGGAATGAACAGCAGACCGCAGTCTTATCTAAAGGAATATTAACTGATTGCTGCTAGATGAGGAACAGCTGACCCTCCTAAAACAAGGACTTCTGGATAGGCTGACTAGATTCAACAGAAGGACAAGTAGAGGGGAATGGCTGGGATGCAGACAGCACAGCAGACAGTAGCAGGGATGTCAGAGTACAAGGGCTCTAGTTGGAGGAGGGAGGCTATGGAAGGGTGCCATCTGGGAAGTGGGTGTATAGTTGAATAAGATGGTTTGGGATGTTCTTTGTGATACGCGTGCGCATACACACACGCACACACACACACAAATCAACAAATTTTAAAAACTATATTATATTTGAGGAGGAAGCACAGACATTTACATCATGCTAATTAGTAGAGGTGATAAACATTACCATTAAATCTACCCAATGACTTTATAGACATACACAGGCACCAAGGATCCAAGTGCAACCAATTATGACTAATAATATTCAGATACATACAGATTAGAGATGCATGTGCCAACATCTCAGTTTTAGTAGCAAAAACAATGAGTCTTTCTTCAAGGAACAATATATTCTAAAACAAGATAGAGATCTTTTTTAAAGGTTTAAAAATTCATTCAATTTTATGTCTTACAGGGCTTATACCATTCAATACTGTATAACTGTATTAATTCAACTGTGAACCTAGAAACTTGCACCCACTTGTGAAAGAGATGTACTCTTGCTCTGGAGTGTGTTACTGAATATGTTAAAGCTGTAGTGAAATGCTTCTAATCATGTAGTTATTAAAAATTTAAAAAGCATAAAGATTAAAAATATAATAATTCTTCAAAGCATAAAAATTTGCTCCTTAATAACTAGTAGATGTAAAAAACATTGCCATTGAAATCTACCTGATGCCTTTATATCCATGCTCAGATGCCAAGGAGCTCAGAAAGTAACCAACTGTGACTAATAATGATCAGATATATACAGATTAGAAACGCATGTGCAAACATCTTAATGTCAATTGCATTAAAAATGAAGTTTTCTGTATGAAACTGTGTATTTTAATAATGAAATGGAGATCTTTTTAAAGGTTAAAACCTCATTTAATTTTATGTCTTCTAGGGTTTATCCTGAGTACAATATTGTATAACTGTAATAATTCAACTCTAAACCTAAAAATGTATAGCCAATTTCGAGAGAGATGCATCTTAGCTCAGGAAATTGTTATTGAATATGTCATTGCTGTTGTAATGAACTACTTCTTCTAAGTAAGTGGTTATTAAATATATAATTAAAAAAAGAATAATGGCATTAAGTAGCATATTTGAAGCATCATAAGTAGCCAGACATAGTGGCTCACAGCTATAATTCTAGCACTTGGGAAGCTGAGGCAGAAGGATTGCCACGAGTTTGTGGCCAGGCCAGCCTAGGTTACAGAAGAAGATTCTTTCTTTAAAAAAAAAAAAAAAAGCACATAAAAGAAAGAAAGAAAAATACCAGGAGACCTCAAGAGAGAAAGATCCTGAGAGAAAGGAAAAGGCCACATTTAGTATTATTAATGGCATTTATCCTCCCCTTTTTTAACTAAAAGACTCCACAAATTATGTAATTAGGAGCTGGAGAGATGGCTCAGAGGTTAAAATCACTGGCTGTTCTTGCAGAAGACCCAGGTTCAAATCCCAGCATCCACATTATAGCTAATAACCGTTCATAACTCCAGTTCCAGGGAATCCAAGACCTTCTTCTATCCTCCGAAGACATTCACGACACAGGCACGCTTATACACATGCAGACAGTACACTCATATGCGTAAAATAAAAATTATTTTTAATTATATAATTAGCCCTGTTTCAAGAGTACTATCTTCTACCCTTAATAAACACCCCAGTTGTTTTAGAATATGCCATTAGGATTGTCATCGGCTAAATATTGGATCCCCGACCCAAAAGTCACATGTTGACATCTTTATGTGATAGTATTAGGAGTCAGTCTTTGGGGAGTGATTAGAATCTAAGGAGGTCATGAGAGTGGAGCCTTCATGAATGGGATCAGGGTCTTTATAGGAGAGCTTGCTTCTTTTCTTGACACGTGAGGACACTGACCAAAAATTCCATCTATGAACCAGAACACTGAATCTGCACAGACCTTGATCTTGGATTTCCCAGCTTTCCAAATTGTGAAAAACAATGCTTGCTGTTAAGTCTGTTGTTTAAGGTATCTTGTCCCTTGAATAAATAGGATATGGTATATCCACACAGTAGAATAATAACAAGGATAAGGAATAAATACAGTAAGGAGAGCCACATGGCAGAATAGAGTTCAGCAACAAGAGGCAATGATGTGCTGATGCCTGCTACAGTGGGGATGAAACTGCAGGCAGATGCTCAAGGGAGGAAGCCCGTCACAAGAGGCTACATACTGCCTAATGCCTTTTAAACGTGAAGTCTACAGAGACAAAAAGTAGATGAATTACTGCTCACGGCTTGTGGTGAGGGGCAAGATTGGAGAGTAAGTATGAACACTTAGGAATTTTATTTTGCAACTGGTGAAAGCATTCTAAAATTGATTATAGTAGTGGTCACACAACTGGGTAATTATACATTGGATTGAATACTTTAATGAGTAACTTATGTAGGCTGTCAATTATGTATTATAAGGCTGTTAAAATATTAATCAATTTAATCTCCCACATTAGCAGATTGAAGAAAATTGCATGGTCATGCCAATTGATACGCAGAGGAAACATTTGAGAAAATTTAATAGTCATTAATTTTTTAACAATCTATAAGAAAAACAGGACTAGAGATAAACTTGAACTCAGTAGAGAACATATACAAAAGACCTACAGTCAGTATAACACTTAATGGTGAGAAATTTGAAGGTTTTCTACAGAGCCAGGAACATTCACCACTCCTATTCGGCATAGTACACTGGAAGTTCCAGCCAGGCAGCTTTAGGATAATTTTAATGTCACAGCTTTTCCATTTAAAATGTGTAAGCTGCCCTCTTTATTCTAGCTCAGCCATTCTGTGCATAGTGAAGTTCTGCATAATAAAAATTTGTGGGAAATTAGATTAAAATACATAAATTAGATCACTAGAGTTTATGGTGGTTTGGATGAGAATGTTCCTTCCCCATTGAATCCAAATATTTAAATACTTGGCCCTAGTTGGTGGCTCTGTTTGTGGAGGTTTAGGAGATGTGGTCATGCTAGAAGAAATGTGTCCATGGAGGTGGGCTTGGAGAGTGTATAACCACATCTCATTTCCAATTTTGCTCTCTCTGCTTCCTGTGCCTGCTTGAAGATGTGAGCCCTCCTCTTTCTGCCCCAGCTGCCTCCTGCCATCCCTCCCCGCCATGATGAACTCTTATCCCTCTAGAACCACAACTCCAACTCTTCCTTCTATAAGTTGCCTTGATCATGGTGCTTTGTCACAGCAACAGAAAAGTAATACAGAGTTTATAACTATATTGTGTACAATATATACCTGCATCTTTAAAATATCTGCAGAATAACTGAGATAGCTTTTGTTAATAGCTACAACTTTTAGATACAAATTTTGTTGGTAATGTGATTTTATAGGGATCACCAATTTTCCTTTTTCAGTGTAGACTTATAATGCCACACAATCAGTTTCACTTTTTAAAATGGAAAAAAGAAATAAAGACACAATCAAATGGAAGAAATGAAATTGTCCTAATTGGTAAATAATATTATTTTCTGCATTTAAAAATGAATTTAAGAAACAACAAAAAGTGAATTAAGGTTATAGTATACAAATAAATGTTTAAAATTCTTTAATATAGAAATATTTTACATTAGCAATAACCATGTTGACATTAAAATTAAAAATGCAATTCTATGGGGCTGGAGAGATGGTTCAGTGGTTAAGAGCACAGGCTGCTCTTGCAGAGGACCCGGGTTCAATTCCCAGCACCCACATGGCACCTACGAACTGCCCTTAACTCCAGTTCCAAGGGAATCTGAAGCCTTCTTCTGACCTCCACAGCATGCACAACACAGGTGCACTCACATACAAGTAGGCAATACATTCATACACATAAAATAAAAATAATAAATGAAATATTTTTTAAAATGTAATTCTATCACAATTACTCAGAATAATTAAATGACCATCTAATAAAATTTATACATGGTACTGGAGAAATGGCTCAGTGGTTAAGAGTATGTACTGCTCTTCCAGAGGACCCCAGTTCAGTGCCCAGCACCCATATCAGGAGGCCTACAACTACTTGTAACTCCAGCTCTAGGGGATCCAACACCCTCTTCTGGCTTCCATGGATACCATACATACACACACATAAATAAAAATAAAATTTAAAAACATGTACATGAGTCATATGCTAAAAACTATACAATGCTGATTAAAAAATCAAAAATCCAAGTAGATAGTGAGGTATATCCTTTTCCTAGATTACATAATTCAGTATAAGAGAATTAGTCCATAGCAGACAGAAATTATCAAGGGAAAATGGGGACATTTTAAATGGGGAGGATGGGAGAAAGGATAAGACAGGAAAAGAGGAGAGATAAATCGTGCCTACCTAGTATAAAAAGCCATAGGGAGCCAGGCGTGGTGGTGCATGCCTTTAATCCCAGCACTTGGGAGGCAGAGGTAGGCGGATCTCTGTGAGTTCAAGGCCAGCCTGGTCTACATAGTGAGTTCCAGGCCAGCTGAGGCTACAGGGAGACCCTGTCTCAAAAAGACCAAAAACAAACAAACAAAAAAACCCTACTGAAAAATTACACATACAAGATTTCTACATGAGTCCATGAGTGTAACTGAAGACTACATAGCAAGAAACAGTGCTGTTGGCCAGGGTAGTCTAAGAGACTTCGAAAATTGCAAGGCTATTGCCACAGTCCTTAAGATGACCTTAAACATTCATGACACAGGCGCACTTACATGCGTGCAGTTAGTACACTCATATGTGTAAAATAAAAATTATTTTTAATTATATAATTAGCCCTGTTTCAAGAGTGCTATCTTCTGCCCTTAATAAACACCCCAGTTATTTTAGAACATGCCATTAGGATTGTCATGGGCTAAATGTTGAATCCCCCACCCAAAAGTCACATGTTGACATCTTTATGTGATGGTATTAGGAGTCAGTCTTTGGGGAGTGATTAGAATCTAAGGAGGTCATGAGAGTGGAGCCTTCGTGAATGGGATCAGTGTCTTTATAGGAGAGCTTGCTTCTTTTCTTGACATACTTTGGACACAGGATTTGGAGCAATAGAGCTGGAACAGACTTGGAAGCCACCTCCCCTGGAGGCTAGCTCTTATAGCTTTGGAGAGCATTACATAAGGTACTAAGGGAGACCATCAATCAGTAGTCCAACCCCAGATTCAAGGCCTAATAACCGCATCAATGACCAGTACAGCAAACAACATTGGGGTAGTAGTGGCATTTTTATCTTGGGGGTAAGCAGCAGCTACCTAACCAGACTTAAAGTCCACTCAATGGGAGGAAACTCATGTGGTACTGTAAACCTAGTCAAATACACATAGCTGGAGAGGCCATAGATCTTAGAGCAAACTCCAAGGTTGTCACATCTCTAGATAAATGTAATTTCTTACTATAAGCAAAATATGGATCCTTAAATTTATAGACAAGTATCCCAGCCACCACCCATCAAAGAAGCTTCTTTTTCAACAGACAGAGATAATTACAGAGTTCCACAACTGGTCACACACAGAAATTATGAATTGCCCAGGCCTAAGTGGCACATCTACAATGCAACCTTTATACCCAAGGCTCATACAATACAGAACAAGGGGTAAAGAGAACACTAATGCATTTCTCAATTCTCATCAATGAAGCTCCGTCATGCAACAGAGGGCCAGGAATCCAAAAGGTCACAAATGGCCAAAAGGCAGAGAATAAAAGTCTGCAGAGTGTGAATCCTTGGACGGGACTCCTATATTCAAATGTATGCAGAGCTTAGAGACTATTGCATAAGAGGGGTCAGAAAGAGCCAGGGAGGAGGTGCATGACAGGAAATAGTCCTACAGTTTCCTGGGATCTTTCTTACATAAACCTACAGCAATGGGGTATCATTATGCACAAGATTCATGCAAACTCAAGCAGACAAAAACCCAGCACAGAACTATGGAAATGAACAGCAGACCCTAATCTTAGTCGAAGAATTATTAGAAGCTGATTACTGCTGGGTGAGGAAAAGCTGATCTTCTTAAAGGGAGGGACTCTAGATAGGCTGACTAGATTCCAGTGAATGAACTTTCACTGAGGGACATCTGGGGACACTAACTTTACATGATAGGCATTAACACAAACGACAGAATGTATGAACTCAAGTCGGGGTGAGGGGGCCCTCTGCGAGAGTGCCAAAGGAGAAAGGGGTATAAAGATGATTTTCTATGTTAAATACATTAAAATTTAATAAAAAAAATTAAAAGAGTATTAGTTCTCCTCAGCATGAATTACAGACTTAAATCAGTAGTTCTTTCTTTTAGATATAAACATGGTTATTCTTTTTTGGTTCTCTTTTTGTTTTTTCTTTTTACAAGGGCTTACTATATAGCCCAAGATAACCTTAAACTTACAATCCTTTCCCTCCTACCTCTGTCTTAAAAAAAATCTACAATCACTAAAGTAGTTTAGGAAAAGAAAAATAAAAGGGCAAGAATCAGTCTACTCAACTGTGAAACATACTTGTAGGCATCTCTGATTTTTGACACTGAGACATGACATTATCTATGAAGTTCACACTGGAAAGTCAAACAATTGAGTTAGAAAAAAATTTTTTTTGAGACAGGGTCTCCCTGTAGCCCCAGCTGTCCTGGAACTCACTATGTAGACCAGGCTGGCCTCGAAATCACAGAGATCCACCTGCCTCTGCCTCCCAAGTGCTGGGATTAAAGGTGTGTGCCACCATACCCGGTGAAAAAAAAATTTAAAGTCACACTTTAAGTAAATTAATGATTCTGTGTTGGACCACATTCATAGCTATCTCAGGGAACATGTAACCAATGGACCACAGGTTAGATACCCCTGCTAAGATTGCAGGAGCCGCAATTGTGTAATAAGGGCAAAGAGACACATGTAATATAATGTTTACTGCTATGGTTTTGAAAAAGTTGCAAAAGCAACTCAGCAGAAGAAAGTGTGTTCAACAAATGACTCCATCAGGCATCAACATGTACCTTCACAGATAAGTGACATGTTACAAAAATAAATAACTCAATATGTATCAGAGACTTAAATGCAGAGTGTAAAACCATAAAACTCTTATAAGTAAACGGAAAAATATCAAGATCCAGTACTAGTTGTCAAAGCCTTAAAACTGACAGTAAAATTATAATCCACATGGGGAAAATTAGGAAATTAAGACTCACTAAGATTAAAATGTTTTACTCTGAAAAGACCCCATTAGGAAGATAAAAATACAAGCTACAAGTTTGGAGAAAATATTTGCCAATCGTAGATCCAGCATGATACAAATTTTCCAAGTGTTTAAAGAACTCTTAAAAGTCGACAATTAAAAAAAACTCAAATTAGGAAATGGGCAAAAACATGAACAGACCTTTCATTTGAGGAGGATATACAGGTGGCAAATTAGCAACTTGCACATCGTGTGCCATTAAGGAAACGGAAATTGAAACTGCCCTGAATACCACAAACACTCATGAGAAGGGCTGAACTGTGAGCACTGAAAAAGGCTGGCTGCGGGCCATGCAGGATCTCTCTGAATTATTTGTGATTGTATGTGGATCTACAGTTAACCCAGAATCAAAATGTTTGAGCTCCCCATCTTCAGAGTCCTATAGTCACTGCCCAGCTTATCTCAGTGCCCGTTCATCAGAACCTGAGGCTGCCAGACTCTCTCCTCAAGTCCACTTCCACCAGCTTCTGTTCTTCCAGCTTAAAGGCTGATGGCTCCTGTCAGTCACCACTATCCATGCAGCCATTGCACACCTGCCGGGGTTTGGCCTCCGGGTGCTTCCCCAGGGCTCTAGCTATTCCTCTTCATTCTGTATTGGCTCCTCCTGCTCTCCTGACTTCACTCAGAGCCCCAAAGCAGCTTCTAGCAGTAACCAGTCTCTGGAAGGTGTCTCCCAGCCCAGTGCACCCTAAGCTCAGTCTCCACTGGACGCTCCCTCCACCCTCCCTCAGCACCATGAGCGCCCTTCTGTTGCTTGCCCACTTCCTGTAGCTTCTCTCTCCTGGACATTCTATAGGCACTGCTCACCTGACTGACTTGTCTTCATCTAGCTCTTTCAAACACATTCTGAATGCAGATGTTCGCACCTGGCTTCACCTCTCATGTGAATGAGTAGTCCTAGGCTAACTTCTGAGCATCCCATCCAATGGCCAGTTCACTTAAGAACCTCCACACCACCACCATGGCCTGTCCACTGGACCAGTCCATCCTCAGGGAGCGGGGGCTTCCATCACCCCTATCCATAATCTGCAGCCTCAGCTTGGCTGGGCTGCATCAGGCACCACATGCTTGGCCTGTCAGGGCATGTAGAATTCACTTCTGAAGATCCCACATGGGGGGAATGGCCTTGTGCTTCAGGCTGGCCACAGCCTGCAACAGACACATATAGTCATCAGCAGGGCTGGAGCAGAATGCAGCATCCCCCACACCACTTCCCCAAGCTTCAGGGGCACAGACAGCTATTTCCTAGCAAAACTCATATCAAAAGTAACCTAATTTCCCCTGCATTTTAGGGAAGACATATAGATGCTATGACTTTTTTGAAAAGAAAAATAATAGTTTGTTCAGACCCAGTCAAATCTTCTAGCCTTCAAATTTGACCTAGATCACCCATTGTCGCTGCTGCCCACCTGTCCCTCAGCTGTTTTCTCCCCCACCAGCCTTTTAGCAGTGTGTCCTCATTCCTCCAGGTCCAGCCAAGGTCCCAGTCTCCAAGGGCACCTCCTGCAGCTGCTCTGTCACCTTCATCTCTCTCAAGCCCCCTAAACCCTGCCATCACCTTGCCTGGGTAATGCTCACCAAGTCCATTCCAGGCCACCGTAGAGCTCCAATGATGCTCCTCCCTAAATATTGCCCAGGGCATGGGAGAGGGACTTGTTTTGAAGACAGCTGTGGACCCCAGGTTAGCCAGAGGCTAAGGCACAGCATACAGAGTGGGCACTGTCCAAAACAGGAAGCCTGTCACTGCTGACCAGGGGACTGGTTCTACTTCTTGGTACTTCTCTACCTGGTGGCCAGCTGTCATTGACTGCACTGGCTGGTGAGATGCCTCACCAACTGAACATGTTTAAATAAGAATGGATGAGAGCCTCTGCACTGTTCTGTTACTCCTGGGAAGACTGATGTCTCCTGCTTCCGTCTTGCATGTGCACGCCAAACACTGCACAGAATTCCTGAATTCCAGCATGTTGATTTTACAGCAACGGCATATACCATGTAGAAAATGGTTTATAAGTAAATGTTAAGAACACACTTTTCAAGTTCCTTCGTTACTTGATGTAATACAGTAACAAAAAGAGAACTAGCAAGGCAGCAGGGAAAACTATTGTTCCAAAAAAAAAAAAAAAAATCTTCCTACAACCAATCCACTCCTCCTGTGGGCAATGTCCAAAGTCCCAAGAATCCCCGTTATTGCCTGTTCTACTCCATGGCAAGCACTGTCCAATCACAAAATACGCCTGTTGGTGAATTGTCCTAGCGCCGGGCCTCCAGGCTATGACTGTGATGCTATGGGTGTTGTGGTGCCTACGGGGACTTGGCATGCCCTAGACAAAGCAGCTGGGTTGCACGTACCCTTTCTATTTCAGGAAGCCCAGGAAGTAGGCTGGGGCCAGGCTGGAAGTGTCAGCATGTCCCACCAAGAGCAGCTAGGCCAGATCATTCTGCTGCCCCTCTGAAGACAGGACGCAGATCACGGATCTGTCCCCTTATACCTTCAGTTGGATTTTGTAGCCTGTAAACTTTATTAAAAGATCAACCAAACAGCATGGCTTTTAATCTCTTACTTTTTGTTTTAAAGAGCCTCCTTGGAACCAGGGAGGAGAGCCTGGGGTGGCAACCAGGAGGTCTTGTGGCACAGAGAGGTCTTTCTTGGGGCAGAGAGCATCATTCCTGGAGTACCCACCCACAAGGCCTCCAACCATGTCTTGGAAAAGAGTTGGTGATATGAAAGCCACACACACAGTGGTTTCACACACACAGTGATATGATTTATTTCACTGTGTGTGTGTTAAAAGCAGCAGCTTTGGGGCTTTAATGGTCTCATTTCAGTGCATTCCATTCCAAAGACATAACTAACTACCAGGTTCCTGCCTCAAACATGTATTGTCTGTATGTTTCCAAATTCCCTTCCTCATTACCCTTTGTCTTGGAACACAGGCCTGGGGAGCCAGGGCCTCAAACACTGATGCTGCTACTAGGCTCCCCATCAAAACCAGAGATGCTCTCACAAGTTAATCCCATTAGCTGCACCTTTTCCCTGAGAGGAATTTTCTTTGTTTCCAAAAGCAGTAACTCAACAGACTTCTTACCCTCTAGCTCCCCAGAATAGGCAGGCTATCACCTCCCCGCTCCCAGCTACCATTTTACCTGAAGACTTGCTGACTTTTCTCCAGCAGTAAAGTCTAATGTCCAAATCCAAGTTCTGAGTGGTGAATGGAACACAGTGTCTGGGATAAGAAGTCTCAGCCCCTGCAGCTCTGGAGGGTTGGGCCTCTGGTGCTCCCCGCCGCATCAGCTTCTGGCCACACCCACAGACCTTTATAATGCTGGCAGGCCCAGTGCTTCTAACCCCCACTTGAGAAAGGTTTGGCAGCATGGAAACTTCAGTGAACCCTGGAGAGTGGGAAGCCCCGCTGCAGAAGGCAGACTTTAGTAAAAGCACACATGCAGTACCATACAAGCTCTGCTTCATAGGTGGCCAAAGATGTGCTGGATTATTTTTCCCTTACAAGCAAGAATTGGGAAAATGTGGACTGTTCTGTATTTTCAGAACTCTCCACTAGAGAAAATCAACTTTCTTACTATCTTGTTCTCCTCCAACCCAGAACTGTAGCCAAGGTTATACTTGTAGAAAGCCCTCTCATACAACACTTACATGAACACACATAAATACACAAAGACTGCACACAGAGATTATAAACTACATAGAAACACACAAAGTATACAAATACACAGAAGCCCATATAGCAGCCCATGATGCACAGATAAACACACATTACACAAACCCATGCACACATACAAACACATGAACCGTATACATACACAGAAATACAAACAGGCCCAGAGGCAAGCAAACAACAAAAACACACAATACATGCAGACACAAACTACAAGATGACCCACAAAAGGCCACAGCTGAGCTCAGCGGCGCCCAGTGCCTCATTGCAGCTCTGCAAAGGGTTGAAGCAGTCTGAGCAGCAGCCCAGGGACCAAGGGCCATCTGTGTGAGAAGTGGTGGTGTCAGCGAACCAGCAGGGGTCTCCAAGTCACTGTACTACCCAGAACATGTGGGCATCATCTCTGTACACAGACATGGCCTGGGGCACCACACACAGACACACCTCTTGCGGGACCAGGCATTATACAGGGATTGACAGGAGCTCAGAGGCTTTTGGCTCTGTCTACAGAGTAAATAGCACAGCACAGCAAAGTCTTCTTATCAGAAGAACTTCCATAATCTCCTGGGAAAGCTGCTTACTCCTGGAGTCCAGCTTCTGCTATGTATTTGGTTTTTTGTTTTGGGGCTTTAAAATTTTTAATAAAAATATTTTAAAGATTTAATAATCTTTAAATATTTAAATCTTTAAATGTTTTAATATTTATTATG
>NW_008338998.1:3543132-3603194 GCF_000622305.1 Nannospalax galili
GATTATAAACTACATAGAAACACACAAAGTATACAAATACACAGAAGCCCATATAGCAGCCCATGATGCACAGATAAACACACATTACACAAACCCATGCACACATACAAACACATGAACCGTATACATACACAGAAATACAAACAGGCCCAGAGGCAAGCAAACAACAAAAACACACAATACATGCAGACACAAACTACAAGATGACCCACAAAAGGCCACAGCTGAGCTCAGCGGCGCCCAGTGCCTCATTGCAGCTCTGCAAAGGGTTGAAGCAGTCTGAGCAGCAGCCCAGGGACCAAGGGCCATCTGTGTGAGAAGTGGTGGTGTCAGCGAACCAGCAGGGGTCTCCAAGTCACTGTACTACCCAGAACATGTGGGCATCATCTCTGTACACAGACATGGCCTGGGGCACCACACACAGACACACCTCTTGCGGGACCAGGCATTATACAGGGATTGACAGGAGCTCAGAGGCTTTTGGCTCTGTCTACAGAGTAAATAGCACAGCACAGCAAAGTCTTCTTATCAGAAGAACTTCCATAATCTCCTGGGAAAGCTGCTTACTCCTGGAGTCCAGCTTCTGCTATGTATTTGGTTTTTTGTTTTGGGGCTTTAAAATTTTTAATAAAAATATTTTAAAGATTTAATAATCTTTAAATATTTAAATCTTTAAATGTTTTAATATTTATTATGTGTATGTCTGTATGTCGTGTCTGTGTATATGCACGTGTGTGTGTGTGTGTGTGTGTGTGTGTGTGTGTGTGTGCCCTCAGAGGAAAGAGGCTCTAGATGCTCTGGAACTGGAGGTAAAGGCGACTGTGAGTCACCTGATGTGGGTGCTGGGAACCAAACTCAGGTCCTCCTCAAGAGCAGCAAGCACTCTTAACTGCTGAGCCATCTCTCCAGCCCCTAAAGCTTTTATTTTTATTTTTTGACTCTCATTTATCCTTTGACAATGTCATACATGTATGCAATATATCTTGAACCTATCCACCCCCAACTCTTCCCTCCTACTCCCAGATCCACCCCCACCTACATCTCCCTTTTCCCCTCTCATGTTCCTATTTATTTTTTGCATTCTTCCGAGTCCAATTAGTGCTGCCACTGGAATACTGACTGATCTTGTTGGCTTGATCTTGTGCAGGTGACCATAGCTGCAGTGAGTTCATGCATGCAATGGCCATGTCGTGTCCAGAAGACAGCATTTCACAGCACTCCTCCCTCCAGCTCTTATATTATGCCCACCCTTTCTTCCACCGTATTCCCTGAGCCTTGAGGTGGGGGGTAGAGGTTGATATAGATGACCCATTTAGGGCTGAGCACTCAACATCACTCTTTCTCAGCACTTTGACTAGTCATGAATCTCTACATTAGTATTTGTAAGGCATAGGCTTTATACCAAAGCACATTACATGATGATGGGGTGTGGATAGGGGCTGCCTAATCAGCAAGTACCAGCAGCACATGGACACTATGACACCCCAGTTCCATGCACAAAGTGTTCAAGTGTGCTGAGATCATGCACACTGTGAGGTTTGTAGATGCCTCAATTCAGACTGCTTGTGTAGCAAGTGTGGTCATGGCTCATGACCACCAAGCATAGCAACCTGGTTGTAAGACAGAGAGCCTTGAGAGCCCATCATAAGGAGGATTACAACATCAGCAGTGCAAATATGGCCGAACATCAGGTTCCCTGTGCCTCACAGATTCCGCTTGTGTAGCTGCCAAATATTTGCAGTGGGCTCAGTTCCCCAGCTCCAGGAAAGGGCTGAATGGGCCAAATGGCCTTATCAATCTTACCCCTGCCACAGACTACCTCAGATCTCTATGCCCTAAAGCAATAGGCTTGACCTCTGGGGGCAGCTACTGGAGTGATGAGGCCCCCACATAGCAAGACTGAGCCTCCATGACCAGCTCCCCACAGCCAGTACCTAGCACCACCTATCTCTGGTCTTAGCTGGACCAGTGGATCAGTCCTCTCGATTGACAGAGTCCAGATGGGGTTTCCTTCTTGGCAGCTAGGAGTGAGCACTGGATGCAGATGGTGTCATCCAAAGCTTGCAGTGGCATAACCCAAGGATGGTCCAAAAACCTTGAAGGGAGATCAGTTTCCTCAGTCAGAAGTGATCAGGGCCAGTGTCAGCCACCTCAGGTTTCTCCTGAAGTAGGCAGAAGAGTTCAGGTACAAAATAAGATATAAGCAGGGAAGTTATTACATAAGGAAGTTGCTATACCGTCGTTGAATGGCTTGGAACATTCCTGAAGAAAACTCCAAATTAGGGCCTCTGCATATTCTTGGCAGTCAGCTGCATCACTGATATCAAACCTATAGCCCAAAGGTGACTATTTTGAAGTACACAGTACATGCATGTAAATTCCAACATGTAAATCCCCTTGTTCATGTGGTGGGTTTTGAGTAGATATGTGTGAATATTTTATGTTTGTAGGTGACCCAAGGAAGGCAGCCTTTCTTTTCGTCCTTGACAGCCATGGAACCCACGCAGGTGCTACACTGGTGGTTCAGCACCACGGCCGACATCTACCCATGTGGGGATCTCTGCCGGGATCAATGATAAAAAAAATGTGGCCACCATTACATGTTGGTAAGAATAGGCACAAAAGGCCAAGGATGACTCTAATCCTGGTGGTAGAGTATATTTACACCCCCCACAGCAGAGCTCAGCTATCCTGAGTGCCTTCCTGCAGCTCTCGGAAGGGTAGGAGCCATCCTTAGCAGCATCTAGGGAGCCTAGGGACTCCGGTGTGAGGACTTCTTTGACCTGTATTGCCCAAGGCACCTGGAAGTGACCTCTGCAGACAGACATGGCTGGGGTGCTCACAAGCAACCAGCACCAAGAGCTCCTGTGACTTTCTGGGGAGCAGTCACACTCACTGGCCCTCCATACTAACTTCAGCCTCACATCCCTGCTTTGCCTCCTGAATGTAAGTTCCATCTGTGGAGCTCCAGAGGATGAGAGGGTTCACTAGAACCACTGGTCCTAAAGTCAGACAGAAGCCTCTAGGGCTGGTTTTCTGTCAGAGATAACGACCCTCACACCTTTCTTCCAGCAGCCAAGGGAGGAAGGAGCCTGAACCTCCAGCACCGCATTCCCTGACAGCACTGTCTGCTCCCAGGATCCACAGCCTTCTTACTGCCTTGTTCTCAGACCACAGGGTTCCACCGAAACAATGGGATCTTAGTGATGGAGACAAGCTTAGGCAGAGATCACTGCTATGAAGTCTTTTCCTACAAAAAAAAAAAAAAAAAAAAAAAGATGGATTAATCAGCTTATGTTAATGCCAAAACATGAGCTTTACCGAGGAGACCAGCAAAGGATCACAAGACCCTAGGCCACAAGGCCCACTTAAACTCCCAGGAATCTGACACTCACATGCTGCCCAGGCTTCTCTGGTAGATTAATCCTTGTGTAGCAAGCACCCCAGTCCCAGACAACATTACAGCTAAACATGTACCAAGTCGGGCCCAGGGCATCACTAAGGCCTGGGAGCCTTAGCGTCTCAGAGAGCCTGCCAGCTCTACTAATTGAATTCAGAGCAACTCAAAGGGGATTTCAAAATGAACTCTGGCATTTCAAAAAGGAATGCCATTCCACAGACCTCTCTCTTCAGAAGGAAAGGGCTTACAAGTCAAGGTAGCATACAGTACATGGATTTAGGAGCTCATTCTGGAATCCCTAGACTTCTAGTTAAAAGCTAAAGTTGACATTTAACCTCTGTGGCAGTCAGTAGTGACCAGAGCCTGGGCAGCATTCCTTGCTGACAAAAACAGGCACACCCAGGCAAAATTGCTTCCATCGAGCACAATATGGACCAGGCACTGTCCCTGCAAACCCTCTTGTTCATATAGCTCTTCAGTCAGGTATAGCCATTGATAGACTTTTTATTTTTATTGTCATTATTTTTTTGGTTTTTTTGAAACAGGGTCTCCCTGTAGTACCAGCTGTCCTGGAACTCACTATGTAGACCAGGCTGGCCTTGAACTCACAGAGATCCGCCTGCCTCTGCCTCCCAAGTGCTGGGACTACAGGTGTGTGCCACCACGCCCGGCTTGATAGACTTTTTAAAAATACTTTTGTTTATTCTTTGATAGTTTCATACATGTATACAATGTATCTTTGATTACATACAACCTACATCCCTCTTCCCACTCCCATCATTTATAGATTTGTCAAAGAAAATTTCATTATTTTGTGTGTATGCTGTATGATACGGCTCACATGTGCTTAAAGGACAACTTACAGAAGTCAGTTTTCTCCTTCTGCTATGTGGGTTTCAGGATCAATCTCAGATTATAAGGTTTGGCCCCAAGTGCTTCTGCCTACTGAGCTATCTCACCAGTCCTCATTTGTAGATTTTGATATAGTTTCCAAAAGTGGGCCTGCCAGACAGGCTCAACCGACTGTGCCAAGCGCCTTTCAGAGTCATACAGGTCTACTTTTTGAGATCTTAGATCAAGCCTCTGGTGGGGAAGCCCCCAGCTTCTCCACATCAGAACTTGCTGGGCAGCTGCCTACATTCTGCCAGTTCTCAGGGTTGGGATAATGGGAGGAACCCCATTCACCTTTGGAGCTTGCACTCCAGCTCAGAGAGACAGGCAGCATTGGGCATACAAAATAAATAGAAGCCAAACACAGGGCCACACAGGCTGAAAACAAGCATTTCTGGGTCATTCTGCTTAAAGAAGGCAAGGGCCCCAAAGCATGGCCAAGTGGGTTGGCCCATTGACCAAGTCTTGGAGAAGAGGCACCTTTCCCCCAGGGACAATACTGGAAACCATTTATACAGGGAAGCCAGAAACTTTTATCAGGGATCCTAAGGGTGAACACTGTATCAGATGTTGCTATGGTTTGAATTTGGTTTGTCCACCAAGAGCTCAAGTGCTAGAAGCTTGGTCTTCAAAGTGGCAATGTCAGAGGTGGTGGGAACTTTGAGGTAAGGTCCCAGTGGCTGATCCCAAGGTTATTGGGTGTGCCTTCCAAAGAGATTAAGGTGGCTCTCTGCAACTCTGGTCTTGAGTTAGTCCTTTCAAGAGGGTTTTTATGAAAGAATCAACCAATCCTTCCCAAGTCCCTTAGCTCTCGTCTAGAGATATGAGCTCATCTCTTTCCTCATATACAATTGTGCCATTGTGACACCAACTGCCATGAGGGCCTCACCAGAGCTGAGCTGAGTCAGAACTGTGAGCTAAATAATCCTCCCTCTTTTGAGATACGGTCTATTGTGTATGTCTCCTCTGGGCTGGTCAGTCATGGTAATTGTCATCTTGAATCGGGCAGCTACGTTCATATGCAGGGGAACCTCAAGAGACCCAGCCTGATAACATTCCCTCCTGGGGGAAGAGGGAAGGCTTACATGGCTCACAAGACTCTCCTGAGGCTCATGGGAGCACAGGAATCATAGTGTTTATGGGGCTTACAGAGTTCACAAACTTTCACAATATTCTCATAAAGCCCCTCACCTCCCTGAGGTTATATTAGAGGTAAACCTTCAGCAGTATAGCTACCTATAAGTCACTCGGGATGCTTCAGTGTTGCTCAGTCCCAAAACCAATCCTTACTTGCTTGGAATGGATCTTCAGATATCCTGCACATACACTACAAAAATTTTATTGAATTATACCAACACTTGTCTTACAGATTTGGAAAAGAGTGTGAACAAATGCAACCTGTTTTGGTTGGAGGAAGCACTCCCAGATCTCTAAGGTTGTTGGGTGAAAATTCTAGTGCTAGGAGTGGGTTGCTTCCTGTGAATTCTTGAACAGGTAGGCCCCTAAGGCTCCCTGTGCCCCACAAGACAGGCGATTGCCACTGAGACCGGTTGCATGTCAGAACAAGATGGTGGGTCTCTATTACTAAAGACGCTAACTACATGGCAGGTTGTAGGACAGGCTGGGACTGAGCTGGAAGCTCTCTCCCTACCACCTGGCATTTGCAATGCCAGACAGTGCTATGCAAGGTACTGGGGGAGAATTGTCACCAATGGTCCAGCTTGACTATGGATCCTGCATATGCATCACCAGCATACCTGACAAGATGCTCCTGCTGGTGCAACAGCAACACAGCTGTTCTGAGTGCCATCAATCATTTCCCAGTTGAATTTAAGGCCAGCTCTACAGAAGGGAAACCGTATTTGGTACTGTAAACGTCGGCAAAAACCTATGGCTAGGGAAACCATTCACCCCAATGAGGCAGCTTCTGCTACTGTTTCATTAAACAGATATTTATCAAATTGTTCTCTAAGTATTTGTGCTTATGCCCATGGATCAGTCTGCTGTGAGCTATAGTGGAAAGAAACTTCTTGCAGTGAGTAACATTTACTGTGGAGATTCATAACTGGTCAAAATGCTAGGAATTGTGGCTGTGGTCTGTACTGTTACTGCAACACAGCAGCCCAATGTCCAACCCTAAATGGAAGAAAAAAAATCATATCACCCCACCTACCCACCCAGAATCACAGAAG
Organism: Nannospalax galili; assembly: GCF_000622305.1. NCBI lineage: Eukaryota > Metazoa > Chordata > Mammalia > Rodentia > Spalacidae > Nannospalax > Nannospalax galili. The sequence continues at coordinate 3,549,616 of NW_008338998.1, forward strand.
AGCAGGCAGAAAGAATTTCAGAGCTGGAGAAAGGGGGAAGAGTGTTGTTTCCTCCAGGTTGTGATACGACCATTGCCACTTTGAATCAGAGCAGCTAAAATTATCTTCACAAGATCAGGCCTATTAATATTCCCTCATGGGTTAGAGAAGGCTCTTAAGGCTTATAGTGCTGACAGAGTTCACAAACAGGATCCTCATGAAGCCCCCCCCCTTTCTGAGGGTATGTAAGAAGTAAACAATCAACTAGAGGGGGCTCTTCAGTAATGCAGGTGCCTTTGAGTTGCCCAGATGACTTAGCAAGGTGCAGATTTTCAAGTTGTCCATGCTGTGGGTGGTACTCTTCAGTGTTATAGTTGCCTATAATTTGCCCAATGACTTCCTGGTGGCATCACTGCTTTTGACTCATGCATGCTCCTGTAAGCAACCCCTATAAACTCTTCAGTTTACACGGTAGAGGTGGATAGAATCTTTTCTTTGGTCTGTTTGAGCCTGTCTGAAGTGAGAAGAATCTTTTTGACACCTCCCCCAGAAGTCTCATGATAGATCTCACTCTGTGGCCCAAGTTGACCTTGTACCCATGATTCTCTTGCCCCAGGTTCCTGAGTGAAGGGATTAAAGGCTAAATTTGTCTTCTTTATGAAGGTACTCAGTTTCAGTTATTTTGTTATAATTAACAGAAAACACACTACCACTGGCACCACATTTCTTATAAATTTAAGTAGAATATAGGTTTATACACATTCTAAGTACACATTTACTATTATTTTTACTAGAAAAACAAACACTATGTATCAAACCACCTGATTAATCCCAATTCAAAATATTGGTGAAACTTCACAATACACAGAACCTGTCAGTAGGACTGGGTACTCTACTCCTTTCAGATGGTCTATCTTCTCTACGGTAGGTTTTGCTCCACAAATTTTGAACTGCCAAAATGAATTTTGATTTCAGAAGTTGGAAGAGGGTAAAAATTTAAAACTAAAGATGTGGTTGTCCTCTTGGGCCAAAATGAAGCTGTGACTGAAAATCAAAGCTGTTCCAGTCTTGCTTACAATTTCCCAAAATGAAATACAAAGTTTGTCTCAAGTCAGGTGCTTCTGACCAGCCAGTTCTACACTGTTCTCTATGCTTCCCTTTACAGAAAGCTTGTCATATACCGCAAATCCTACCCGAAGGGCAACAATGAGGCTCCTGACCCAGGCCAGTGGGAAGAGAACCTGTGTAGAAGGATGAGCCCCTTTGTGCCCTGACACCAGCTGTTCCATCCTAATAGTCAATGCTTTGTCACTGAATTTGGCTCCACCCACCCCCAAATAATTCTAAACCAAGACTGGAATGGCTTAACAATGTAGCACTAGTTTGGGGTTGTGACATACCCACATGTGCGCTAATCTAATTGGTTAAGAAAGCTCAGCCTACAATTTTGTGACAGATGTTTTATTTATAATGAATTAAAATTTCTGCATATACACGACACAAACATTATATATAGTACACTTTCCAAGATAGAGGTTATGATGCTGTCCACTGAAAGGCCTCAATTCCAATCACATAATGCATATGCTAAAATGGTACACCTGGGAAGGGGAGAACCAAAAGGCCGTTTTGCTTCTTGTTTTAAGTGACTTTTCAATGCATTCAAGAAATAATGATAATTTAACTTTCAAAAAGCTTTTAATAAACAAATTCAGAGTAAAACTGGTTGAAATATTTATAATACGATTTCATCGTTACACAGTATTTTCAATATACAATTAAAATGACACATGACACTCAAAAGGAAAAGGAGGAGGGATCTATTGCACCCACAGGTAAAAAGGCTTTATCTTGGGGATGCTGCAGTTCCCTGTTCATATAAACATTTACACACTTTAGTAAACACTGGGTCCTACATGTAATGCAGCATTATGGGGAAGAAAATTCTTTAAAGTCTCAAAGGTAAACAGCAAGTGTCCCCATAGTGTTCCTCATGCATAGACCGATTTCCCATCATTGTTCCACTCATTACTCAGCCCTCAGGCAGCCAGTCTCTCTGTTGCTCCCTTCCACACATTGCAAGGAGTGATATTCCTCATCAGATGCACCAGACATTTACAATTTACACAGCAGCTCTCGGTCTGCTTGCTCAGCCTTGTTTCTTCACAATGGCAGTTCTCCATGTTAGTGTCCTGTTAAGTAATCTTGTGTAGAATCAGAAGCAAAGGAGTCCGCGTCCTCGTTATCTGAGTCATCGCTGCTGTCATCAGCAGCCGGCTCTCCCGTGAGAGCTATGCGAGCATAATCATCTGTGTCTATGGACTTACAAAAGTGGATGGCGTATTTCAGCTTTTCCTCAAGCACCTGTTTACAGGAATACCTGGGCAACTTTAGCAAAAAGAAACAGGTGTAGGATTCAGGAAGGAAGTGGTCAGGAGGATTGTATTTATCCAGGACCTGTTGACAGAGAACATGAAATGATGAGAGACGATGATCAGGAGTGGTAAAACCAAAAATCAATCTCGTTGTGTCCATTTAATTCTTACAAAGACTATATTTTGGACTAGAAATTATTTAAAATGTCAAATGTAACCAATTTTGGAAATAAAAAAGAACAAATCATTCTTAGGACCTGTAGTTTAAAAAAAAAAAAAAAAAGCAGCGTTATAGTGATTACTTTTTACAAATCAATCATATGAAGATGATTCATGGAACAGCCCTACTTGTCTCCTACTGGTACAGGTACAAGCCTCTCCCCTGGCTGGCACAGACTGGGGGTCAGGCATGGGACTAGGGCCCAGCACTTGCCCACCTGAGGAGTCTCTCAGAGCATTAATCCACTTTTGGCCCCTATAGAGTAAGATACCAGGAAGCACCAAAAACTATGGACAAAAATCTACAAATCATCCATTTTTTGAGAGAAAAACTGTATGTATACTCTCAAAGGTGTCCCTGAAAGATGGATACTTTTCTAACCCTGGTCACAGATGTATATCAGGCTTTTCTAAAGCCATCCCTAAATTCTTCCAGGCATGCTGGGGAGAGCGGACCATCCTCCCAGTCAGCCTCTATGGTTATTGCTATGAGGGTCTCAGGACAAAGAAGGGAATACTAGGTCTTCCCACCTCAATGACCTTCAAAGGTAAATTGAGTTTGTTTTGAACATAAGACCACTGAGTTCTAATCCAAAACAAAACTCTTGTTCTCAATCAACACGCTGGCATAACAGTATGTTCTGGTTATGACTAGTTATGACACTTTGCAAAGAGGTGATGGTACTTAGGATCTATGATTACAAAATTCTGAGATTTCTAATCAGAGAAGTTGGGTATTCCGCCCCCCCCCCCTTTTTTCTCTTTCAAAAGTGGCTGTAATTTTTTTGTTTTTTTTTTTTTTAAATTAGAGGAAGCATTTCATTACAACACCATTAATCTATTCAATAACATTTTTCTGAGCTAGGGTAGATCTCTTTCAAAATTGGCTATACATTTCTAGGTTTACAGATGAATTATTACGCTTATATAATCTTTTACTCATTATAAACTCTATAAGACATAAAATTAAACGAGATTCCAACGTTTAAAAAAGAGATCTCCACTTTGTTGTCAAAACATACAGTTTCGTACAGAAAAATTCATTCCATGGCAATTGACATTGAGATGTTTTCACGTGCATTTCTAATCTCTATATACTTTCTAAACTGGACACCAATAGCCCAGGAAACAAGGGCAAGAATTAACAAGTGGGACCTCATTAAACTAAAAAGCTTCTGTACATCAAAGGAGATAACCAAGGAAACAAACAGAAAACCCACAGAATGGGAGAAAATCTTCACCAGCGACACACCTGATAGAGGTTTAATTACCAGAATATATAACGAACTTAAAAAACAGAGAACCAAGACAAGAAGCAACCCAACTGAAAGATGAGCTAAGGAGCTGAACAGAAAGTTTTCAAAAGAAGAAGATGGTAATGAAACATCTTAAAAGATGTTCAACATCACTAATAATCAGGGAAATGCAAATTAAAACCACTTTAAGATTTCACCTTACCCCAGTCAGACTGGCTAAGATCAAGAAAACAAATGATACCAAATGTTGGAGGGGATGTGGGAAAAGGGGAACACTCATCCACTGCTAGTGGGGCTGCAAACTGGTTCAACCCCTTGGAAAGCAGTGTGGAGAACTCTTAAAAAACTACAAATGAACCTACGATTTGACCCAGTTATACCACTTCTTGGCATATACACAAGGAACTCGTCCTGTTGCAGAGACACTTGTACATCCATGTTTGTTGCTGCTCTTTTCACAATAGCTAAGAGATGGAAGCAACCTAGGTGTCCCTCAATTGATGAGTGGATTATGAAAATGTGGTTCATATATACGATGGAGTTTTACTCAGCAGTAAAGAAAGATGAAATCATGAAATTTGCAGGTAAATGGATGGAACTAGAAACTGTTATACTAAGTGAAGTAACACAATCTCAGAAAAAAAATCGACATATGTTCTCCCTCATATGTGGATCCTAGGATCAGACTCTGATAAATAAGTATGCAAACAGACATAACTGCAGGAACCAGGTCAAGGGTATTTCCCATTTTTATTTCACAAAATCTGCTTTCTCAACAGCTGCAGGATCATACACAAGGGGAGGGGTGACCTCCACTGATGTCAGCCCAGTGCTCTGGGAGCCCAGCGAGGCGCTTACCTGGATGACGAAGTCTCTGCCCCTGAAGTCAGCGATGGTCCTGGGCAGCCTTGTCCGGCCCCACACAAATCGGAGGAAGAGGGAACGTTCCGTGTTAGAGAAAGATTCCATCACCTCCCAGAACCACTGGACCAAGGACGCAGAGGGCTCAATCCCTTTATATGTTGCCACTGACTTTAAAAGATGCAGCGGGATATCTGGGCTCCCACATACCTGCAGAAAGATACTCTATCAGAGCTAGCTGACAGTTTTTTTTTTTTTTTCATTTTAACAGAATCTAGCCTTCCTTTACTCTAGGTAAGGCTCCTATAGCCCCAGGTGGACTTGAGCACAACCCTAAACCTCAACTTTAGTGGGTGAACAGTGGGGGGAGGAAGGGTCCCACACTCTTTAAGTGTGTTGTCATTTCATTCAGTATTAGGGGCAAATCTTAGACTTCTAAGGTAAACTAATGGTCCTGATGAGTGAGTCACTGTGCATAAAGCAGTTCTAGGCAGCATCATCATACAGAAGCCAGCATACCATTGTCTCCAGCTCATATCCAGTGAAGAGAGAAAGAAGAGGTACAGGCACCACTCGAGCCATCCCTTCCCGAACAGCAGCCACTTGTTCATCAAATTCGTGGAGTCTAAAAGAAAAAATCCATCTTATACTTTATTCTGCTGCTTTCAAGCTTTGCCACACAGCACTGCTAACACACACCACAGGGAGAGACTGAGAGGAGTCACTCTGGGCATGTTCTACAGATTCTACAGAACTTCTCACAACACTATCTTCACCTAGCCTGGCACAAAGGACACGACCTTAATGACTGAGTATAGTCATACACATGCCAAGCATTCTCTGATGGCAGTGCTGGACAGTAACAGCTTTGGGTGTCCTCTACCTGTCATACCTTACCTGACTATAATGGAAAAGAGGGGTACACACAAACTTGGTGGAAGCTGCTCTGTGTCACGCACACCCCCATACACAGCCTTGCCCCTACGAGCTGACAACGTGCAAAGGAGGCCTGATGTTTTGTGGGGACTGTCCCCTAAATAAGCACCTCCTTATTCTAGTGAAAGTCAGGAATTTCAGATGAGAATAGCAAATACTCTGAACCCTGGTCACCAAAGAAACTTAATGACACAGATCAGCAAAAGCTGGAGCCAAAATTAACAGCTTGTTACACACAACACTTCTGGGAAAATGCAGTTACCCAAGCAACTATGTTCTGTTACTTTTGCTACTAATTAAATCAACGCAATTGAGGGACTGAGGACCACAAACCTGTAGTTTATTGCCAGGCGGACATACTCTGCACGGTTGTCCAGGGTGATATGCGTGTGCTTGGAGCTCAGCTGGATGTCCTGGCCACTGGCACTTGGCACCGTGAAAGGCAGGCTCATGGCTTCAAACTCCTCAGAGGTGGCTTCATTGTCGCGAATGTACATGAGCCCAGGAATAAAATCTTTATCAACCTGTCAAGGAGAAATCAGTCCACATGCTGACTCAAGCTTGCTTCTGTATGGCAAGCCCCAGTCCACACTAAGTACACCCAATCAAGGTTGATTCAGTCTGCTTCAGGTTGTGTCTCTAGCATACAAGTGTATAGCATATACAAAAAAAAAAAAAACCTTTCATAAGACAGTATTTCACCCAAAGAGCTAAAGAAAAAATCAAAAGTTCTTAAACTAACTGTTGAGAAAATAACTAGGGGGTGACAGACGTCCCTAAATCCCATAGGACACGAAAAGCAGGGTGGCTATGACACCCCAGGCTATGACTGCCCCATCAGTTTCATTTCTTGGGAGCCTGAGGTGTAGTCCAGTTACCCACAAGCTCAGCTCTGCAGAGGAGAGTATATTTCCTTATCTATAAGGCCACATCAGCTGCTGGACACCACAAAGTACAAAGTATACCAAGTCCTAGAAGAAATAAGAGTCTTATATTCACAGATCTTCTTTGTCACTAGAAAGTGGTGAGAGGCCATCAGCCTTCATATACCCAAGACTGTTGGTCAGGCTGGATACCTCCCAGGGCATCCGGCACAGCCCAAGTGAATCACCTCACTGAGGTCTGCGATGGTGAGGCTCATCCCAGCCAGCTGCTTCCATACAGGCTCAGCAAGATTCAGGCTCAGTGGACTCCCAGTTCGGATGGCGATGCCCAGTAATACTCCTAATCACGCCAAACACAAGGAGAGAAGATACTTGAAATGGATTGGAAACCATTTCTAGTTCATTCAATCTTGACCTGGAGTATCAATTCTGCACTAAGTCCCCAGAGCCTCCTACACCAGCACTGTCCAGTCACAAAACTAGGTCCACCTTGAAATCAGTGTGCTCTGAAATAAATTTATTTCCCTTTTTCCTAGAACACATGCTTCTAACTCTTCATATTCTTTTCATACACAGGATTAAATGAGGACAAGTCAATTCTTGTTCCTTTGATGGTAAAGCAAAAAGCTGGATTCCTCCAAGAAGGTAGGTATTATGCCAGGGGCAGTGGCAGAACACTATGTGGGAGCACTCTTCACAGATAAGACAGGCAGGAGGGACAGGCCATCTCTCTACATGTACTCCTGAACTTCAATATGTTTAGCAGTATTTCAAATCCTCTGTACACCAAAGGCAGCACACAGTCACAAAGTGCCCAATTCTGTCAATCCCTAGAGCTGTGCAGAGGAGGACCATGGCTTACAAGGGTTCACCACTATCAAGTCCCTAATGCAAGCTGCAGAACAAACCTCTTCTTGTCCATAACATTAGTAAAACACACACATAAAAACACTACAAATCACTTTCATTGCTAAAGGTCTCCAAAGGTAAAAGCAAGTATTTATAGTATCCACTGTCGCCCCAAGAAAGACAACAGACACCACATTAATTCATGCGAGGTATAGGCCCCCACAGTAGTGCTGGACAACTGAAAGGCCCACCCAGGAAGCGGAACATGCTGCAGTGCACAGGTGCCCTGGCAGCAGGGTTCAGCAGGTAACAGTCTCTGTTGGCTCCAGACTCGTCCCTGCCATTAGGAGTCACGATCAGAAGGGGAGTGAGTCCATTCTGCAGCTCCTCACAGATCTCTGCTATGGACTCACTGTAGCCACCTCCACAGTCATCCACAGATTCACCTGCAAGGAAAGGAGAGTGAGCAACGCGCAGGTCACCCACCCCATCTTCAAGAACGGGGCAGGTGGCTGCTTGCTCTGCACTTGCCGCTCACCACCACTCTGCTGGCAACCCCACAGGCCCTCTCCCCCAGGCACCGAAGTTCTCCAGTGCATGCACAGCCAATTCTCACCAACAAACTTGACTTTCCAGACTCGGTGAGGGAGGAGGAGGCTGTCAGGACTGAAGGAGCTCATCTTAGCACACATCTGCCCAAAGACAGACTTAGTGCCATCAGGACCGGCTAACCCTCCCTTACTTCTGGAACGCTTAACCTAGAGAGAAAAGGTAAAGAGCGTGAGCCACTATGGCAGCAGAAAGCGCAGCCTGGAAGCAGCTGTGGAGAAGCCTGTCTGAAAGTGTCTCACTGCACCAACCCTTCCCCCTCCCTGGTATGGGAGCGTGGGTACATTTGCTCTCTCAATGCCCACAGTTCTTGTCCTAAGCTAACACTTGAGAGCAGACCAAAGACTTTCAAGGCCCTGATGCTGGTGTGGACTTTGGCTTTTCCTACAGTTTCGAGCCTTGGCTGTTCTTTTGGGAAGCTTGGTCTGAGATAATGACAACATGGAAGTTGAAAAAAAATTGCCATGAGCACCTATGTTTATGCTGAGTCCTCCAGCAAAACCTCACTTTTAGTGAGCTCCAGGTTGATCTTAAACAGCTAGCTCTCCTCACAGCACTAAGAACCATAATCAAGGTGACAAGTCTAAGACAAATGACACTAACAATTTCCTATAGGATGATCTTTTCTCTGTACCAAAAACTATGCTACTGTCTACAAAAGCTCCTTCCTTTCCACTGTACAGCAGGCTCATGAAGGGACCCACAGTCCCAGAGGTAAGTGTCTGAAAGGCAAAGGAAAATGTCCACAGCACCACTGTTGTCACAGGAGAGGACGACCAAGCTTCCGGTTCAGTCACCAACAGTGCTAACTAGTGGAGCCCATCTGTCTGTGGTTTCCTAGAAACTGAGCTTGGAATGGTGGTATGTGGGAGGCTAAAGGAGGGCTGAATTTAGGCCAGCTCGGGGTATACTGCAAGACCCTATCCAGAAAAACTCAGAATCCCACCATCTTAACAACAAAAATCCTGTTAAATGCTTTCATGAACACTGCTTTTCAAATTTCTTGGTATATAAAACTAAACCATTTTCACAACAATCAAAAACTCCCAGGGCTTGAGATCCTACCCCTCCCTGAGGATCTACTGACAGTTTATGGTTATTAGGGCAGAGGATGACATTTTCTGCTAAGTTGCCCATGCTCCAGTAAGTAATCTCCCACCCATTTTCAAGCAAGCAACCCTAATTAAATTCAGTGGGTCACACACACAAAAGTAGTAAAGGGGTCTTGTGGGGAAGAAGAAGGGTTTCAGTGGGGTACAGGGGATAAAATTCATTATATACATATACAAAGCTCTAATAGGAAAATAAAGAAAAACCTCTCCATGTGCACCCATCTCACGAGTCCCTCCTCTGAGTCCTCGTGAGGCTGGTGCTGGGCAGCATCACCACAGACGGTGACACAAGGGCAGAGGTACTACACAGCCAATCCAACTCAGTGCTGGTATACTGCATCTACCTTGGAATCAACAAAAGTTTTTCTCAAGGATCTGATTTTTTAGGAAAAATACTTCTTTTTTAAAAATATTTTATTAGTTTTATTTTGTGGGTATGAATGTATTGCCTGTATGTATGTAAGTGCACCCGTGTCATACAATGCCTGCAGAGGTCAGAAGAGAGTGTCAGAATCCCTGGAACTGGAGTTACAGACAGTTGTTAGCCTCCATGGGGTGCTAGGAATCGAATCTGGGTCCTCTGCAAAAGCAGTCCATGCTCTTAACCGCTGAGCCATCTCTGCAGTCCCAGGAAAAATACTTCTACTCCAGCCATCTGTGGGGAACTTTATACCTTCAGGAGGCGCACAACTCCCCAACTGCAGGTTCTTGGCTCTAGTACCTAAAGGCTATTGATGCTGGAGCAGCCCCAGTTCACACAGCACACTGGTATGAAGGTGTGTGCACTTTCTTTTTAAAGGCCTAATACAATTTTTTTCAACTTGTTAGTTTTTCTTTCAAACATATTTAACATTTTGTAACAAAATCAGGGATATATAAAGACAAGTAATAAAGAGGTAGTCTTGAAAATCTGCAGTGAAAATAAAAACCAGCAGCAGTGTGCCCATGGCAAAACTAGAGACTCCAGGCATCATGGCCTTACCACACCTTCAGCCCCTGGACACCCCACTGAGAATCCTGGCACCAAGGAGCCGGTAGGTCTGCTGGAGAGAGGAACCCAACCCAGTAATGTGCAGCTTTTCTTGTCTTGCAAACTTTAGAATGCACGTCTTAGTGACGCAGAGCAAACCAAAAAGGTCAACTAAGGTGGGGAAATTAAAGCTTTTTTATGGATCTAATTAAACAACCCATTTTTATTTGTGCAACTGGCTGACCAATTTAAAGCTAGCATTGGATACTGTGACATTCATCACTGGGGATACCAGTTCCATCAATGTGGTCACATGTGCTATTCAACAAAGGCCAAGAGTTTGATCTCTTAATTCAAATGCCCCCAAGTACAATTCTGAAAAAAAAATTCTTGTCATATAATCAACATCAGGACAAAAATCATGTGTTAATACAAAGGTTCAGTAACAAAGAATTTGTTCTTCATGGCTCTCTTTCTGATCCAAGAGGCGAGGCTAATTTCATTTGCGTAGTAAATGTCAAGGGTCATACTCAGAGGCTTGGATTCCTCTTTATTTCTAATTAAAATTTTCAAAGTGTAAGTTTATGTATATTGAGAAGCAGTATGAATTTAGAAATGGCTTGCTTTTTACTTCTGAGACAATATTTGCAATACTGGCCTATTATGTGGAAAACTTTCAGAGTCAGGTCATTACAAGGATAGCAACAATGTGAACTGTTAAGGCCTCTAATTGATGTAGGCACCAAGAACCTAAGATAATGACTGAAGACATACCACAGATAGCCCTGCCCATATCAGAAACACACTGTGCTTTCTAACCCCTGCCAGAGGGATATCCCAGAATTAGCCAGTTTACAACTCAGCAAGGGAACAGCAAGCAGCTGCCAAAACAGACAGTCTCAGAGTCCTGCTCCACAGCACAAGAGATGCCTACAATGCATAGCTGCTCTTTCTTTTTAAAAAACTTTTCTGTATTTGTGCTTTGTGGATATATAAAGAAACTCTTATTTTCATATACACAAAAATTTCACTCTTCCCTGGAAGCCTTGGCATCACAGAATATCATACACAGGAAGCCAAAGAGGAGGGTGGCACTCAGTCTTTAAGTCTGGGCTTGGGAAGGCAGCCTGTGAGTGCGATCTTCTCCAGGCTGTAGGGATCTGCACCATGAAAGCACCATTTCTACAACCATTTGGCTGACAAAGAATCCCCTGTGCTACCTGGATCCGGTTGAGCTCCACCACAGGACCATGCTGACGATCTCGCACCATAGTTGCTTGTACTACTTTCCGGAAAGCTGCTTCCTAAAACATGTCAAACAGACAAAGTTTAGAATCTGAAATAGCATCATGCATAGAGAAACACTGCCGGTGTTAATTTAAAATCTTCTACTCCTAAAAGCCAGATTTCCTTAAGAACGGAAAATACCTGTCCTTTTCAAGAACTGAGACCATACGCAAAAGTCTGGTGTTTTTGTGCAGAGGACTAGAGGGTGGGCAGGCAGGACTGACAGCTGGGTAAAGATGAGGCTGGTCCCTCAGGAAAAGCAGAGCAGGGAGGGCTGGGGCCTGGTAAAAACCTATCTAACTTAGGTCTAGAAGGCTGAAACTTCTCTGTCAAACTGCAAGCCCAACAGCAGCAGGGTCTGATGTTGAACCTCTAGCTGCGAATCAAAGAACCCTGTGGATCCAGAGAGACCTGGAGTGGGGAACAAACTGCAAATGTGTACTGAAACAAACCAAGTAGTCAGAGTGAAGACAGCCAGGACAGGATGGGTACCAGTAAGAACTCAGGTATCATCAAAGAGGGATGTGGGCTGGCCATGCCCATAAGGGCAAGATTCAGGAGTTGGACATAGTTGAATCAATAGAAGGAGGGAAGGGATACTTGAGGGCATTTAAAGGAAGCAAGATCAATAATGGGTCCTAGGCTTCTCTGTCAAAAAGAAAAGAATGACAGCTCCAGAGATCCTAAACCCCTCTTCCAAATTAGACCCTAGGAATTTCAACCCCGGAGGGCAGAAGGTAAGGGCCTTAAGCAAGCCCAGGAGGCACTAGAAGTAAGAGGAAGTTCTCTGGGGGTAGCAGGAAGATGCCTAGCACTATGCTCCTTGCCCAGCCTTACCTCCTCCTGCTTTCATGCATGCCCCACTCATACCTATAGGTAGTTCCTTCCTCAGAGGGGTACTTTCCTGCTCCAAATCCCTGGTGGCCCAGCTCTCCTCTAGCAACACTGGTGGTGTTCATCTGGTTTGGGTTTTTTGTTTGTTTTTGAAGACATGGCCTTGCAAGTCTTGCTATGCAACCCAGACTGGCCTTGAACTCATTATGTAACCCAGATGACCTCAAACTCACAATCCTCCTGCCTCTACGTCCCAAGTTCTATGATAACATGCATGCATCACCACATCCAACTCCTCATTGGTGCTCTGAATCAGAGGTAGTAAGACCTCTGTATCCTGTACAGTCTCCTATACACAGAGCCTGCATAGCAGAGGCTGCCTGGACAGTCCCTGCTGTCGGGGCCCTTCAGACACCACTGTATGCTACCCTCTACTGCTACTGCCTCAGTGTAGAAGCCCCAGCACTGCTGACCATGCTGCTCTCATATGGGACAATCCAGCTAGGAGCCTGTGCATTCCATGCAGGGTGCAGCTTGCTTCTCATTTCTTCCCTTCTCTACAAGGAAAGGCCTTTTTCCCCTTCACTGCCTACTGCTCTCTCTACTTTGAAGGACAACAAAGTAAAGATGACATCAATCAAGTCTGTTATTTTTCACTACTGAAAAAGTAGTTGAAATTAGGTTTCTCCTGCTTCCATCAACAAAGGAAGGATCTTCCTCTTAAACACAATCTTTATTACTCAGCACCCTCAGGCACAATGAACATAAAATGTATGCACCCCTTCTGTTTAGGAAATGGTTCCAGCCAAGTGGTAACAAAGTCCATTCTGAAAAAGAATACGACTTATCAAAATTCTATTTTATTATTAAGAGAAGGCTAAATTCCTTGGTAACAACATACACTGAGAAAACACAGACCCTTAACTCATGGTCTGTTCTTTCTTCCTTACACAAAGCCCCTGTGCCCACTATGCAAAGATGAGCTTCTTCTAGATCACCTTAAGCTCCCCCCACAAATGTAGCAGCTTAACTCCTTTACTTGTGAGTCAGACAGTCCTTTTCTGGGAGGCTCTAGTTAATGGAGATGTTAATGGTCAAGATCTATCTGATGACTTCCAGATGACCCATTTCTGATTATGTCTGTTCCCTATCCCTGTGAAATGATCACTCTGTAAGGAATCATCTATACAACCTGGCACCGAGCTTCTCTCTAAGCTCTCAACCCTCTGTTGGATATCCCCAGAAAAAAGTACCTAATTATTTTCCAATCCAGAGTCAATGGAAATTGGTCACAAACCTTCAAGGCCAGGTAGGCAGAGAACACTGTGTACACTGACATATTCTAAGTACTTAGAACAGAGGCCAGGATGTAGTAGACACTCAATGACCACTTGTTGAATGAAATGAATTCTATATTCTACAGTCCCAGAATAGGGATTTTTGTTGAGTTAAAGGTTCATCAGTGCTACCTGTACTATGGATTTCTAGAGAAGTACCTTTCCCTGGGATATCAAGATCCCTCGCAGTGTGTCAAACCCAACTGAAGGCCCAAGTCCAGTTTCATCAAGAGAGCCCTCTAGGTCAAACATGGGGATACAGGGACAGAAGAGCTCTGAGATATGATGCAGCAGCAGCAACCGGTTCCTCAGGGCAATGATGGGGATCTCCTGCAAATGATTGTACTCCATGGGCACCTGTAACATCGAAGCTATGGTAAGTTCACTAGGCGTCAAAGGCACAGAAAGCTAAAACAGAGTCTTATTTCAGAGATTAGTTTATATAACCTCACTATATTGCTTCTAGCATAATGTTCTAGCCAGTTTGACTATTTGAACTAAATAATGTAAATATCAGAGAATGTTAAAAATACTGGTTTATAGAAATATTTTTACCATGAAACATGGGCCATCCCATGTACTATCAGTAATTCTATGTAATCTATAAAATGTACACTAGAAGGAAGCACACTGATGGACAGATAGTGTTGGTGAGTATACATATTAAGGCCACCCCACCTTGTTTTTGTTTGGGGGATTTTTTTTGGTTTTTTGTTTTTTGCTATGCTAGGGATTGAACCCAGAGCCTTGTGTATGCCGGGCAACCATGTGTTCTACCACTAAGCTATGCCCTCACACCAATATGACAGTTCTTAATAGCACTATTTCACAGCATTAGCATCAGATTGTTTTCAATGCAACACTTCTATAAATACACAATGGAAGAATGAATCATGTGTGTCTACACCTGCACAAAGGGATTCATATAGTAACTGTCACAAAGTGCTCCCCTCTGGTCCACCTGCCCAGCTAGCACTGACCTGTGCAGGGAGCTTGCCGGCACTGGCCGGCTTGCTGGTTGACCAGGCGAGGGTATGTGCAGAGCCACAGGCCACACGGTTGACCTTCTTACCCTGAAGAGCAGCTACCAACCGAGGTCTCTGAATAGCATTTGTTGTTCCATCTCCCAGCTGACCCTCGTCATTGTCACCCCATGTATAAACTTCACCTAAATGAAGTGAATTTAGAGTGAGAACTCAGACCAGTTACTGCCCAACCCCAACGTCCTCCTACCACAATGGCAACACTCACTGCCCTTCTATATTGTGTTGGTGTTCACCTCTCTGAACCTCAGTTTCTATATCAACACATGCTAATCACACATCCAAAGAGGCAAGCAGACTCTCCAGCACCTGCTGATTAACATGCCTTTTCTAGTGAAGGGCCTAACATTCTGATCTTAAAATTCAAACATTACCTCATAAGTTCACTGGACTTGGCATGTAACTGCAGCTGCTCTCCATCAGAACAAGTAACATGAAATACATGCAAATATCCCTGACAACCCAAACAGCTCCAATATGCTCAATGGAGGAGGGAAAGTCAGTTTTTAGATGTACAAAATCCCTATGTTCAAAGGACATGTACTTTTTCCAAGATTCACCATTCATAAGACTCACACTTTTCAGCTTACCCTGCTGGACCCCCAACCATGAAGTACTATCATAAAAATATTCAGAGAGTGACTAGTATAGGTATGAGGCTTGTACTCTCTGGACACATCACGCCCACAGTCTCCCCAGGGTGTCATGCATTAAGCATCACTTCCTCAAGTGGGTTGGCTGCCTGAACAAGAGCAGTGTGCCTGTGTCTTGCTCCTACCTGCTCTCAAAAGGTCAGTTGTAAGGTCACTGTAAGTGCCTGAGTACAAACCCTTGGAGGACATCCTGCAAAGATGCACTTAAGTGAGAACAGCTTCAAGTTTGAGAGTGAGGAGGCTCCCACCCTGAGACAGCCCGGTGCATTTACCTGTGTGGCAATCCACAGTGAAGGAGCCCACAGAGGGGAGAGAGTAACAGGAACAATAGGAAGCTGAATATATGGTGATGGTAGCCAAACTGTTATATGGGAAATAATAGGATCCAGGTTTATCTCCAAAAAAAGGAATTAAAAATGTAGAAAGAAAGAAAGCCAGAATGAATCCGGTGGTACTGTGGTGGAACTGAGAGTGCAGTGTGAACCCATGGTCTTCACCTACATGTACAGACTACAGTACAAGACTGTCATCCAAGCCAAACAACTGACATCTTCAGAAGTTCAGCTGTGCCTGCTTGCAAAAGACCAATCATCATAGCTATTGATGCCCCTGTATACAGGAGGGACACGGAGAGGCATGGGGCCCTCATCTGAATATCCAGCCTTACCTCCCAACCCATGTGGGCAATTCAGCCTCACCTCTCAAGCTGTGGTGGGCAATTCAGCCTTTATTACACATGGTCTTTAGGAAGAGAGTATACAGACTGGGGAAGACCAAGGGAGGAGGGGTCTCCATCTATGTGACCATGCTGGGTAAAGACTTTCTGGTGTGGCCTTGTAGAGGAATACCCACACTGTTGTAAGCAACTCCTCCATTGCTCTGTAGGTAAACTCAATGAAGCTCATTGGTTCCGCAGAGTGAACTCTGGTGGAATCTACCTCCAACTGTCCTTGAAACCAAGGGAAGAGGGGGTGGATGTTGTTTACATCTCCCCAGGGAAGGAGTTCTAGCAACATAGACACAAAGCACAAGTATGTGTAATTTATATATATATGGATATGGCCTGGGGAGCAGAGTCCCCTATTTCAGTGAACATACTTGTCTTCTAAGTACCATTCTCCTCACAAGACACTAGGGCTCTTTGGGAAAACAGACAAATGTAGGCATGGGGCACAGAAAAGTACAAGATAAAGCAGGTCATCTTGTATCACAGGGATATAGTCAATGATGGGGATATATAAGGAGATAAAGACAGCCAAACAGGACACAATTTGAATATCAAGGTAACTAACAACAGGTTATATATCACCCATTTAGTGGAGTTCAAGTTTGCCACCAAAAGAAAAAGGTGTCACAAATGTAGAGAAAAGCAGAATGATCCCTGTGGTACTGAACTAATGCAGGAAACCATGAGCTCCACATAGATATAAATAAACACACAATTCTCCATACTGAAATGTAAAAATATTAAAACAAAAACAAGCAAATAAAACACTGGATGAGAAAAGGTATTTTCAAATAGATTTGGAATAATTTTTTTTTTTTTTTTTTAAGAAGCAGCATTTCACTACAGCTTTAACGTACTCAATAACAATTTCCAGGGCAAAAATACGTCTCTTTCAAAAGTGGCTATAAAATTTTTAGTCGAATTAATACAGTTATACAATATTGAACTCAGTATAAACCCTGTAAGACATAAAATTGAGTGAGTTTTTAGCCTTTATAAAAGATCTCCATTTCATTTTAAAATATACTGTTTCTTACAGAAAAACTCATTGTTTTTGCTAATAACAATGAGATGTTGGCGCATGCATTTCTAATCTGTATAAAGTCAGCAGGTAGATTTCAATGATAATGTTTTTAAAAATATTTTATTATTTATTGTATGTGTATGCGTGTATTGCCTGCATGTATGTAAGTGCACCTATGCCATGCAATGCCCAAGGATGTCAGAAGAAGGCGTCAAAATTCCCTTAAAACTGGAGTTACAGATGGTTGTTACCCACCACGTGGGTGCAAGGAATAGAACCTGAATCCTCTGCAAGAGCCATCTCTCCAGCCACAGATTTGGAATAATTTTTTTTTTACAAATACTTAGTAATTACAAAAGATGTCCACAGTGGAAAAGCCTGGGAGACACTAATTTAATCAAGTAATTGGAGTTAATATCATCAGTGATCAGGCAAAGAAATTATAAGTCCCTTGAAAGGATGAATTAAGAATAGAAACATAACTTGAAAACAGGGAGTGGTGGTGCTCACTAGTAACCCCAGCACCTGGAAGGTGGCAGCAGGAGCATCAGGATCACAAGTTCAAGGTCATACTCAGTTACACAGCAAATTTGGGCAACCCTGGGCTTCATGAAACCTACTCTCAAAAAAATAAAAAGACAAAAAAAAATCCCAGAACTTGAATCTACAGAGGAAACAGGAGAAAAATCCAAATCCCTGACAGTATAAGGAAGCATCACCTCAAGGCCCAGTGGCTGAATGAGGAAATGTCACAGAACAGGATTAAGTGACAGCTCACTGTCACCTGTGGTGACACACTGTGAACAGAAGTAAACGTCAGGAGCAATGAGAACTTAGCTCATTAGTAGCTTAGCTTAGCTTAGTAGCTCTGGAGCAGATTCGTACTTAGGACCTCAAATGGAAGCACCAGACCGACTCTCATGTAGGTCAAGATACAGAAGTTCTTTGTTATGCACTTCCAAGTTTTCTCTGAAACTTGTTTCAAAATTTCAAAGAACCAGAATTAGTCAAAGTGTGTCCTATGTGTATGCTAATTAAAAATATACTAAGATTAGTTTTCATTCCTTTATGGTTATGATTTTCTTAAGCTTTCTATCTACTAAATTTTTTTGGCATGGAACTACTGAGTGGAGATATGAGGGTGATGAAACTGATTACAATTTAAATTTTAATAAGAACTTGATTAAAAATAAGTATATCTTAAGTTTTTTATCAAGAACTACAAAGTCATTTGCCACAGATCACAAAGTATGCTTATTCATATACAAAATCCTCCCATCAATAGCTTGATTAAAGGCCGCATGCTTATGCAACTTGGGAACAACTTCAAAAAGCACACTTTGGTAGTGGCTGATTAAATGGAAGTTGGTGCAGTAGTAGCACTTTTATCTTAGGGGTAATCAACATCCTCTTAATTGGACTGCTCAATGGGAGGGAACTCACATGTGGCACTGTAAACACAGCCAAATACACATGGCTGGAGAGGTCATAGACCTTAGAGAAAACCCTAAGTCTGTCACACTCCTAGACAAATGTAATTTCTTACTATATGCTAAATATGGATCCTTATATTTATAGACAAGTATGCCAGTCACCACTCATCAAAAGAGTTTCTTTTGCAACAGATGGAGATTATTACAGAGTTCCACAACTGGTCACACACAGAGTAAAAGTATTTGTGAGATGCCCAGCCCTAAGTGACACATCTACAATGGAACCTCTATATCCAAGGTTCACAGAACACAGTGACACTTCCTCATACAACAGAGAGTGATGAACACAAAAGGCCAAAGTGTAGAGAATAAGAATCTGCAGACTTTAGGTCCCTGTACAGGACTCCTATATTAAACTTCACCCACCCAGGGCTGAAGGACCATTGCAGAAGAGGAGAACAGAAAGACTGTAAGAACCAGGGGAGGAGATGCAAGACCATAAGGAAACAGTCTTACAGGCTCCTAGGACCTTGCTCACATGAACTTACATCAATACAGCATGCAAAAAACCTATGAAAACTCAATCAGACAAAAACCAGCATAGAACTGGGGAAATGGGCTACAACTTTGTCAAGAAAATATTGGCCTCTGATCATTGCTGGGTAAGGGGGAGTTGATCTTCTTCAAGGGAGTGACGCTAAACAGGCTGAACAGGCTCCAGTGGATGAACTCACAATAAGGGACATCTGGGTATACAAACTTGACTCAATAGGTCTTAACATATATGACAAATGCATGAAGTCCTGTGGGCAAGCTATGGGGAGGGTGCAGATAGGGAAGGGGAGCTACGTATGATTAAGATGTATTGCATGAAATCCACAAAAATTCAATAAAAATATATTAAAAACAAATAAATAAATGGATGTTGGTTGGCTAGCTTTCCATCACTGCTACAGCAAACCATCATGACCCTCCCAGCCTAAAAATCACATTTAGTATTTAGGGCACTTCCCACTCTTGAACGTCTGTCCTATGCTTCTCTGGCTACTGCTTACTCCTCAGTCTCCTTTACTGACTTGAAAGATCTGTGATTACTCTGGATCTTCCCAAGAACCTAGAGTCATTTCCATTTGTAAAGTCAGCTGTTCAGCAACCCTAATTCCACTTGGAAAGTCTCTTCGATACTGTTCAAGCTCCCCAAAACTACCTGTGATTCACTGCTAGGACTTACTCATAAGCCTCAACATAAAGTTGTATTCAGTTATGATTTGTTACAGTGAAAATAATACAGAGCAAAATCAGGCAAGAGAGACACCTGGGGCAAAAGCAGGGGAAGTCAGGTGCAAGCTTCCAGAGTCTCTACAAGTGAGCTGCACAGGAAACACGACCTGACCACTGAGGTATGATGTCAAGTGTGAAGTACTGTTTGCCAGGGAAGCTGGTTACAGACAGCAGAATTTTCACTGGGGTGGATTACACAATCACCTGGCACATCCTAAACTCCAGATCCCAGAAGAAAGCAGGTTTCTCCACAGACTACATCATACAAACAGTTCAGGCACATCTGGGGAAATGAGGGAACCCTCCCAAGATCTGTGTTCCCAGATGCCATGGCAGACCCCACAGCAGGCCTGTCTGAGGACAGTGTCTCAGGCCTGCTCTATTAGCTTGTTCCTATACAGCCACATACATCACAACATATACATGGGTGTAACACCAGGGGCTGAAGATGATGGGGCCAAATCCAGCCCTTAGCCCCTGAACTACATACAGTATGCATTACTTCAAGCAACCTAATATTTACAGGTCTCAGTTCTGAAATGTAGGGCTTCCCACCTACCATCCTCTGTGCAGCATACACAGTGCAGGGAGCCAGTGGCGATGGCAATGACTTTCTTCCCCTGCAGCCCCTGGACCTGCCGAGGTCTCCGAACATGGTCATCAGATCCATGGCCCAGCCTGTGATAATCACCTTTGCCCCTGCAAACAAGGAAAGCATGGTCCTCACTGGTTATGGTCATCTGACCCTGCCACCCTCCTGTGTAAGCTCTACACTCCAGCACCCACATCCCAGACTACTACAGCAGCAGTGAGAAGGCAGTTAACACAGCTTCAATTAAAAATCTGGTTTCAGTGAGAGTATTGAAACAGAATCTGACATACCACGTATACACAGCTCCAGATTTGGTAAGAGCGACAGAAAACTGAGATCCACATTCCACTTTAACTACTCCAAGGCCAGTAAGGGACTCGATCTAGAAAGGGAAAAAGTTTCATCAGGGATTTCCATCAAGGTCACTGCTGACTATAGTAATTATATTAAGACCTAATTAAGTCTAACAACAATTCTGAAAATATGTACCAAGGTAGAGTATTTAGTAAAACTTTAAAAATCATATGTCACATAACTAATCTCAGGAAGCAAGCAGGAACATGTGACTGATGGCAGGCAGACTGGCATGCACCATAGGACCCAGCACATGTTACTATGTGAAGTCTACAGTCTTTTCTCCCCAAACCGACTTGGAGGTTGGGATGGAAAAGTTCCCAGAAAAATCCTGCATCTTGAACTGAACTCCCCGCAAAGCTGATTGACTGATTAACACTTCAGTAGAGAGTCTGGATGTTGCAGGTCCAGAGGCTACCTACCATTTACCTCAGGCTACCTTTACCCCCAAATGGCCATTCCTTGCCCACCTGCTTCTGAATTAACATCTTGCGACTAATAGAATATATTAACAAAAGAAACAGTTCCCATCAGTCAAAAGGCTAAGAATGCCATCAGATAGCAACTGAGGCCTACACCTGAGATTTCTCTTTTGCTTAATCTGCCAACTGTTTCTATATGAAGGGTGTCTTGATTTATGACTTATCTTTATTCCATTACTATAAAAACTTCACGAAACTGTTACCACGTTGGAACATGGAATTTGGGGACCTGAATCTGTATTCCTGAGCCGTGGTCACTCATATCTGGCTCCAGAATAAACTATCTTGTGTCCCCTCTGAGGTAAGACTTCTAAGGTGAGAGTTATGCTTTTTTGTCAACAAGGTATCGATCTCTGTGTGGTCCTCAGCTTTGCTGCCACCCCTGTCAGACCCTGAAGCCCACAAGGAGGCAGCCCAGACAGCAGGGGAAAGATGGTCAGGAATACCTGGGTCCTGTCCATCTGTCCAGGTTGACACAATCAACATGCCCTTGGTTAGCAATTCATGACCTGCCCCGACCCCTGCACACCCAATGTCTGCCCTCTACATCCTACATCCAAGGTCCTATTAGGCCTCACTTATCTGGTCATCACTTTTCCTTACCCATCAAACCCTGCTCCTTGTGATCTCTTGAATGTGTACCTACTTAAACTCTCATATTTAATTTTACATATTTTTTGGTCTTTTTACATTGCCTTAATTAGTCTCTCTAGGCCCCTGCCCTGTCACAGTATCATTAGTAATAGCCTCTTCCATCTCTTCCCATGCTTAGCATCCTTATCCTCAAAGGTGCAAAGCTTTGTGTAAAGCCTTCCTTAGTTACAAGTCCAAGGTAACCATTTTTCTATAAAAGTGGAAACCCTCTGTAACCTATAGAGGTTACAGTTAAATATATTTACATTTATATATATAAATATATATTTATATATACACATACATATATATAGGAAATGGAGGCCATCCTGATCCACATACAGCCACATTCAGCATGTCAGTGTGAATGAGGGAATATATATTGGAATATATATTTTCTCTTTTAGCATTTCAATATGTAACCCAGGCTGGTCTTGAATTTATAATTCCTGGAATTACAGGCAAATGCTACCATGCCTGGCTATGAATTTTAATTTTTTAAAATTTTAACTGACTTAAACTGAAAGAGTTGTTCTTTGATCAACAGCAACCCCAGAAGAAAAACTATGTGGTTGGACCCAGGACCTCCCTCATCTAGGGGACTCTAGAGTGCACCACCCATCAGCCCCTAAGGGTTCCTATGCTCCCTGAGGCTCTTTTCTCCATCTGTACTCCCCCAGTCCAGAAAGAAGGACACTGAGCACACACAAGTTCTAGTCTTTTCTCCTTGCACCACGCCCCTGAGTCCATGCATTGTACTCTTAACTGTTCCACACTGCCATGCTCACACATGGCAGGCCACAGAGCAAGTGCATGACTAAACACACTATTTCACTTGACCTCTATCATCCATATACTGAGCCAGGCAAAAGGCAGTCTGATGGTGTTAGGAAACTGCCTAGTCATTCATCTCCTAAGGTACAATGCAATGGCCCCTAATGCTAGCCTAGAGACTTGGCACTAAATGACCTCTTCTCTTGGCTCCTTGTAGGATATCCACCAGAAGCAATGTTTCCAAGCTCTAGTATAGATCTCACATTGGATGGCATGGCCTCTATGTACCACAGTAAACTGAAGTGAGCAGAAACAACGTTACCACTATACTTCAAACAGATCTACAAACTAAATAAAACCACAGGCTCTTCAGACCCTGTTGGATTACATGCTATCCCAAGGGGACACCAAACAGCCCCACTTTTACTCAATAACCCAGTGTACTTTCCACAAAGAACAGCATGTTCCTGAGCACACTGAAGAGAAAGCAATTAAGATTGCTTCAGAAGGCTGCACAGACAGGAAATACCTTCATGGGCACTTTGCAACCATCACTGCCTCCTCTGCCAAGTTTGCCGTAGTCTCCATCTCCCCAGGACCAGACAGTGTCATCATCAGTGAGGCAGAGTGTCTGGGCATCACCACTGCCACAGGCAATGTCTATGACACGGTGGCCCTGTAGTGCTTCCACCTTCAGAAAAAAAAGGGGGTACAGGGGTTAAGCTACAGAGCACAGTGACAAACACTACAGGAAGGCTTACAGCACTTCTGCTTGGAGAATCAAAAACTCTACACAGAGTTGATCTTAATAATCGTAAGGTAAGACAGAAAACACCTTCCTCTATCTGAGCAATATATACCTGAACCTTAGGAAACAGGTATCAAGGTCCCAAACAAGCCAACTCTATACCACCATATAGGCAGTTCATTCACTCCTTTATAAGGAACTCACATACCAAGATGGTTTTTTATTTCCATCAACAAGAAGATACACTTGTAAATGGTGAGCCTTTGACCTCTGCCCCAACAATAAAAGGAATGACGCACCAGAGAGGAACCTTCCACATCTCGCTTCTACACTAGGGCATGAGCAGCCACCTGAGCCTGAACCTGGGCTTTTAAACATGATGCCTTCTCACCAGTTTGGGCTTTAACTGGTCTTCGCTGTCACTATGGCCCAGGCGGCCATAGCGGCCTTTGCCCCACGTATAGAGGTCTCCAGCTGCTGTGACGCAGGCACTATGGGCTCCTCCAGCAGCAACATCAACCACTTCAATTCCTCTCAATGACTCAATAACACGAGGGCGGTCACATGGACTGCAAGAAAATACAACAAATGTAACTGAAATATATTGTTATTCTTCAATATTTTTAAATTTAAACATTTTATTTGCTGCTTATTTATTCAATGTGTGCCTCTAAACATTGCTTTCTTTGTCAAGTAACTTTTAAGTCAATAAAGAAAAACCATTTAGAGCTGATGTAAAAATTTCATGATTTCTTGTCTTTGTTTACAAAGGATACTTCAATTCCAAAAAGTAGGACTTTCAGTTTTAAATCAGGCCCACAATCTGTTTTTAGAAGGCTTATGAGCCAAAAATGGGTTTTACATGTTTTAAAACAGGTTACCCAATGAGCTATAAATTGTGTTCTTTTTTAAATAGTGATTCACTTTCCAATGTGAACCAATCTTATGATTTCTGGCATAAATACAATTGATCATACAGTACTATCCTTTTGTATATTGTTAGATTTTCTTTCTTAAGAGATGAGGATATTAAATTTCTATGTATGTTCCTGCAGGATATTGATTTGTATTTTCCTAACATCTGAGTAAGAGTAAAGCTACCTTCAAAAAATGAGTTAGGGTCTGAGACCTTAGCTCAGTGGTAGACAACCTGTCTAGCATGCTAAAGGTCCAAGCACAACAAAGATAAAGAAGGTTAGAAAACAGACACATATCTGTAACAGCAGCACTCAAGAGACTGGGCAGAAAGTTCATAGATTCAAAGTCAACCTGGGTTAAATAGCAAGATCCTGTCTCAAATAACAATAACAAAAAGAAAGGAAGCAAAGAATTCCCTTCTCTTCAATTTTTTGAAGAAGTATGTGAAGAATTATTAGAATTATTCATTAGTTACATTACACCAGAAACTACCACTCATCTGGTTCAGAAGATGTGTTTCAGGAAATTAATTTTCTGAATCTGTATGTCTTTTGAGGAGTTTGTCTTATTCATCTAAAAAGTTGTTTGCTGCCATAAAGCTGCTCATTAAACTTTGTGACATTTGCTTTTATTTATGTCAGGGTCTCACCATGCAGCTCTCACTGGCCTGGAACTTGCTATGTAGACCAGGAGACCAATCTGGCCACGAATTTGTGGCCATCATCCTGCCTCTGTCATCCAAGTACCAGGATTGCAGGAATGCACCATTATACCTGGCTGCTGCTAGGCTTTTGTTGTTGTTGTTTAATTTTTAAGACCTTATTTTATTTTGGTGGTCCTACAGATTGAACCCAGGGCCTCCAGCATGGCAGGCATGGTTGGCAAATGCTCTACCATTGAGCGATATCCCCAGTCTTACTTTGAAGTCTTTTAATACCTGCATACTGTGTGGTGAAAGCCCCTACAGCTCTAACATTGCTGTGACTTGCAATCTCTTCTTCACCATCAGCCTTAGTAGAGGTTTACCAAGAACCAGTTTCATCCCCTTTGGTCTTCCCTATTATTTTGGGCTCTCCGTGTCAAAGATTCTTGCTCTGATTTTTTCATACTTATTTTCTTTGGCTCACCTGGAGTTGCATTTGTTCTTCATATAGTAACTAATGAGGATACTATGGTCATGGTTTTGGATTACTTGTGTTACTATTTTTAAACTAGGACTTCATGTTATAAGCTTCCTTCCAAGTACTGCTTTTGCCGACCTCATGCATTTTGGTAGGTTGTTTTCATTTTCACTCTTTAAAATTATTTCTCATTTTCTTTTTGATTCATTCTTTGATCCATCAGTTATTTTTATATTTTAATTGTTTCTATGCCTTTTGGCTAAAATAAAGCACAAAAATATTTTATTTGCTTTCTAAACACTGGGGAAATTTTCCCAGAGATCTATTACTGATTTCTAATTGAATGTCCTTGCAGACATAGAATACATTTTGTATAACTTGAATCCTTTTGTCATATAAGATTTGCTGCTTTTATGGTTCAAATTATAGTCTGTATTGGTAGATATTCCATGTATACAAGAAAATGTGGGTCTTCTGTTCACACAGTATTAAAAAAAATCAATTAGGTCGTTAATTAACAGTTAATCAAGTCTTCCATCCCTTTCATACATTTTATCTACCTGATTTTTAAACAATTATGAAAAGAAAGGTATTTAAAACTGTGACTACAGCTGTGGATTTGTCTAATTCACAATCGCTGTTAGTTCCAACATTTTTAATTTCATCTATTTACAATGTCCAAGAGATGTTTAACATGTCCTGTATCCAACTGATGACCTGACAACTTCATCATGAGAAACATTCTTTAGTCATATCAATATTCTTTGCTGTGAAAACCTATTTTACATGACATTAATGCAAATGTTTTAGGGCTGTTTGGGTTAATACTGGCAAGGTAGATTTTCCCATCATTTTGATTTTAAGTTCAGTGTACACTGTGTACATGCACCTGTGTGCACACGGATGAAGGCCATTGGATAATCTCAGGTGTCATCCATCAGGAGACATCCACCTTTTTTATTGAGACATCTCACTGACTTGGGATTTACCAAGCAGGCTAGGCTAGCTGTCAGGTGAGCCTCAGGGATCTGTCTCCACTTCCTCAGCACTGGGATTGCAAGTGTGTGCCACCATGACTAATTTTTTTACATGGGTTCTGGAGATCAAATTAAGGTTCTCAAGCATTTCATAGGCTGAGTCATCCCCCAGCTCCCAAACTCTGACTTTTAAATGTTTAGATCACTATATTTGATATGATTATTAACATATTTGGGTCTAAGCCCACACCTTGCTATTTGTATTCTACTTGTACTATCTGTTCTTTTCTTTTAATGTTTTGTGACTTCACTATACTTTGTTGTGTTATTTGTGTTACTGGTTTCTTAAGAGTATATATAATACACCTTAACCTACCACAGCTTAATCTGACTCGACTGGAGTTTCTATTGTCAGTTTACTTCGATGTAGTTTCTGTTTCATTTTGTATTCCATTTCTAGTGGTTTTTTTTTTTCTGGTGCTTCTTTTGTTTGGGATTCTTAAAGTTTCTTGTACATATGTGTTTATAGCAGTTATTCAACTTGGATTTTCTGTTATTCTTCAAAATCTGCCATTGCCCCTTGTTTAAGGACTCTAATTATGAATATATTAGGCAAGTGGGGTTGTCCCCACGGTTCACTGGTTTCCTGTTCATTTGCATATTCTTTTTTTCTTGTGTTTCACTCTGGACAGTTTCTTCCAGTTCACCTGTGCTCCTTTCCTCTACATGTCTAATCTGCCATTAATTCCACCCAATGCATTTTTTTCTCTCTGAAATTCTACTTTTCACTTTCAGGATTTTGATTTGGGCATTTCAATAATTTTTCAGGCTTTACTTAACATTCTCCAATTTTTCTTGCTTATTGAAGACATGGTATGTGGCTAAATAACTTCTAATAAATTACATCACTGTGTCATTTCTGAATCAGTGTCACCTGAGTCTTCTTCTCATATGGGCTGTATTTTCTTATTCTTTTGCAAACCTGCAATTTTTGAGTAGATAAAAGACACTGTAAAGTTACCTTTATAAACGTTAGATTTATTTCTATTAACAAAAATAATCTTGAACTTTGATCTTTATTATTTATAAAAAGATTGTCTCAAGTCTTTAAGTTTTGGTAGAGGGATCACAGCAACAGTTAGGGTATGATTCATTTTCTGCTGCTATTGGGTATTGCTCTTTGCATTCCAGTTAATACTTTGAGTTATGAGGTTTCTAGGAGCTCAGTCTCCTGCCCTACTAGAGCACCAATAATGTTGCCTTCGATCATCTTGTGTGGCTTGTTCTTGGAGGTCTCTGTATAGCTCTTGTGGTACTCTGCACATTTTACACATCTCATCTTCTCTGGCCATCCAGTTCTCTAAACTATAGGATTCTACCACAATCTGCCTGGGTTTCTCCTTCCTGTTCTGTGGCCTGGAAACCTACTAAAGATGATCCAGTTTGTTTCCTATTTCTCAGAGAACAATTACACACCAGCTAACCCACTTAATACAACACTACATTGCAGACATTTAACGTCTTTTGAGCTCTTGTATATTTTGTCTGATGTTTTTTGACATTTCTCGAATATGTCTCTGTTAGTCCAATATGGCTGGCAGTTGCCATTACTTTTTTTAAAAAATATTTTATTATTTTGATTTTATGTGTATGCATGTATTGCCTGCATGAAGCTAAGTGCACCTGTGTCATGCAATGCCTGCAGAGGACAGAAGAGGCTGTCGGATCTCCTGGAACTGGAGTTACAGTTGTTAGCTGCCATGTGGGAGCTGGGATTCAAACCCGGGTCTTCTGCAAGAACAACCAGTGTTCTTAACCACTGAGCCATCTCTCCAGCCCAGTTGCCATTACTTTTAAAAACTAAATGGAACTGGTTCCTTGGCTGAAGACTGGTGCCAGTTTTGTGTCTTTCTCCATTACTTCTGTAATTTCTTCTGTACTTACAATTTATAATGATAAATAAAACACCAAATTTGATTCTGTGCACAGTAACAAGATGAAGGATAAAAAGATTCTTAATACTTGCAAATTTGTAAACCAAAAACTGAAGATTTGAGTTTTTTTCTTCCCAGTATAGGAGTCATATAGGTAAACTCACACAGAGAGGCATAAGAGTCCATGAACTGATTTCTGGCAACTAAGTTATTGCTACTTTTTAATTTGCAAAGACTGTTGCAACTGTTCTAAAAGATAAAGCACCAATACACTGTATCAGCATTAAAATACACCAAGAAAAACAATGTTGAAGATAATGTTTTCACATAATACCTTCTGTTACCATGTCCCAACTTCCCATCTTCTGCCTCGCCCCAAGAGTAAACCTCTCCTTCTGAAGACAGAGCAAGGCAGTGTTTCCCTCCTGAGTTCACAGCAACCTTCTTAATGAATACATGCTGAATGGACTCCAGCAACGTTGGGGTAGACACTGATTCTGTCCCTCCGATCCCAAGTCTTCCACCAGCACCATACCCAGTGGCATAGAGCTGAGAAAAAGTAATAGCAACAGATTTTTATCCAAATATACCTGCATTTAGTAATTACTCAAAGTAGTCAGTATTCTAGACCATTTTTACCACTGAGAAATGAAACTTAAAATTAAAAAAAAAAATCACAGGAAATTTTAAGATTTTATACATTTCTATGGTTTCGGTAAGTGTCTAGGGAGGCAGTGCTGGGAGAAGAAACCTTTGGGAGGTGAGACATATAAGTCCCTTGGGTGACTGGTCCACAAAGGGAACTGCAGGACCATATTCCACCTCCCGGTTTTTTGTTTCTCCTTTTAATTTTACTTATCTGTCTTTTAGGTATAAGAGTGTTTTGCCTACCTGTATGTAAGTGTACCACACGCATGCAATGTCTACAAAGGCCAGAAGAGAGCATTAGAACTGGAGTTACGGGTGGCTGTTAGTCACCATGTGGGGGGTAGGAACCGAACCAAGGTCCTCAGCAAGAGCAGCTAGTGCTCTTAACCCCTGAGCCATCTCTCCAGCCCCATCTTCTTCTTGACTCATGACATGTGATCAAGTCTGCTCCAACACATGCCTCCCATGGTGGCCACTTGGCACTACCACCAGTGTGGCAAACAACCACTATAACCAACGATGAACTAGAATTTCTGTAACCTTTTCTCTCAGAAGTTATTTCAGGTATTTCACTACACTGATTGAAAATTAATACATGAATGTAAACAAAACTTCAAAAATAAAAGAAAATATGATAACTATTCTACATCCCAAAGTCACAAAATATACTCTGAAAATAAGGTCCTCTATCTGGAATGGTTTCCTTCCTTCCTTTCTTTTCTTTTCTTTTTTCTTTGAGACAGAGTCTCCCTATAGCCTCGGTGGGCCTGGAACTTGCTATGTAGACCAGGCTGGCCTTGATCTCAAGAGATTGGCTGGTTTCTGCTCCTCGAGTGCTGAGATTACAGGCATATACCCAGCTATATTTTCGCTTTTTTATTAGACTACCAACCTCAACTAATACCAAGAAAAACAAAAAGATTTAATTAGCTAGTATACATAAATCTTTGACAATACCATCCAGAAAAACATCTCATAGAAAAGATACACACTGTAATATTTCATCGATGTAGCAAGTAAGTCACATTACATAAAATACTCTTTTTTTCAATCTAAGTGGTTAATTGGGAACACAAAACATCTTTACTGTTAATTAGGAGAAAAGAAAGATCAGACTACCATTTCCAAATACATAGTAAACATACATGGCAGAAATTCAAATGCTGTTTCATATTGTTTTAAACATTTTTCAAATGTGTTACTGCACTGACATAATGAGGAAGGAAATTATAAGGGCTAAACAGGAAATGAGAGCAAAGCTCCGATGCACAAATGAGCCCCCAAACCAGCTTCTCTAGGGAAGATTCTGAAGACCTTGAGTGCACAGGGTCAGAAGAGACTACAGAACGACATGGGCACTAATGAAAAGGGGAAAACAACAAAGTTGTCTTCTCCATCTGAGCACCTAGAAGGGAAGACCCAGAATCCATCCACAAAACTGACTCTCAAGCCGGCTTTCAATATGAATTGATTCCACCTGTGAACTGCAGAAAATTAGGTTTTATAATGGGTTAAGTTGGTGAAATCTCAAGTTTATGAATCTTTCATGGATGAGTGATTTCAAACAATGTCTCAAGTAATTTGTACATACATTCTAAGGGAAATGATCCACTCATTAAACCACCACAGCATAAAAAGGGAAAGAAGGACAGTAAGTGAAAGCCAGCAGAACAAAAGTGCATTCAAGGACTGGGAGGACATAAAATAACCCAAAGTCAAATGAGCAGAAATGAAAATACAAAGAACAAAGTTTCGTTGTATTAGGTAGCAGACTGTCCACAGGTGAAGAGAAATCGGAGTACTCCAGACTCAGCTACAGAATCATCCAACACGAGACGAGAAGCAGGCTGGGGGGAAGAAGCCTTTTCACGCTAATATCAATTAGAGTTTTACAGAAAGACCACACAGACAACATGAGAAAACATTTGAATAAAAAATAGTATCTTGGAATTTAACAGACAAATTGAAAGATCCATTCTCAAGCCAAATACTCAACCTACAGCACTTCCCTTCCCCCACCCGAAGTTCTCTCTTTTACCTACTGGCAAAAAGAAAAACAGAAAAGTATTGGGGAAAATAACATAAGTTGACAATTTTATCACAGTAAAACTGTAAATTATTAAACAAAGATCTGAAAAAGAGCCACAGAGAAAACTACCTTCATTTGGGTAAAAGTTAATATGACTGTTGCCATCCCAAACAGTAACAATAAAGTCACTAAACAGAAGAATAAAACCTTGAATAAACTACCTGAAAATAACTACCAGCTGAAAATTTATGCTTTAGAACAGGGGCTGGCAAATTATGGCCATTGAGCCAAATCAGGAACAACATTTGTTCTTTTGTTTTTATTTTTGTTTATTTTGATTTATTTCATATGGTGTTCAGACTCAAATCCAGGACTTTGCACATGTTAGGCAAATACTCTACCAATGATCTACAGCCACAGCCCTACCATCTGTTTTTGTAAGTAAGTTTTACAGGAGCACAGCACAGTCAATTCTGTAACTCCTCACACAGACTGGAACTTCATTTGCTTCCCATCTCTCTCTGTTTGATGTACTTGTCTGCCTCTCCCTGCTTCCCACTGACAAAGCTAACTGCCATGCTGTAAGATGCTTAAAAGGTACATGGCAAAGATGTGAGTAAGGAGAGTCCCCACCAATGAGTCTCCACTCACGAGGGACTGAGGCCTCCCTCAACCCTACACCACATAAGAAACTAAATCCTTTCATGTATAGCCAGGTATGGTGGCACACGCCTTTAATCCCAGCACTTGAGAGGCAGAGGCAGGCAGATCTCTTTAAGTTCAAAGCCAGTATGGCCTACATAGTGAGTCCCAGGCCAGGCAGGGTTACAGGGATATGACTGTAGCCTGTGAGAGACCTTAGATTGAGAGACCAAGCTGTGCCACTTCTAGTCCTGACCCAGAAAAAAGGGTGAGGTGACTATAATGTATTCTTTTAAGCTGAACAGATAACCAATGTATAAGACAGACACTGCATCTCATAATATAGATCTACCAAGTCATACATAAGACACTCAGAAACAAAAAACAAAAAACAAACAGAACCTGACCAAGTTGTACTTATCCAAAGAAAGAAAATGTGTTCAATGAGAAAATCTATTCATGTGATATAGTGTATACTACAGGAAAAAAAAACACCTATGAAAATATCAAAAAGTACAAAAGCTATTTCACAAAAATCAGTATTCATTCATAAATAGAAACAGAAGGAAATTTCCTTAGTCAGATAAGAATGTTGTATCACAGTGTTTCCTCCAACATTTGGATTAAGACAAGAATTGGGGGGGGGGGGGGGCTGGGCTGGGCATAGTGGCACATGCCTTCAATCCCAGCATTGGGAAGGCAGAGAGGCAGATGGATCTCTGAGAGTGTGAGGCCAGTCTGATCTACTCTACATAGTGAAGTCCAGGACAGCTGGTGCTACAGAGAGAGCCTGTCTCAAAAAAACGTAACAATAAGAACAAAAAAGACCAGAACATGGCCAGGACCACAACTCCTGCCAGTGTCATACTCTAATTCCCAACCATCATGATGCAACTCCCTCCCTCCCACTCAAAAGGGAAAAAATATAAGCAGGTAAAGTGGAAAGGAATAAAAATTCATTTACCAATTATGGCTGTCTACAAAAAAATCGTGAGGTGCTGCAGTACAAGACAAGAGTAAGCCTAACAGGAGAAAGGCAACATAAAAAATCAACTATTCCTATACACTGGCCACAACAGTGCTTTGTTCTTTAAAGAAATACATCTAATGAATGTGATGTACTTCAAAAGAAAAAGGTTTGAAGATCTAAAACTACATCTAAAGATTGCACGGAAATATTTAGAACTGTTAATTGCTTCTAGCAACAGTATCGTAAATACTGCTACTCTTCCAACAGTATTTAAATACAAATCCTTAAATGTATAAGAACCAAAAAAAAAAAAAAAACCAAAAACCAAAACAACAACAAAAAAACACTAGCCATAACTGTCTCAATTTTAATGACAGTGTGACAGGAAAAATGTAAAATGTGCCCCTTACCTTTCCATCGGCTGTCACTGCAAAAAGTGTCTGCTCTCCTCCAATTAACTGCACTGGTCTGAGAGTCGCAAGGGCTTCACACGGAGTAGGAACTTTCACCTTTGCACCTTCAATGCCTCCAAGCTGCCCTCTGTGATTATGCCCCCACCCATAAATGGTTCCACTGCCACCAGCAGAAAGAGTCCAGTCATCTGGTCGCCTACGACAAACATTAAAAGAACATTTGACATAAGAACTACATGTGCAAGTGCTTACAACACTGTTTCTTGAATCTGAAATAATAACCTGTTCATCCATTGTACAAGCTGTTCATCTTGCTCTCTTTTAAAAATGCTGTGGCTCTCGTGGAGAACATCCATATTTTCGCTGTCTGCCATTAACTCACGGATTTTCTTAGCGACCTAGATAACATTATTATGAGATTATGAATCATACAAATAAGACAGAGTGGCTCACATTGCAACCCCAGCACTTGGGAGGCTGAGCCAGGAGTTTAAGGCCAGCCTTGGCTACAAAGTTCCAGTCCAGCCTAGGCTATAGTGTGAGACTTTGCCTTACTCCCTTCTTGTCTGCACAAAGAATAAAACTATTAACGTAAGAAGACAGGAGGAATTCTGGAGTGGAAACATGAAAGAATGCCAACATCAACATCATCCTTTATAGTGAATATGAAAAATCAGTATTATCATATCAACTTTGAGATGGCTTAATGTTTTTATTTATTTTATATATTTATTTATTTAATGTCTACATAGCTTACTTTACTAAAAATGAACTTTAACTGAAATTCACATGAAAGAGTACTCATTTTACCTAGGAGCTTTTTTTCCTTTATGTTATTTCTTTGCAAAACAAATTATATCTCATTATATTAGGATTTTTTCATTATTCTTCAATTTCAAAATGTTTTCATGTTTCAAAAGCAATCCCAAAAATAACATTTAATACCTCATCAAGAAAGAGGCGAGGCAATGGTGTTCTTTTGTCCAGGGCCACAGCAACACGGGAGGCCATGCAGTACCTTCGGAACCAAGCCCACTTATGTGTCTCAGCGCAACAAGGGAGTGTGTCTAATTCCAGGTCACAAGCAAGAGCCACTAGGACCTGCAGGCAACAAAAATGTAGAAAAACACTGCCATAGTGTCAGCTGTCAACTTGACATACTTAGGAAGAGGATACCTCAAGTGAGAAGTATCTCTATCAGAGTGGCCTGTGGGCATGTCTGTGAGGCATTTTCTTGACTGGAAATTGATGTAGGGGGCCCAGTCCAATGTAGGCAGCAATACCCCTAGGCTTCAGCCTAGGTGGGTCTGGGCTAAATAAAAAAGGTAGCTGAGCATGCCAAGGGGAACAAGCTGGTAAGCAACATTCTTTCATGGACTATTTCAGTTTCTGCTTTAAGCTCCTGCCTTGAGTTCCTGACTTGGTTTGCCTCAATGATAGACTATAACTTATAAGATGAAATAAATTCTTTCCTTCCCAAGCTGGTTTTGGTCATGATGTTTATAAGAGCAACAGAAATCAAACCAGGACATACAAGGATGCTTGGGAATACAACCAACATTTTTGCTCCAACTTGTGCTACATGGTGAGCAGAGTGTCACTGGTCACCATTCCAGGGTTTCTGAGGACCCTTATTCTGGTGTTTCTTATTACGTCATGAGTGATACAGTCATTCCAAACAGCATCTGGTGACACACATTATACCTAGGAATTCAGACCAACAACAGCTACAGTGACCATGGCCTACATTAACTAAGAAGATCTATACATTTCAAAACATGCTAACAGTGGTATAAAGGTTTTGATCATATAACCACTTGAGATATTTTTTATAACCTTCAGCAACACCTATCGACTGCTCTCAAAGGGACCTAAAACACTACACACCACACATGATAGCTCTCAGTGGCTCGCTCAAAGAACTACACTATCACTTTTAAAAAAATGTCAAATATTACCTTAAAGAATGGACTATGGAGCAGCTGTTTGCCACCTCTCACAATAGGATCTTCATATTCAAACTGCCTTTGCAAAGCTTCTGGAAGGCCTTTCACCAAAGCGGCAAGAGCACTGCCTGTAAAGCTCTTAAAAACAAAACAATATTCTATTGTTGAAATCCAGAGTGCAGGGAAGCTCCACATTTGTTTTGTTTCTATGAATAAAAGGTTTCACCCCTCTTACAAACATGCTTGTTGAATCTCAACTAATAGAGAAAGGCTACAGGGGACTGCACACAATGGAAGAAGGGAAGGTCAACATTCACAACACCTGGTGTTGGTTTCCAACAGCCACTCCCCGGGAACTTTCTCTCCTTGGCATATAAACCCTGTCTTCTATGGTTAAAAACAACTGAAGCCATCTCAGACAGAACAATAAAAAGGATGTGACCAGTCAGACTTGGAGAGTCAGACTTGTAGATCTGTATTCACAGGGGTCAATGTAAAGGTTTAAAAAAGTAAATCAGTCCAGCTTGAACTCAGTAGCACAAGAAAAAGCCTGGATGTAAAAAAGGCCTCCTGACACTCAGGAGTAACTTTTCAATTCTTCCTGATGGTTTAGAGGTTTTAATGATCAAAGCAACACTTTTATCCCTAAAAGGCCACAGGTCTAGAAACCACTCCAAAGCTTCATACCAAAGCTCTTGTTTCCCCATCATTTTCTCCCAGCAGCCTGTTTATGTTAATTGACTGCCCGAATTCTGTGGTGAGCAGCCTCCTCAGTCTCTGAAGAGCCCACATCCTGTGGCTGGCAGCTGAAATAAGCAAACAAGGAACATTAGAAACTGGGCTACTCTCCTCACCCCGGGAAACAGATGTGGCCATGGAGGTATCACTCACCTAGGGCACTCAGCTGCGCACATGCAGCCAGTGAGGCAGCGAGGCGAGGCACAATGCTTCTGTTGGAAGTGAGGTTGAGCCGGAAGTCCAAGAGACAGGTCACTAAGTCCATGGATGGGCAGGAGAGGACACAGCGATCGGAGAGGAGGTCCTTAGGGCCTGTGAAGAAGTATTACAAATGTCCTTGTGTGCCATGGTACAGACCACCTTCCATGGAAAACCTCACCAACTGGACTCCTAACTGGAACACTGAGTGGAAAGTATGCCCACAGCACTCTCAGCCACATAAGCCTAGCTCTTTGATTGCTTTCCTTTTTGGGAACTGAACCCAGGCCCTTGTGCACGTGAAGTAAGCATTCAACCACTGAGTTCTGTCTCTAACCCTGAGCTTTAAACTGACATTTTAACTCTGACCCCCAAATTCAAAGAAATACAACTAGTACCAACGCCTTTCTATCAGGGGTGAAGACTTCGAAGTGCCCTCAGAGCTGGATGGTTTAGATGCTCTCTGCTGCTCCAGCAGGGCCTCCAACTACTTTATCCCAGTGTTTTATCTAGCAGAAGACAGTCTTTAAGTCACGGAATGAAGACTATAGATGGTTCCACTTGTTTGGGTAACAAGCAAAAGATTAAACCTTAATGAGCAGAGCCCCTCTCTTACCTGCAGCTGGCATGATGGGATAGACTGTGAAGCGCCAGCCCCACCCGTTCACAGATCCATCACTGATGAACTTCCATTTCAGCTCATCACCTGGTATGCGCAGCTCACTGGACCAGTCAGACCACTCTCGGCCTAGCAGAGCAAAATACACCCTGGAGTTACGGAGACTCCATCACCCAACCAGCAAAGTTGTTCATACCAGGTCAGAGGGGCAGCAGGCTCTTCTAGCCCAAGATCTCTCAAGCTTATATTCACAGGGCCACCACTGTGGTGAATGCATACCTTCTCCCTACTAGGGAACTCCAGAGCACATGAACACTGACCCCAAAGAGCTACTGCCCAACAGGGAAATGATTATGCACACAATTAGGATGCAGTGTGAGAGGCCTGAGGGGTGAGTTGACACACACCAAGGTCAGGGTTTAGGGGATGTTCTGAGCACAGCAGGTAGTCAGGCAATGGTAGAAAGGGCCCTTGTATACAATTCAGCATGACTGAGAACTTCCTTGAAGATGCACTCAAGGAAGGAGTGGAGCAACCCGGCCAGATCCAAGGGCTTGTGGTGCCATGGAGAGGAGCTGCAGAGACCCTGGTCAACTTCATGCTTAAAGACCACCTGCAGCAGCACAGGTACAGCTTGCTGGGCTTCCTACTGAAAGCAGAGAGACCTGGCATATCTAATAATACCACTAAGAACTGTAATGACAGACATTTGTCAAAGTGCCAGGAAAAATAACGTGTCCATGGTCACTGTACCACTTTAACCAGGAACTTAAGTGATGTCATGGGGCACAGCCAGAGGCTCACTAACATATATTCTGATGGTAAGACAGATACCACATCCAACCCACAAAGCCTCATTTACATATGGCCTTTCACAGGGAAAATTTGTCATCCTTTATAAAAGAAGTCTGGGAACTGGGGGTGCAGCTTAGTGGTAGAGTACTTGCCTAGCATGCACAAAGCTGTGGGTTCCATCCTCAGCAACAGGGGGTGGGGACTTGGGGGAACAATTGCCATAAAGGTCTAAAAAGACTAATATACATGCACACCCTTGCATTAACAATTCTAAACTGATCAGAGCAGTTTTTAGATGAGTTCACTAGCCTGCTCTTCCACAGACCTCATGGAGCTCAGCAGACTGACAAGACCATACACAGTGCCTCCTATCTACCTACTCCACTCGATGCCCAGCATCCAGAGAAAGCATTCCACAAGCCACGACTGCACTGCAATCAGTCAATACAAAACTCGGGCCCTGCACTGTCACTCACACATCTATGGTTCTCCAACTGTCTGCACAGCTATCTCATTGGTCACCTAATAACCATCTCTGACCACAGTGTGAAGCTTACATCACAAGTGATATTTTATTCAAAGTACTGAGACAAAAACCTACTGTTTTACAACTCAGTACCTTCTAGTACTTTCCTTACAGTTACCACAGAATGAAGAAGTGGTCTATGACCCATACATGCTAAGCATCCTGTTTGTGGAGGCAGAGCGAGGAGACTGCCGTGCTTGCCCTCTCTTCCTCACCTGACCGCACTGACACGATCCTGTTGACACCATCCATGACTGTGAGAGGATCGTGGCGTCTCTCTGTGGAACACTGCCGGTCAAACTCCACCCTGAGTCCTTCTGCACCTGGAGTACAAGCAAACAGAACACAGTGGTCACTCGTAGGTAGAAAGTAGAAACCACAGTACAATGAGTAGAAAGAGTGTGGCTAGAAGCTGACAGAGAACTGGTACCTATACCAGCAAGCTAAGGCTGACCACCAGTTCATCAAGGACTGAAAGCCAGAAAATCACCCACCTGGCCAGTCTGTTCTGTGCAAACTTTGATGTTGCAACCCTAGTACCAGACCAAGATTATGGCAAATTATGAAGCTTGAATAAGGGTGCTCCAACATGGATCTTGGCTCCAAGCTGGGTTCCCAGTGTGGCACTACTGGGGGCGCCCTTATGAGAGTCTCTTAAATCATTAGGGGTGTGCCCATGAAAGGGATATGGAACTCTGACTCATTCCTGTCTGTCTCTTTTCTCCTTGGTGATGAAGTAAGTAGTTTGTTCTCCCTATACTACTGCTGTGGCAAGCTGCTTCAAACCAAACAACTATGGACTACAACCTCCATAACTCTAACCAGAAGCCCTTTCTTTTTCTTTTTCTTAACATTTTATTATTTTTATTTTATGTGTATGAGTGTATTGCCTGTATGTAAGTGCACTCGTGTCACATAATGCCTACGGAGGTCAGAAGAGGGCACTGGATCCCCTGGAACTAGAGTTTTGGACTGCTGTTAGCGCCCATGTGGGTGCTGGGAATCAAACCCAGGTCCTCTGCAAGAGCAGTCAGTGCTCTTAACCACTAACCCATCTCTTCAAGCCCCACCCTTTCTTTATTATGTCAAGTATTTTGTTATAGTGATAGAAAGCTGTCTAACATAGTTGGATTATGGGAACTCCTGATTTTGCTAAATCTGATGTAAACTGAGTTTCCTGGAGACCCACTACTTCAAATTGACAGCTGAAGCAGACTTGTGGGACTAAGCCCTCAACCTGTGAGTGCTGAGGTGAATTGTGGGATACTTAGTTGATGTTCAGAGAACTGGAGAACTGCTAAATGTAAAAACCCACACATTTGGTGTTCAAAGCATGGTGAGGACAATTAGGGAAGGATAGGCAAAAGGCACAGGAGGGAAGATAGAAGGGGGCTGGCCTTGTGCATGGCTTTGAAATTCTACTTCTGGTCACAAAGGTACTGTGGGATTTGGTCATGGAAGGCACAGCCCTGCTGAAGCTGTGTAGGGGACACAGGAAGCAGGGAATAAGAGGAAGATAGGTGGTAGCAACAGCATCAGCACAACCAGTAAGATGGTGCAGGGCAGGCCCATACAAAGTAGAGGTTACTACATTTGTATTGTTTTTTTTTTTTTTGACAAATTGCATATGAAGTGAGATAGAAAAAGGAACGAGGAAGAGAATCTCATGAGTTCTGCCTAGACAACTGCTAGGTAGAAATACTTTTGTTAATTTTTTTTTATTCATTGTGTGTGAGTGCATGTGCATGCATGTATGTGTGTGTATGCATGTGTGTATCTGTGTGTGCATGCATGCTCACATGTACGTGTGTGTAAACATTGGTCTGTGGAGGCAGGAGGACAAATTAAGTCTTGTTCCTCAGGGACCATCCACCTTGTTATTTAACAGAGCCTGTCTCTGGCCTGGGGTGTGCCAATTCTACGCTGGCTGGCCAGTGAGTCCCAGTGATACCTTTCACTGCTTCCCTTGTGCTGGAATTATAAGCAGGGACCACTGTGCCCAGCTTTCTTTATGTGGGTTCTGTGGCAGGGGTTGCACCCAGCAAGTACTTTTCCAACTGAGCTATCTCTCCAGCTCTATTTTTGTCTTTGACATTTCTACCATGAAAGTGTAACAGATTAAAATAAAATTAAAAAGCAGACAAAAACCCAAAAACATAACTTTCTTAAAAACCACGTCATTCTAAAAGTTTAAGAAAACAAACTGCACATTAAAAAATGAACAAAAAAATATTTAAAGCAAAATCCACTACAAAGTTATTGCTAGAAAAAACAGAATGGAGTCCAGAGTCACAACCCTACAGATAGTGAAAGTAGGCTAGAAGGGTACCACATACCACTAAAACACTCATCAGCTCAAAAGACAGAAAGATAATGCAAGACAGCAAAGAACAACATTAAAAAAAAATTGGGAAAACAAAAAAATAAAGTGGTAAAACTTAGGAACAAATCATAACTAAAAATATTCCAAAATGAAGACTTCAATGGAAAGAACAGATGAGTCAATAAGCACAAGAGAGAGCCCCTGAGAGGAGGGGAAATCAAAGAGGAGAAAACACCCAAGAGAGGAAATAAGCAGCATTTAATCCAAACACACAGTCACCAAATGCTCTCGAAGAACCAAGCAAGGGGACTGGAATTTGAGAAAATGCCCTGAATCACACATTAAAGGGCACACCCTTCATCTGAGAATATCAGTTAAGACGTCAAAGTGAACACGTTTTGATAAAATTATACACAGAAGAAAAGCACATGACTTACAACAGGAAACATAATGTTCACATGTTCACAGAGGCACAAACTCTAATGGATAAAGCTGACCTAGGGAAGTGCAGAGGAATTTATGACAGTTCATGGTGGTGACTAACAAGGCAGACAAAAGGATGAGGAAAGAGTATTCCGTGTAGTAAGACTAAGACACAGAGACAAAAAGGAAGAAACCACTGTCTAAAGGCTACTCTGCTCTGGTAGACACAGTGCAGATGTATGTCAGTGAGATTAGAAGAAGGAAGACAGCATGTCAACTTTCATGTTCTAGTAATTACACTGATTTTAGTAGTAGAATTATATCCCTAGTCTGCTCTAACACTTTACAAGCAATGCTGATGGGACAGAAAAGGGAAGTAGAAGCTTTACATTTCTGAACCAGAGTCAAACATATTGATATGAATTCTAAAGTCAGTTGTCTGACCATCTACCCATCCAGTTTATCTCTGTCACTGAAAATGTCTACAGACAATGACAACACAGTAGCAACAACTCTCCAAGCACAATTTGGGATCCTGAAACCAGGGTCAGTCGAGCAGAAGGTGGCACATATAAGACAACCTAAAATTCCCTGTTGTTGAAGATGGTATGGGAGCTAGCAACAGACCACCAGAACCACTTGGGAAGCCACAATGAAGAGACTACCACTGTCTAGACATGGGTATATTAAGGCCAATCCATGAGTTCATAATGACAAAAAAGAAACAAACAGCTACATGGCTGCTTTGGATGACTGACAGGGAATGATCCATTCCTGAAGCATGGTAAAGAGAAGAAATAATCAAACCAGTATCCTGCCTTTCTCATGTAGACAGGATCCTCGGGCAGTCAACTAAAAAGTGAGGGAAAATGCCTTTCTGAAGTATACCAGCTTACAAATAAGAAGGCACTATAATGAACAGCACTATTTTGTAACCCCCAATGATCAATTATCTCAGGGCTGAGTTATCAACAGCATCTGATGGAGACATGCAGACACTGGGTACTTTCCTGAGGTACTTCAGTACTCAGGTACTCAGTGAAACCAGCAGAGGGTCTGGCAAAGGGATAAATCAATGATGCCTCTGAATCAGAAGGACCAGGCTAAGGAACATGCCAAATTATAGGAGTTCATAACAGCAGATTCAGATTGAGAAGGGAAAGCTCAGCCATTTAAGGCCTGATTGCTTCAACAGATAAACTGTGAAGGAGGTAAAGGGAGTGATGTTTGGAAGGGGTAGAAAGAAATTACACTTGGGGAACAGAAGTTGCCCAGAACTGTAGGTCAGAGATGCTCAGCATTCGGATGGCTTCACTTCAGAGGACCTGGGGAGTGCTTCTGGAAGTTACCCAGTTACTTTAGACCTAGGTCTTAGTCAAAAGGCATCCAACTGACAATTATCAAGTTATAATTCTACTTGGTGTATGTCCTAGTTAGCAACAACTGTCAAGTTGGTACAGCCTAGTCATCTGAGGGAGTCATCTCAGAGACTGTCCAGATTGGACTGGCCTGTGGCCATGTCTATGCAACTTTCCTGTCTGATGATTGATGTGGGAGGGCCCAAGCAGCAGCATCTCTAGACAGGAGCACCTAGGCTATATGAGAAAGTTAGCTGAGCATGAGCTGATGAGCAAGGCAGTGAGTAGCTTCCTCATTGACTTAGGCTTCAGTTCCTTGTCAGTTCCTGCCCTGGCCTCCCTCAACGATGGAGTATAACCTGGAAGTATAAACCCTTTACTTCCCAAGCTGCCTTTGGTCATGGTATTTATTATGGAAACAGAAAAATAACTAACACAGTATAGGTTCTATGTTGTGTTTTATTCTGCAAAATGAATTTGGTTTTTTAAAAATATTTTTCATTTATGATTTTAAATTTTTATTTTTTATTTTATGAGTGTATTGTATGCATGTAGGCAAGTGCACCCATGTTGTGCAATGCCCATGCTGGTGATAAGGGGGCATCAGATCCCCTAGAAAGAAGTTACATATAGTCGTCAGCCACCATGTAGGTGGTGGAAACCAAACCCAGGTCTTCTAATAAGAGTAGCCAGTGCTCTTAACCATGAGCCATCTCTCCAGTCCCTTATTTATGATTTTTATGTGTAGGAGTGTGTGCTGGATAGCTTTGTCAATTTGAGGGAGCCTCGTTTGGGGAATTGCCTCCACTGGACTGGCCTGTGGTCATGTCTGTGGAGCATTTTCTTGATGTAGGAGGGCCAGACCACAGTGTGGAATGCTATCCCTAGGCAGGTGGTGCAGGTGGTCTTGTATTATGTAAGAAAGAAGGATGAGCATGCACCAAGGGAGCAAGCCAGTAAGCAGTGTTCCTCCAAGGTCTGTGCTCCAGCTCCTGCCTCCATGGTCCTACCCTGAGTCCCTACCTTAGGCTCTCCGATGAACTGTGACCTGGAAGGTATAAACCAAATAAACCCTTTCCTCCCCAAGTGGGTATTGGTCAGTGTTTTGTCACAGCAATGGAGAAACAAACTAGAGTAGACTGTATTGACTGTATGTGTTTAAGTGCACCTGTGTGGTGCAATGCCCATGAAGGTCAGGAGAAGGTGTTGGTCTCCCTGGATCTAGAGTTACAGA
Source organism: Nannospalax galili (assembly GCF_000622305.1). Taxonomy (NCBI): domain Eukaryota; kingdom Metazoa; phylum Chordata; class Mammalia; order Rodentia; family Spalacidae; genus Nannospalax; species Nannospalax galili. Next base: position 3,592,680 of record NW_008338998.1, read on the forward strand.
TGGTTGTTTAATCACCATGTTGGTGCTGGGATTCGAACCTGGGTCCTCTGCACGAGCAAACAGTGCTCTTAACCACTGATTCACCTCTCCAGCCCCGAATTTTTTTTAAAGAGAAGAGGAAAAAGAATCTGAAGTAATCTTATTACTTCTTTTCTACAAAAGATAATTGCTCCTCCAGAAGTGGCTGCAGAATCAAGTCCTTCTATAGACAGCAGATTCTGCAGCCCTCCCAAGAGCTAGCCCATGCACATACCTGGTATCTTCACTGTGCCACTGGTAGAAGTGTCATCTGTGTAGGGATGGCTACTCTCTACTACCACAGGTTGGGAGGAAAGACGGCCACTCTGTGAGTCTGTGGCTACATCTTCTAACTCAGTGACACACAGCTCCAACAACATATCTGCCACCTGGGAAGGAATCAAGAAATGAGTAGGTGTTCCCACCCCATCCCAGCCCTCATCTGGACCACACCCATGCTCATCCTGCTCTGCACCTTTCTACAGGTACAGGGTGGAGGACCTGGTAGCTTGAGAAACCAAGGTAAGGGGCTGGGGAAATGGCTCAGTAGTGTGCAATCATGAGGTCCTAAGTTCAGACGCCAGTACCCATGTTAGAACACCATGTGTACCACTGTACACCTATGATCCCAATGCTTGGGAAGCAGAAACAGGCAGGTCCTGGGAGCTCATTGAACAGCCATTCTAGCCAACTGGTAAGCTCCAGATTCCGTGAAGAGATGCTGTCTCAAAAAATAAGGTGGAGAGTAATAGAGGAAGATACCTGCTACTGACCTCCAGCTTCAAATGCACATGCATGCATGCATGCATTCACACACAGAAAAGAAAGAAAAGAGGAGAGAAGAAAAGAAGAAACTGAGTTTAAAAACTATGGATTAGTTTAGATATGGTTTCCTCACCCATAAAATCCACAGTAGAAGTACTATGAGGCTTGAAACAACTATGCCCATAAAGGCAGCTGGACAGCACCACCCACACACTCAATACATGCCAACTGAAGAACTGAACATCAGCAATGGTAAACAGCATCTTTTACAACTGAACGTTACTTCTTAATAGGAAAGTCTGCCTCAGGGACAAAAATTTTACGAGGAGGGAAAGGTTGATAAAAATAACCAAGATCCTAGAAGGCACTATGAGTCAAGAAGGGCTGGGGGCAGAAACCTGGAATGAGCAAACCACTTGGGCCCAACTGTGACAGACAGCATTTCAGATAAGGGGTTCCAAATATAAACACAGCCGGGGCATTTCTTCTTGACCTAGGATACTAAGGGTCAGGCCACAACACATTCTTTATATATTCACTTTATTATTTAAATTCTGTGTTGATTCACACTATTTAAATGTTTGATACTATTAATTAAAAACTTCTTGATACCATTTTTTAAAACAAATGAGGGCCAAAGATATGATTCAGGTGATTTGTCGCCAAGCCCAATGACCTGAGTTTGAACCCACACAGTGGAAGGAAAGAACCAATTCCTAAAAGTTGTCCTCTGACTTCTGTGTGCATGTGTGCACCCATGCATGCACACATGCACACACACATACCACACTAAATAAATGTAATAAAAAAGGGCAGGGAAGATGGCTTAGCAGTTAAAACACTTGCTGTTCTTGTAGAGGACCTGGTTTCAGCTCTTAGCACCACATGGCAGTTAACATTAACCTATCAGTAACTCCAGTTCCAGGTCAGATGGCCTCTTCTGGCCTCCACAGGCATTGCATATGGTGTACTTCACACACATGCAGGCAAAACACTCATATACATAAAAATAAAATAATAACTTTCAAAAAAAAGGAATAAAGGACTAGCGAGGAGGCCCAGTAATCAAGAACATTTGCTGCTCTTGCAGAGGACCTGAGTTTGGTTCCCAACAGCCACATGTTGGCTTACAACTGTCTGTAACTCCAGTTCCAGGAGATCTGATGCCCTTTTCTGACCTCTGAGAGCACCAGGCACAAACACGGTGCCCATACATACATGCAGGCAAACACTCATATACATAAAATAAAAATGAATAAATCTTGAAAAAGAAAAGCATAAATACATAAACCACTTCTAGACTGGACAAAGATGTCACTATGAGAATCGTGGCACATTTTGTCTTAAAGGAGTTCCTAAAACACTGTGTATGGACAGTCCAGGAGAGGATCATGAATAAAGAACAGTGTTATGGTCCCTGCAGAGAAGCTGACCACACATGCAGTGCCTTCCTCACCACTCACCTGTGGGTAGGCAGTGCCCATGCCAGACAGCACAGCTGAGAGCACATCCCTGCCCCTGTCTCCAGCCCTGCTGCACACTGACAGTTTGAGCAGATCCACCACCACCCGGGTGTCATCAGCTATCAGCAGACTGGTGAACTCATCCAAGGACTGAGGCTCTGGGCCTGATGTTTTATTTTGGCATTCAACATCCTAAATTAAATGACATTCAAAAATTGAAATGGAAAATGAAATATTAAGAGAGAAAAATTCACACTCAGGAATGCAAAGGACATGTTAACACCAATGAGAACAGGAGGACATTTAAAACCAGATTAAAACAAGGCTGACCCCCAATACCTCCACCAAGCTATATACTGGATTTTCAAAAACCAATGAGCTATCTTACAAAGCAACAACAGCTACTGTGCCCAAGTTGGTAGCACAGGTAAGAATTATAGTAGGAGACTCGGAATAAAGCCACACCATGTGACAACTAGCCCTACTCATTAGATTTTATATTACACATTACATATTTCATGTAGCTCTCCTCCATAAGTCTTTCACAGGATCCTACTGAAAATGATCCATGTGCATTTAACAATTATTCATACTAGCTTCTTCCTTAGGTTCTTTAGAAAAGATAATGTATAATATTTTTAAATGTTTTTACTTTCTAATCTCACTGTGACTGCTCAACAATACCGTATCTGTGATAACTCACTTTTTAATCCTTTTTAACAGAGAAAAGTCTCTCTACTTATTTGCTAGGAGTTGTTTCCTCAGCAAGCCTGAGTCCTCCCACCTTGCCAAGGCCCAATGCCTCAGCTGGGTCAGCTGCCCCAAATTGATCTGCTCAGCACACAGTTTCCTATAGTTCAGTCTTCAGGCTATGCTCATGACAAGAAGCAGAGGGCCCTGGCCTTCAAAGCTGGGGTACCCCACAACTTCTGACCTCATCCTGAAAATCATTAAGACCCTGTGTGAAGCAAGGGTAGATACCAGCCCTGTGATTCCCTAGGCACAATCAGGTTCCAAGAATAAGAGCCAGAGACAAACTTCCACTTGTCTCTGCTTTGATGGCCTCAGTAAACCCAGTACAGAAAGAGACAGACATGAGCTGGGGAAACTGCCCCCGACTAGACCTGAAAAGAAATGTGACCATCTGGTGCCCCTGGAAACCATACCTCTGTGTGCTTGGGACCAGGTTCTCCCTTTAGAGAGAGTAAGCAACATTCATCAGTAAAAATGATGTTCTAGAATATGACTGAAAAAGCATCCTGAAGAATACTTAACTAATAACACACGAAGCTGAGACGAGAGATAGTCCCCAAAGGAGGTGCTTCCATTTCATTTTATTGCTTACCTTTACTTTTTATGATTTACATTTTTCTCCAGTTGTGTTTTAACTTGTGTCTTACTGGGAAAAGTTTTTAAGACTGCCCTTTCTCTACACCTACAATTAGCTTCTCAACTACTTCTTAAACCCAGACATTTCCCTCTTCCTCCTAACTTTATTCCTTCTCTTTTACCTTTCCCAGTCCCTCCTTATTTCACTACTGAAATAATGACACATTTAGCTCTTTAAAAAAAAAGCTGTAAGGTACATCTGCTCCACTAGTGTCCTGGTGCCACTGCCTGAACTTTATGGGGACCCATGTGAGAAGGCAGTGAGTGGAGTGGACAGCATCCCAGGCTCTAGCTCTACCATTCCCATATCCATCATGTACATCAATATTGTTTTACATTTGAAGCAGAAGAAGAGAGTTTCCAGACCTCTTTGGTTTTAGTCATCGTTTCTGCAATGATGCTAGCAGCACCTGGGTCATCTGTCACTGGGATAAACGGCCGGGCAGACGCTGAGGGAGCAGATGGCGTCACTGCAGAGGGGGTCACAGCATCCTCGGAGGAGACAATCTAATTAGAAAATATAGCAGAGGAAATGTTTAAAAAGCTCAGCAATATGGCACTTCCCACACAAGTCCAGAGCACCACATCTGAAACCACTTGTAGCATGTTGGAATGATCCAGATTTTTCAGAGGTGACACAGAGTTTATATCACACGTCAGTTAACACCCCTAGTGAGCTGGAGCAGCCCTGTGAAATCAGATTACACCAAACTCACATCTCTTTGAGGGGTCTCTTCCCAAACAAGTTACAAAATTTCTGACTTAGATTTTTAACATTCCAGAATTCTATTTGATATTTTTTTTCATTCGTATTTTTTAATATTTTATTTATTATTTTTATTTTTATGTGTATGAGTGTATTGCCTGCATGTATGTGAGTGCACCCGTGTTGTGCAATGCCACGGAGGTCAGAAGAGGGCTTCAGATTCCCCTGGAACTGGAGTTAAGGATGCTTTGTCGCCACCATGTGGGTCCTGGGAATCGAGCCCAGGTCCTCTGCAAGAGCAGTCAGTGCTCTTAACCACTGAGCCATCACTCCAGCCTTGATGGTTTTTTTTAAAGAATTAATTTGTATGTTGGGCATGGTGGCATGTGCCTTTAATCCCAGCCCTTGGGAGGCAGAGGCAGGTGGATCTCTGTGAGATCGAGGCCAGCCTGGTCTACATAGTGACTTCCTGAGATCAAGGAGACCTTGTCCAAAAAAACTAAAAAACAAAGAAAAAGAATAATAAATGTGTTTTAGTTCAACACTAAGCAATCTCCTTTCAATAGAATACATTTTACTAATTCAAGCTCAAGATCAAACAGTAGACACAAAAATTAGGTGACAGAATGAGCTTTTCTAGACATTAAAAAGCTACAGTTTTCCTTTCCAGTTCAATATTGCCTTAAGACTCTCATTTACCTCTCTCTTCTCTTGCCACAGACTTGGACTCAGTCTGTCCTCAAGATCAGCAGCCAGCATGCCTTCCTCTCCGTTCATTGGACTGGCCATGGCTGATGCATCAGAAGCAGGTGCTGAGGAGGAGAATGAGGGGCATTCCACTGGGGCAAGCATGCCAGCTGGCATCAGGGCTCCAACCACTGCATCTCTGTCAGAACAGAAGGCCAGGCCTGTGGTGAGCCCCCAGGGCATCATAAGCAGCAGCAGGGCAGGACAAGTGCTTACAGAGCATATGTGTAAATGAGCTTTAGAAAACTACTGGGCATTATTATCAGGTATCCATCAGCTTTAAGTGAAAATGTTTACCCCAGATATTATTTATAGACATATGACACATAATGACATTTTAGTGTATGATGGACTATATATTCAACTATGATTTTATAGGATTGTATCCACCTAGTAAGTTCCTACAGAGCTTAATTTGCAATGCATTTCTCAGAATTGAATCCCACTGTTAAGCAACATATGACTGTATTTGAGTAGTCACAGTAAAGACAAGTGAAAGAATGTCAATTTAAAACCAGACCAGAATAAGTCTCTGACTCAGCCTGAGAAAACTTGCTAAGTAACTGTGAGAACTTGAAGAAGAGATAGTTAACATTAAGCAATTTAGTGCTTAATGAAAACCGGTTATATACAAGCATCCGACTAACTGTCCTCTCAACGCCGGCTTTGTTCTTAAGCTGACAGTGCTATGAAAGTACATCTGTCAGATCCACACCCATGTTACATTACCTAGTTGGTAACTCAAGTTCTGCTATGTTTAAACCTTCAATGTTCCCCAATGGATCATGTGGTAAATACCCAGGACCACTACTGAGAAGGAGTAGAACTTTAAAAAATAAGGACCAGTGAGGGTCTTTAGGTCACTGGAGCATGTCACTGAAAGGGCATGGCAATCTTGACTGCTTCCTCCTCCTCCTTTGAATTTCTGGCCACGAGGTGAGCAGTTTTTGTTCTGCAACATGCTCCCACCATAGTATGCTACTAGAGGCCCAAAGCTCTGGGGCCAATCAATCATGGGCTGGAGTCTCCAAAACTGTGGACCAAATAAAACCTTCCTCTCTGTAAGTTGATTATCTCAGATGTTTTGTTAACAGTGACAAAAAGCTGACTAACACAGGCTGAGAGCCAACAGAAGTAAATAAATGTGTGAGATAGCAGTAACTGCCTTATCAAGTGAAGAGGATGGATGGTCTTAAACATCATTCTAAACTAGCATCAACTCATTTTTCCCCTTTCTTGGATACAAATATGTATTGAAAGAATGTATTGACAAAAATGGAAATGTTCTTTAACTTGAGAGTTTTCTGATTCATATTTTAACACCAAATTTTCTGATTCATATTTCAACACCCAGTTTAAAAAACAAAACACCAAGATACCATTGATCACCATCAAAGGGTATGTGGCTTGTCACTCATAGTACTTAATGTCTTAGACAACAGAACATTCTCAGACATCTGATCATTAGTTTACATAATGGCAGGATTTACAAGCTAACATGCAGCCTACCTAGCATACATGATCTGCAGTGCTGTAAGAATGTGTGATAAGGCCTGCTGTTTGGCCAGGTTTCCATCCAGTGACAGAAGGATCTTAGCAAGAGAAGGGCGATTTGGCTTACAGTTATTTGCACCACTTATTTTATTGCTGGTAGCAGAAGAATCAGCATCTGAAGGCACACCTAAAACAGGAAATAAAAATCAGAGCCATTTTTAAGATCACAGTTTGCTCTACTTCTATATGGATTTGACATTTAGGGTAGATTGAAAACAAACCACAATCTGCACTTTGCTATTTCTGAAGAAGCACCGGCTCCCATCAGCCACACAGGAAGACCCTGTGATTCACAATGCATCGGGAAGGGTACTCAAAAGGCTCTTACACTGACAGTCAAAAACCCAGCATACATGGAGGAGGGACTCATGAAGTTCCCCCTATCTTGAGGAGCTACTGGCAATGGACAGCTTCTGGGGGATGCAGCCCCCAAGAGGCTACCCGTGCTCTGTAGACAGTTCCACAGCTATCTATACACATATGGGCAGCACTGTAGACTCAGTGAGTATTTGAAGTTGGGAGGGAAAAGTGATGGTGGCAGGAGAGATAAGAGAGGTACTAGAGGGGAGGGAATGGGAGTGGATGTAATTAAAGCACATATGCATGTGTAAATAGTAAGATATTTAAAAAGATTTGCATTCACCCAACTGGCCTTTTAATCCCTTTTTATGACCTGGTCTACTAAATTAACTATAGTTTTAACCACATATTTTGAATCTTGTCATATAATACTGTATTTTACTAATGTACATAAAAGTTTTAGTAAAAATTTCTTATGAATAATGAAATTCTTGTGCACAAATAAAACTACGAAATAAAAAAGGCTATTGCCTTAGTAGTAGAGAAAAACAAGTCCAAGACTTCTTCTGGCCTAGACTCATCTAAAATCAAGAATGAGAACCGCTGTAGTACAATGTAACCACATTACACTCAAGAAGATTTAGACACAGAAAACCTCTGGATTCACCAAGGGTAAAATTTACTAACAGTAGCCAGTTAAAAGTTACAAGGTAGGCAGAATGGCATGAAAATATAACACAGTACACAATTACAACAAGAAAAATCAATTAATCAAATCAACCCAGAATTGACAGATGTTAGAATCAGCAAAAACCACTCTGATTATAGCTCTTTTCCATTTGTCAGAACAGTAAGTAGAGACACAAATGGTATGAAAATACCCAAACCAAACTTCTGAGGCAACTTCCAGGTTAGACAGTGAGAAGCTGCTTGTGTGTGAACAAGTTAAGGGGAAGCATTAGTGTAAGAAAGAATGCTCCAACCCAAAGAGGGAAAGGAAGCACTTTGGAATTCACAAAAGTAGTATGGCAGAATACTAAAAAGGCACAGAGAAAGACAGGTGATGCACCAATAGCAAGCCAAAGCCAAAACAACTCTACCTACATACTCCCTGGCAGTGGGAGAGGAAGCATTAACCTTATCCAAAAGGTAAGCCAGGCAGCCCTGGGGAAAACAGATTGGCAGCCCTGCCCACAGACAAGCCAAGCCCACAAGCACCAAATCCAGTTGTGGGTTTTAGTGAGACATTAAGTCCCCTGGTGGATGGCTCAGTAGTAGATAGGAATTCCATTCTGTCACTCTATATGGCTTGGGAGGTTGAGAAGTCAGGTGCATGAGAGACAGCCAAGGGAGGCAGTTGGAAAAAGCAAAGAGTGCGAGACTGAAAAGTTCAGTCTGAGAAGGGCAATGAAGGGCATAATCCTGCACTCAGTGGCCAGGGACAGATCTCAACTGAGAAAAACACTGGAGTTTGACAGCTTTGAGCCTGAGGTCAGCCCAAGTGGGTTAAATTCTAGAGTCACCTCTCCGTTGTTCACTGTTGTACAGCCCAGGAACCACACTTAAGCAGGATTATTAAAACTTAGGAGATCTTGAAAGTGTGAAGACAGGTCTTCCACCTGTATAGATCTCGGTGCTATGGCTGGTTCCCACACTCACAACTGACATGGTAGACACCCCAGTGAGATCACTGGCCACTCCAGGGGATACAATTTGGGGAGCCGAATACAATCTGGAAGGTATCAGGCTCAACACCAGCATAAATCACAGAAAGAATAAGAGTTCCATGTACACAACTAAGAATCTCCAAGTTCTGGGGCCGCAGAAGGAAGCCAAACTGCTCATCTTTTCTCCCTCCTGCCTTTGTGCCTGTCCTTAAACTACACTTTTAGGAAGGATTTTACCTTATCATGCTTTTTAAGATTATGTTATTTTTGTTCTCTTTCATACTTTTTTCTATTTTCAATGCATTTTTGTCATTATCAGGCAATCTTTCTTTTCCTTTCTTCCTTTTTTGTCTTGTTTCCCTTTGTTAACGCTATAGACATAGTAGTATTCTGACTATCTTACTGGTTTGTTTGTTTATTTATTTACTTATTTGAGGTTATTTACTTATTTATCCATTTATACATTTGAGGCAGGGGCTCCCTGTAGCACCAGCTGGCCTGGAACTCAGTATGTAAATCAGGTTGGGCTTGAACTCACACAGATCCACCTGCCTCTATCTTCTGAGTGCTGGGATTAAAGGCATGTGCCACCAAGTTCAGTTAAATGGATTGTTGTTTTGTTTTTGTTTTTTTTTTTAAAGCTCCTGTTTTAATTTTTAAATTTTATTTCTTACTTTTATCTAATTTAGATTTCAAACTTTCCCATTACTGGGAAATCTTTTATGTTTTTTCTTTTGCTCCTTCACAGTCTTTTCTAGGTTCTCACTCTTTTCTTCACTGCTGTTCTATTTATCCCCTTCTCATTCCTTTTCTTTATTTAACCTTGCTTCTTCTATTTCCCCATTTTCAATATCCCGTTCCTTTACCTTATGCATTTACTACTTACACATTTATATCTAATTTACATTAACTTTGCCATCTTCTGTTGTATGATCATAGATGATTTATTATAGTAGTTGGTTTTAGTTGAATTAAGTATATTGCATGTTTATTTGGTGGTGTTCCTAACACAGCAAAGTGTTCTCTTCTTCCTGGGTGCTACTGGAGATTGGGTCCTCAACAGTAAGCTGCTCAGTAAGAAGATCCCCAGCTAAAGCTGGAAGAGATACCAAACCAACAGATGTATAAATCACATAACAAAATACAAGAAACATAAAAAAGCAAGGCAACATAGCTCTAACAAAAGACCATTCTGCCCCAAATACTGCACTCAAATATACTGAAAAGAATAAAATACCAGATGAAGATTTCAAAAGTTTACTAGTAAAAATAATCCATGACCTCAAAGAGGTCTCAAACAAGCAAATGAATTCAATCCAGAACTTGGTGAGGAAAGTAGGAGGTAAGGGTCAGAAAATGGATGAGAAGGTCAACAACAGAAAGGAAAAGCTAGCAAGGAAAGAGAGTTTACAAAAATATCTTGGAGATTAGCCCTTCCATCTCCCCCACTGTTCTCTGCTCCTGGTTTGGGCCCTGTGCCATTCCTGGTCTTGGGTCCCCAGACACCTGGGGAACTGGTGCTGCTTCCTCATCCTTTTCACCCACGCCAGCTTGGTGCCTTCCTTGGGCTCCAGGAGCAATGCTTCGGGACCTGGCCCCACCCTCACCTCTCCCTGCTTCCTTGGACCTGCACCACCGGCTAACTCTCCTGGACACCGGGGGGCTGCTTCCTCATCCTTTTCACCCACGCCAGCTTGGTGCCTTCCTTGGGCTCCAGGAGCAATGCTTCGGGACCTGGCCCCACCCTCACCTCTCCCTGCTTCCTTGGACCTGCACCACCGGCCACCGGCCCTGGCCTGCACTCCTATCCTCAGGCCTCTTGGGGTAAGTCTATCGTGCAGCCCTCCGGGCATTGACTCCCCTAGCCACATTCACCGTTCCATCTCCCCTTCTGTTCTCTACTCCT
>NW_008338998.1:3605463-3605965 GCF_000622305.1 Nannospalax galili
CTTAGAGGGAAGTTTATAGCTCTAAGTGCCTACATCAAAAAATCGGAAAGAACACAAATAAATGACTTAACACTGCAACTCAACACACTTGAAAAGCAACAGCAAACAAAACCCAAACCCTGCACACAAGAAGAAATAACAAAAATCAAGGCAGAAATCAATGAATTGAATCAAAGAAAACAATACAAAGAATCAACAATACCAAGAGCTGGTTCTTTGAAAAGATAAACAAGATAGACAGACCGCTAGCCCAATTAACGAAAAGAAAGAAAGAGCACCTCCAAATCAACAAAATTAGAGATGAATGGGGAAACATCACAACAGACACCAGAAAGATACAGAACATTATAAGGGAATATATAAAAACCTATATGCTACTAAATATGAAAATCTGAAATGGACGGATATCTAAACGCATAGGAACCACCAAAACTAAACCAAGAAGAGATTAACAACTTAAACCGACCCATAGCACAAACAAATTAAAACATTAATATAAGAC
>NW_008338998.1:3606775-3607880 GCF_000622305.1 Nannospalax galili
TAAGAATTAATATTGTGCAAATGACCATCCTACCAAAAGTCATTTATAGTTTTAATGCAATACCAATCAAAATCACCATGACATTTTTCACAGGATTGGAAAAAGCCATCCTAAGAGTCACACGGAAGCACAACGGACCTCAGATAGCCAAAACAACCCTGAGCACTAAGAGCAATGTTGGGGGGATTACTATACCAGATTTTAAGCTGTATTACAGAGCCATAGTCATAAAAACATCGTGGTACTGGCACAAAAATAGACCCATAGATCAATAGAACAAAATTGAAGACCCAATATGAGTACATGCAATTTCTGACACCTGATATTTGACAAAGGGTCCAGGAATATTCACTGGAGGAAAGACAGCATGTTGAGGAAATGGTGCTGGCAAAACTGGGTCTCCACTTGTAGAAGAATGAAACTAAACTCCTATCTTTCACCCTGTACAAAAGTCAGTTCCAAATGGATCAAAGAACTCAATGTAAAGCCTGAAACTCTAAAACTATTAGAAGAAAACATTGAGGAAAAACCTACAAGATATAGGTGTAGGAGAGGATTTTCTAAACCGGACACCAATTGCTCAGGAAATAAGGTCAAGAATTAACAAATAGGACCTCATTAAACTAAAAAGCTTCTGTACATCAAAGGAGACAACCAAGGAAGCAAACAGAAAACCCACAGAATGGGAGAAAATCTAAACCAGTGACACATTCGATAGAGGTTTAATAACCAGACTATATAACGAACTCAAAAAACAGAGAACCAAGGGACACCAATTGCTCAGGAAATAAGGTCAAGAATTAACAAATAGGACCTCATTAAACTAAAAAGCTTCTGTACATCAAAGGAGACAACCAAGGAAGCAAACAGAAAACCCACAGAATGGGAGAAAATCTAAACCAGTGACACATTCGATAGAGGTTTAATAACCAGACTATATAACGAACTCAAAAAACAGAGAACCAAGACAAAAGACAACCCAATTAAAAGATGGTCTAAGGAGCTGAACAGAGAGTTCTCAAAAGATGAAGTAAAGACGGCTATGAAACATCTTAAGGATGTTCAACATCACTAATAATTAGGGAAATGCAAATTAAAACCACTT
>NW_008338998.1:3608005-3631877 GCF_000622305.1 Nannospalax galili
ACGCAGTTCATTTATACAATGGAGTTTTACTCAGCAGTAAAGAAAGATGGAATCATGAACTTTGATGGTAAATAGATAGAACTAGAAATTGTTATAATACGAAGTGTAGTAACACAGGCGCAGAAAAAAAAATCGACATATGTTCTCCCTCATATGTGGATCCTAGAACCAAACCCCCATAAGTGAGTATGTATCCAGAAATCACTACAAGAACCAGTATAATGGAAAGGAAACAGGGAGGTAACGGAAAATAAAGAACCTGAAAGAGAAGAACAGTAGGAAATGGGCCTTAATAAGGGAGGTATAGATAAAAAGTGGGCTAGTTTAAAGGAGGGGTGAGGGAAGGGTATCCAAGGAACCTAGGGGATAATGGGAAAGAAGGAGCTCAAGAGAGGTAGGACCATAGGAGAAGGGTATTAGTAAGGGAAAAAGGGGGGAAATGTGGGCACCTTAAGTGGGAAAACCATGATGGAGGGGTGAGACAAGTTGAGAGATAAACAATGCCTAGCTAGTTTTGAAAGCCAGAGGGAACCATATTACTCCTATAACCTGACAAATTATACATAGCAGATCAAGAAATATTTCTAGGTAAGGTTTATCTGAGAACAACTGGTCTTTGCCCAAGATTTATCTACATGACACACAGTAATTAAAAGTACCAGACTGGTGGAACTAACCTTTTTGGATGTTTAACAGACATACTTCGAGGCCTATAGTAATTGGGTCAGAGGGACGACAAAAAGGACAGTTTTTGCTCCTTGCCCTCCTAGGTCGACTAGTTCCAGGGGACTATGAGCATCTCTCAAAATGTCCTGTAATGGTGGTGGGTCACCAGTCCTCTTGATCAAGGAGGCCAAGGAGACTCCACCAGATGGACTTGAACCAGTGTCCAGTCTACAAAGAGGAGGGTCGACACAGAGGAATCATTTCCTCCATGCTTCCAAGTGAAGCCAACCATGGTTGAGCAGGACCTGTGACTTATCTTCACAAAGGCAGAACTGGTAAAAGAAAGGAACCAGTGACTCCTCCCAAGCCCATGTGACCCCTGAGGAACAGATCCTCAAACGACCTTAAGAGTAAAAATAAATTAGTTTATCTGGGCCAACTGTATGGCCTTAAACACCCAAAAGTATATCCAAAGATTAAAGCAGCCAATATAATTTCTTAAGAGTCCATATGCATAGCTAAAGGCTACATAACATTAGTTTAGGCAGGGGGGAGGGAAGGGTATATATAAGGAACCTAGGGGATAAAGGGAAAAAAGGAGCTCAAGAGAGGTAGGACCATAGGAGAAGGACATTATTAAACAGTTGTTGGCCAGGGTGGTCAAATTAACTCCCAGATAGTAACCCAGCATAGAACTGGGAAAATGAACAGCAGAACCCAATCTTATCTAAAGGAATACTGACAACTGATTGCTGCTAGATGAGGAACAGCTGACCCTCCTAAAACAAAGACCTCTAGATAGGCTGACTAGGTTCACCAGAAGGGAAAGTAGTGGAGAATGGCTAGAGGTGCCAACAACACCGCAGACAGTAGCAGGGATATCAGAGCATAAGGGTTCTACTAGGGGGACGGAGGCTATTGGAGGGTGCAATCTGGGAAGCGGTGTATAGTCAAATGAGATGGTTGGGGATGTTCTGTGTGAAAAACACACACACACACACACACAAATCAACAAATTTTTTAAAAATGTATTATATGTGAGGAGGAAGCATGGAAATTTACATCATGCTAATTAGTAGAGGTGACAAACAGTACCACTGAAATCTGCCAGATGACTTTATAAACATACACAGGTGACAAGGATCCAAGTGCAACCAATTAGTGACTAACAATAATCAGATACATACAGATTAGAGATGCAAAAGCCAACATCTCAGTGTTAGTAGCAAAAACAATGAGCCTTTCTTCAAGGAACAATATATTCTAAAATGAAATGGAGATCTTTTTTAAAGGTTAAAAACTCATCCAATTTTATGTCTTACAGGGCTTATACTGAGTTCAGTAATAACTAACTACATTAATTCAACTGTGAACCTAGAAACTGGCACCCACTTGTGAAAGAGATGTACTGTTGAGCTGGAGTGTGTTTCTGAATATGTTAAAGCTGTAGTGAAAAGCTTCTAATCATGTAGTTATTAAAATTTTTTAAAAATATATAATGATTAAAAAGAATTCTCCAAAGCATAAAAATTTCCTCCTTAATAATTAGTAGATGTGAAAAACATTATCATTGAAATCTACCTGATGACTTTGTATCCATGCTCAGATGCCAAGGAGCTCAAAGTAACCGACTGTGACTAGTAATAATCTGATATATAGAGACAAGAAATGCATGTGCAAACATCTTAATGTCAATTGCATTAAAAATGAAGTTTTCTGCATGAAACTCTATATTTTAATATTGAAATGGAGATCTTTTTTAAAGGTTAAACATAATTTAATTTTATGTCTCATAGGGTTTCTACTGAGTACAATATTGTATAACTGTAATAATTCAACTATAAACCTAAAAATGTAAAGCCAGTTTTGTAAGAGACGCATCCTAACTCAGAAAATTGTTATTGAATATGTCAATGCTCATGTAATGAAATGCTTCTTCTAAGTATGTGGTTATTAAATAAATAATTAAAAAATATAGCAAGTTGGTCTGTCACACTGAAATGAAAGAGGCCAAAAGTAGCCAAAACATGTTTGAAAGAAGATAAAAGCAAAAGCCCACAACCTGACTTCAGGTCTTTAACAAACCTACAGTAAGTAACACAATGTGGTACTTGGCATCTAAGTATAAAAAAGTCACAGGAGCAGAACTGAGCACCCAGAAATAGATCCATAAACATACAACTAATTGGTTTCTATAAAAATGCAAAGGTAATTCAGAAGAGAAAGGACAGTTTTTCACAAGTGGCTATCCATATGGAAAAAATACAAGAATTAAATCTAAACTTCACATCACACATAAAATTTGGTTCAAGAGTGACACAGACTCAATTAACCAACACTACAAAACTGTAAGAGAACACAGGACTTTTATGATTTGACTTGGGCAAAAGCTGTTTTAGATGTGACACAAAAAAAATCTGATCTATTTAAAAAGGTCAACCTAGAATTCACTGAAATGAGTCTTCAAATTAAACTGAGCAAACAATGAATGACAAATCTCAAAGTAATTATGTCTGTATGTTCATTAATGTAAGGAAGAAGACAACAGAACATACACACATACACACATATACATATGTACACACAAATATACATAATTACAAAAAGGTACTTTTTAGATTGGTTAATATATCTATGATGGACACACTTGGTTGTCAACTTACTGGGTCTGGAATCAACTAAACCACAAGCCTCTGGACAATCATGTGAGGGATTTTATTCATCAGATTATTTAAGGTGGAAGTCCCACCCAACCTGTGGGTAGCACTCTCTGGTGGCAGCCCAGACAAAGGTCATGGAAGACGAAAAGTTTGTTTTTGGCTACTGGCCTTAACTCTTGCTGACAAGTCCATCTCCTCTGTTGCTGTGCCATTCCTTTGCTGCTACAACCAGTTTTATCAGGATTCCAAGGTACACCAAAGACCAGCAGCTGTCCAGGAATCCTCCAGGCCTTTGGCACCAGACTGGGACTACCGAGACATCCAGCCTCATGGATTGAGCAACTACTAGATTGTTGGACTCTCTAGTGCAAAACTGTCATCATTGGACTATGGAATAGAACCAGCCCAACAAAGGGATGTGCTCTATAAGCAGCAAAGCGGGAAAGGCGAAGCCTTCTAAGCACTTTGAAACTAAAGTCCCAGACATGGGACCTGGAGCTACAGGATTTGGCATTTACCCTTGTAAGATCTGATCTTGCTTTGGTCAAGTATTTCCTTTCTATACCCCTATTCCTCCCTCTTGGAATGGGAATGGGAATGTATATTCTGTGCTATTATATGTTGAAGGTGCAATTTGTCTTTTGATTTTACAGGGGGTCACAGTTAAGAAATTGCCTTGAGTCTCAACCAGGCTTTGGACTTTTAAAACAGTGCTGAAACTGTTTATGACTGTAGGTAATTTTAAAGTTGGATTAAACCCATTTTTCATTATGATATGATCATAAGTCTATGGGGACTAAGGAGTGGAATGTGGTGGTCTGAATGAGAAATATCCCCTATAAGCACATGTATTTGAACACTTGGTCCCATAGTTTGGGGAAGTTATAGAGCTTTTAGGAGATACAGACTTGCTGAAGAAAGTACATCAGTAGAAGCAGCCTTTGAGAGTTTATAGCCTCACCCCACTTCCAGTTCATTGTCTCTACCTCACATTGGCTGTTGAAGATATGAGCTTTCAGCTTCCTGTTCCAGCTGCATTATGCCATGCCTCCCTTGCCATTATGGGCTCTAGCCCTGGAACTGTAAGTCAAATAAACTCTTGCATAAATCACTTTGGTCATAGTGTTTTATCACAACAACCAATAGTAACCACTACAAAATCATAGGTTGAAAATGCCTACAATGGGCCCTGTAAACTAAAGGGCTAGAGAGCCAGCAGCTGCTTTTTGTTCCATGGAGGCCTCTAATTTTTCAATGGTGCAGCCCTCTTTCAGGGTGAGTCTTCCCGTCTCACTTTGCTGAGTCACATGCTTATGTTCTCCAGGAACACTGGTACAGACACATACAGAAGGGTGCTTTACCAATTCTCTAGGTTAACACCCCAAAAGCAACCATCATATTATGCTTTATATATAAACAGAGTACATACAACATGACTTCATTGGTATGAAATTCTAAATAGGAAAACTTTTCTTAGTGACAGAGGACAGGTCGGTGGTGATGGGAGGCATGGGAGGAGAGTGGTGAACATAAAGGAAGGTTGTAAAGTAGCAGAGGAAATGCTACATGTGGGGTAGATGCTCCCTGTCTTTGACTGTGGTGACCCACAAATGCAAACATTATTTCCCAGCTGTTCAAAATGTGAACTTTACAGAGGTACAGTTTGTTATATGTCAATTATATCTGAATAAAGCAGTTTGAAAACACAAAGCAGACCAGAACAGTATATGAATCTCCCAGCACTTGATAAAAATCTTCTGTCGACACATGTAGTACTGCCAAAGTTAATGTGAATATAAACAAAAGAATCAGTACCACACCTTCTAAATTTTCATTGCAGCATGCATAAACTGCACAGGAGTATGCCACCACTGCTCTGTGCTTTAGGCTCACAACACAGTTAGCAGCACTTACACTCTCTCACCTGTCAGCACTATTACATCTATCCTGCTGCTGTAACCTACAGAAGGATCTCAAGAAGGTTAAAATTTGTTACCTAAATAGGAGGCACCTAGAGGGTCTCTTGCTGTCTGGAAGAGGACAGGTTCGTGAACAGAAGGAGTGGCCACATCCACTGTTGTCCATGCCACGCTATGTGATGACCCACAAGCCACCCGTGTGATCTTCTGGCCTTCCAGGCCTTGCACGAGTGTGGGCTTTCTGTTAACTGTGGTTGTACCATTGCCCTGCTGGCCATGGTCATTGTCTCCCCAAGCATACACCTAATAAGAGGGAAAGAATTTACATTTTTCAATGTCACTTCATTTTTAAAAATTTACTTGAAAATGCTTAACGTATATGCCATGGTATTTGAAGAAGTGAGCTCTTAAAGATTGAAAAAAATCATTTTACAATCTTACAAAATAGCATGTGTATGTTACAAGACTGATGAGGGGAAAAATCAACCATGAAAATGCTTGCCAACAACTATAAATATACATTTAATATTAATCCACCCATTTTATTTTGGCAGAGGATGCAGGGCAGATCCCCTCTTTGGCTAAGTACAGTAATTCCCTGTATAAATTATGAAGAAATATAACCAAAACCACCATGCTTACTTTTCAAGTAATTTGTTCTGGTTTTATAGAATTATAAAACGTAATTCAGTTTTAATTAAACAATAATGTAATAACTTCATTTTCACAAACCAAGTTTAAAATATGGCCTCATGAGCCAGCATACCCTTCTCAAAGCAACAAAATGGGTAATATCTATCATATACATATTACATGTTTTATTTCCAAAATGAAGCAGGTATCCCCTCTATCATGTATCAGTTCTGTAAAGTAAATCCTGCTAATAACTCAGAGGCAGGTACACCTTCTATAATGATATTTATAGTCCAGAATGAACTTCAGAATGGAAAAGACTGTCTCGTGAGGCCCCCACCCCAACCTGTACGGCAGCTAGACAGATACACTACTAAACAAGATGGACACTGCCCCACCCTCACCGCTCTCCCAACATTAGATCGGTACAAAACATATTGCAGTTGGGGATCATGAATTTTAAATCATTAGGCTCAAACAAACATCCATTAATCAAAATAGGAACCATTATAATCAACACATTTTTGCCAAGAAAAAATAAATTTGTTCCTGTAGCATAAAAATCCAAACTTCAGGATTCAACAAACTCTTGGAAAGCATTTTCTGCACACTAGTGGTTGTGGAAGCATTTTCCCTGCAAAAGGCTATCAAGACACTTGAGGAAGTTGATAGTCAGCTGGTGAGAAGTCAGGTGAATGTGGTTAGAATTAGGTGGATGAGGCAGAACTTCATAGTCCAGTCTATTTAATTTTGAAATGCTGGTTGTACAAACAGCGCATCTCATGATTTGCTGAGCGCAATTCCCAGATGTAATGGCTTAAATGGGACTCAGAAAGTTGGGTGGATGAGACCGGCAGATCACCAACAGTGATCATGCCCTTATTTTGGGTTCAAATTTGGTGACCATGATTTCTGGTGTAAGTTTGGCTTCGGAAAGTGCTTTGGAGTTTCTTCTCAGTCCAACCACCAAGCAGGTCCATAGGCTGATTATCATATACAATTTACTTTTCATCATACATCACAATCTGATCAAGAAATGGTTCTGGTAGTGTAGATTAAGAGAAGATGGCAGTTCCAAAGGGTGATGTTTTTCATCAGCTCATGAGGCACCGACTTTCCAAGCCTTTTGACCTTTCCAGTTTGCTTCTAATGTTGGCTAACTACTCAACAGTCCAAGCTGCGTTCTTGGTAGCAGTAAGAGGATCAGCTTCGATGACTGCTCTCACTTGGTCACCATCTGCTGCCAAAGGCTGGCCACCGTACTTCTCATCTTCAAGGCTCTTGTCTCCTTTGCAAAACTTCTTGAGCCACCACATCACACTCAGATGTGCACATCTGGGCCAGATGTGCTACTGATTTCCTGAACTGATGCCACTGCTTTACAATCCTTTTTGAGGTTTTTTTGGTCTTTTTTTGAGACAGGGTCTCTCAGTAGACCCAGCTGGCCTGGAACTCATTATGTAGATATGGCTGGCCTGGAACTCCCAGAGATCCCCCTGCCTCTGCCTCCCAAGTGCTAGGATTAAAGGCCTGCACCACCATGCCCAGCTACAACCCATTTTCAACATGAGTTAAGAAAATGAATGGAGGCTTTAATCCCAGCACTCAGGAGGCAGAGGTAGGCAGATCTCTGGGAGTTCCAGGCCAGCCCTGCCTACATAGTGAGTTCCCTGTCAGCTGGGACTACAGGGAGACCCTGTCTCAAAAACAGCGCCCCCCCCCCGCCAAATACAAGAAAATCTATGGAATTTCTTTTTAAATATCATTTCCATAGTATAAAATAAATGGCAAGTAATATGTCAACAGAAAAAAAAGTACATTAAAAAGGTATATAATAGGGGTTGGTAAAATGGTTTGATGAATAAAGGTTCTTGTGGCCCAGTGTGATGATCTGAGTTTAATTTCTGGTACCCACAAGGTAAAAGGAGAGAATCGACTCCTGAAAGTTGTCCTCTGACCTCCGTACACACACACACACACACACCCACACACACACATATCATGGACATACACCCCAACAATAAAGAAAATAAAATAAATGTTTATTAAAGAATAAATAAACATTGGACAACACAAGAGCTGTGACCTGATGAGCACTCCGAGAAGGCACATAAACCCCAGGCCACTAGAGCCTTACCTGCCCCGAGTCTGTGACTGCTAGGCAATGCAGAGCCCCAACTGCCACATGCACAATCTTCTTCCCTCTCAGTCCTTCCACCACCTGTGGCTTCCGCACATGCACATCAGAGCCATGACCCAGTCTGAAGTAGTCCCCTTTGCCCCTAAGAAGAAGACAATAGTCCTAGTGTCACTGCATGGCTACCATCTGGCAACAGTACATTCAAGGGTGCACATCCTCTAGAACCTAGTGCAATGTCACATATAGTACTCAACCTCCTTGACCTTAAACTCTAAAATTCATTAATTTTCATCATCAATGCCCTTAGTACTATAATACATTTTTCACAACAGTTAGTTACTATAGATTTTCAGAGACTCACAGATAAACTGCAAACTTCCCTCCCAAGCACTATTTGGTATGTTACTTTCAGGCTGCTGACATGCCATCAAGGATGGTCTGAATACCCACCCATTCCTTCACACGTTTTAGGGTGTTTTAATTTTTATTTATTATTTTTATTCTATGAGTGTGAGTGTATTGCCTGCATATAAGTGCACCCGGGTCATGGAATGCCCTTGGAGAGGTCAGACGAGGGCATCAGATCTCCTGGGACTGGAGTTAGGGATGGTTGTTAGCCACCATGTGGGTACTAGAAATCAAACCCATGTCTTGACCACTGAACCATCTCTTCAGTCCCCCCATCATATGTTTTTAATAAAATGAACTTTCATTAGAAAAACATGTAGAAACCTTTTCAGGACCAAAGGATGCAGAAGTCTGCTTTGTTCTCATTTTACTATTTAGCTTCACCAACAGAATTGAAAAAGCAGAAAAACTACATTAACCTCATTGAAACTGGAAAGGCTTAAATTATCTCTAGATTACAAAATGATTCATGAGATCTTTCTTCATGTACTATCAGTAATCTCAATTCAATACAGATTTTTTAAAAAAATTGAGGGGCTGGAGAGATGGCTCAGCAGTTAAGAGCACTGACTGCTCTTGCAGAGGACCTGGGTTCGATTCCCAGCGCCCACATGGTGGCTACAAACCATCCTTAACTCCAGTTCCAGGGGAATCCAAAGGCCTCTTCTGACCTCCACGGCACTGCACGACATGGGTGCATTCGCATACATGCAGGCAATACACTCATACACATAAAATAAAAATGATAAATAAAATATTTATTTATATAATATAAATAATAAAAAAATTGAAAGATGCTGGATGAATAAAAAAATGACATTTACCACAGCCCAGGGATGGCACAGGGAAAGATGGAGGCCCTCCACATAGACCTTTGGTAAGCACAGACAAATGACTGACAACGAGGAAGTTTACGTACCACGTCCACACCACTCCTGACTTGGTGAGTGCCAAGGAGAACTGAGCTCCACACTCGATCTGGCACACCCCCTGGCCATTTAGTCTCTCAATGTTCTGGGGAATATTACAGCCTTCGCTTCCTCCCCGGCCCAGTTTTCCAAAGTCACCATCACCCCAGGAAAACACCAAACCTAGGTTTAAGAAATGCATACTTCAGGTCAGTCCTTCATAATATTCATACCACCCAGGAACCTAGCATCATAGCAGGTTCTTACCTTCATCAGTCAGAGCCAGTGTCTGTGCATCTCTGCTTCCACATGCAACCTGGATTACTCTGTGGCCAAGAAGGACTTTTATTAGCATCATAGCAGGTTCTTACCTTCATCAGTCAGAGCCAGTGTCTGTGCGTCTCTGCTTCCACATGCAACCTGGATTACTCTGTGGCCAAGAAGGACTTTTACCTACTCAATTACAAATTTAAAGACACAATGAAGCACAGGCGCTGAAAAAGTAGTAGAAATATTTCCAGACTGCAAGCACTAATGTTCATGTCTTTAGAAACATTCCTAGATTTGAGGCTTATCTTCACTTTCTGTAAACAATAAAATGTGTATAATCACCATTTTGGGCTTCAGCTGTGTTGTATTATCCCCGTGTCCCAATCTGCCATACTCGCCAAGGCCCCAGGTGTACAGCTCCCCGCTGGACGTGAGAGCTGCGCTATGAGAACTCCCACAGGCAATGTCCCTGATACGCTTGGTTTTCAGGGCCTCTATCAGCCTTGGCTTGTCGCAGTTCCTAAGACAAGAGTAAATTTACTTCCTAAAAATCAAACCGTCTTTTTGTAAAGATGATCCATCTTTAGTCAACAGATATAAATCGAAGTAACTATCAAACCTTAGACTATGTAAAGCCAAACTGCATTCATCCAGATTAAGAAAATTAAGATTTACATTGATAAATAACCTGGATTATTAATTTTCTGAAAAACAACTATGAGAACCCACTATCGTTACTAGTACAGTTTCTCATTAACAGTGAAGACTGAGGAAACATTCTTACATTCTGCTGAAGTGTCCAAGTTTTCCATCATCACCTTCACCCCATGAAAATACCTTCCCATCAACAGTTAAGGCTGTAGCATGCCGGCCACCTGCAACATTGACACAGGAGTAGGTTGCCAAAGCACAGTGTAGAGCAAGTCCACAGTATACAACCCATTCTGCTTGGCATGAAGCACATACTCAAGGAATAAATAGGAGCAACACCTCAGTTATTGTAAAAGCCTTCAGGGTGCCATATATGCAAAATCAATGGACTTTTAGTAAGTTAAAAATTATTAAAATATTTTACCTGCAAAGACAAGGCAAAAAATAATGTTGTTGTTAATGGGGCTCCCATTACTTTAAATATATAAAAGATCAAAACTTAAGGTAAAAACATAATTAGGCAAATTGTAATACACAATGACAAACAGCAATGCACTCCCAATAGTGAACTATTTAAGCAGTTAAGGTATTATGTTCAGTATTCTGAAAGCACACCAGCTTATGCACTTTCCCCAACAACGGAATACTCTCTCAGTCCGCACACTCTGCGTTAGGATTATAGGCATGACTCCTGACTGTGCAGCCAAAGCTCTACAAACTCCTGGGTTGCAAGGGCAGTGCAGCAGATGGGGCTCCTGCTGCACAACATTCACCTTCTCCTCATTACCAAAAGAAGGCCTATATCATCAGAAGCAACAATGGGTTCATCTCTAGAGAGGGGTTGGAAGAAAGGTCACCTGGCCCAGAGGGCTAGAGCAGCACAGCCATCAGAGCAGTGCTCCTCATAGTCAGAGAACATACAGATGGGCCCAGACCCCACCCCTAGATCTTCACAGAGGCAAACAGTAGCATCTTGTCTTGTGTACACCACTACCATTACCTTTCCTGTAATATGGGGCTGTATCCAACCCCATCTGGTATGAGCATGAACTAAGCTTTGAATCCAACCAGCTTTATAGCTCAGAGCCTAGCACACTGCTTAAAAACAGCACTCCATAAAGCTCAACTTTAAGAACCAGGCACGGTGGCACATGCCTTTAATCTCAGCACTTAGGAGGCAGAGGCAGGTGGATCTTTCTGAGTTTGAGGTCAGCTGGGGCTATGAGAAGGAGCCTCTGTCTCAAAAGACCAAAAAAGAAAAAAAAAAAAGGCAGCTCAAGTTTAAGTGAAGGTCAGCAATATGCTTGTTTAAAAATGATCCTCACCACTGAAGCTTCACAGATACTTTGAGGAATCTGATAAAGCCAGATTCTTTCTTACAGAAAAATAAGATCTATTTAAGCACAGAACTTTGTAATTTCAAGGATAAGAGGCTGGTCCCTAGACAATCACCCCAAGATTAAACATCCCATCTTTTAAGAAGTACACCCACATGCCTGGGAATGCTACCAATGCTGGTTTCCAAAAAGCTTCATTAAGTATTATAATTAAATGATCACTGACAGAGGGTTTCTGAATATGATGAAATTATATAGGATGAAATTCTCAAAGAATCAATAAAAATATTATTTAAAAATACAGAATGGAAAAAAATTTTTAGAGCACCCAGAGGTTTATATTATCTACTTTTTCTTCATATTAAGTAACTAAAAACTTGAAAAAAAAAAAACACAAGGACACCTTAGGAAAAATTACTTAAAAGACCTCAGTTACTTGCAGAGTAGGTGCAACGGTATTGTGCACATGAGTGCCAGTGCTGGACTTGTACCTGAGTGAACAGCCACCTTCTTGACCACGTAGCTGCTAAGGGCTGTGATCTGCCTCGGGATGGGAACTGTCCCACTAGACATACCCAGCCCTAGCCTGCCATTTGTAGCTTCTCCACAAGCGTACACCTTCCCTTCCACAGTCACTGCAAGGAACAGAGAGTCACTTTTCATAACATAAAAGCTATTTTTGTATATATAAATATAATTTAATTTTTTAGATATTAGAATAATCATACCTGCAAATAAGCTTTTAGAACCACCAGCCACCTGTACCACATTCAAAGCAGACAGAGTCTCAGAAAATGAAGGGACCTTTATCTAGAGTAGGATTTTTTTAAAGCAAAAGAAGAAAAAAAAAATCATGTTACTTATACTTTTTAAATCATGAGTGATTTTATCAGATGACACACAGAACTGCTATTAATTTATGTGATTATCTTAATCCTATACTTAGGATTTACTTAAACTATACTTGTAAGACAAAAGAAAATAGAACAAGGGCTGAGAAGATGGTTCAGTCAGTAAATCATGAGGACCGGAGTTCAATTCCCAGAACCCATTTAAAAAAGCCAGGCATGATGACTACACTTGTAATCTCAGTTTTGGGGAGGAAGAGACCAGTGGATCCCCTGGGGCTTGCTGGTCAGCCAGTCTACCCTGATCTGTGAGTTCTAGGCCAGTGAAAGACCCCATCTCAAAAAACAAGGCTTGAAGGTGCCCGAGGAATGACAGCTACAGTTTATCTCTGGCACTGACATGCACCCCCACACACACACACATTCATACCACAAAATGTAGCCAGTTGTTTGAACTATTGATATGAGAGTTCATTTGAACACTTCTGTAATAAAAGGTATAAAATGAACACATATGTTACTTTAATGTGAGGCATTCTCCATGTGCATTTCAACATTTGGACACTCGCTAGTAATACAGTTTGGGGGAACTGTAGATTCTTTAGGTGGGCCTAGCTGGAGGAAATGAGTCATTAGCAGCCTTGAGGGGGTAAAGCCCAACCCTGCTTCTAGGCTCCCACGGCTTCCTGATCTGCCCAGATTTGAGCAGGCTACTGTCACCAGGCCTTCCCCTCCATGATAAACTGTATCCCTGCAAACCGTGGGCCAAAATCAATCTTTTCTCCCTTAAATTGCATATTTGCAGGTGTTTTATCACAGCAATGAGAAAAATAAAATATATAATACAAAGATAAAAACAAATAGGTAAACTGCATTTCAAGTCATAATGTTGCTTATTCTCTTTGATTCTGACTCATATGGCTAAGAAACTGCACACTTCTATTTTACATTGTAGGTAGACATGATTTAAATTTAAAATTATCTGTCAAAGAAACCCTATAGTGGTTTGTTTTGTCAACTTGACACAATCTAGAATTACCTGGGAAGAGAGTCTCAATGAGGAATTATCTAGACTGGAGGTGGGGGAGTGGGGACTGTTTTGATTACATTAATTGAGGTGGGAAGACCCACCCATGTGGGTGGTGCCAATCCATAGGCTAGGCCCTAGACTGAATGAAGAGGAGAGAGCAATCGGAGCACAAGCACACATGCATTATTTCATTGCACTCTTCCTTTGACTATGGATATAATGTGATCCATTCTCTCAAGGTCCCTGCCACTGTGACCTTCCTACTATAATGGACCTTAACCTGGAATTATGAGCTAAAATAAACCCATTCTCCCCTAAGTGCTTTTGTCAGAATATTTTATCATATCAATAAGAAATAAAATTAATATAGACTCCTTAGAAACTGTCAAACAGTCACTGCTTCAGAAAGATCTTCACGACAACTGTGGAGCCCTGATCCTCCATATGAAAGCTTTTTAAAAAAAGACTTACTTTACGTGTTTAAGTGTTTTGCCTGCACATATATAAGTGCACCACATGCACACAATGCCCACAAAGGCCAGAAGTAGGCATCAGATACCCAGAAACTGGAGTTACAGATGCTTGTTAGACACCATGTAGGTGCTGGGAACCAAACCCAGGTCTTCTGCAAGAGCAGTCAGTGTCCTTAACTACTGAGCCATATCTTCTATATCCCCATGTGAAAGCTTTGTATGTGACAGTGAGCAGAATCATGGCTCTCAACAGTGGCCAGGTGTTCAGGGACACTAATAATCCTGCCTTGGCACAGATGTGAAACCTAGAGCTAAACGCCACTGTTCACTTCAAAATGGGGGTTCTCAGAAACCTTTAAACATAAATGTAATTCAAGGTTGCCCAAATAAAAATAAAAGTTAGTTTGAAGTATGAATATGGAGGAACTTCATATAAATGAGTTCTAATTTCTCTGCAGGTTAATAATGTATGTACTAAGGTGGTGTCACATGGAATACCAAAAGGAAGTAGATTTGCTCATTGGTGAAGTTGTCTTCCAACACTAAAATTAAGAGGAGTTGTTTGGGGTTCCTCAAACAAGGTATAAGGTACACTGAATTCAATTCTAGATAAAATGCATATTACTCTTTTTAAGAAAAAAATCTTGTCTTTTTTTTTTTACAAGCAACTTAAAGTACTTTACAAATTAATCTTTAGGTTAACTATGAGACTAAGAACAAGCACACAAGTTGTGATGTAGCTTTTCCCTCACAACTCATCAAGAAGGTAAGTGAGAATGTGAAAGTCTCCACTCACAACCCCTCAAAGATGACAAGCGCACGTGCACGTGTGTGCACAGGTATGCGCACTCTCCTGGCTCTTTGTGTTCACAAAGCACTTGGTCTCTGGGAAGGCTACTTTGTGGGGTCTCTCCCTCTCCTCGCGGGTCGTTGGCCACTGGTCCACAAGGACAAGGGGTCAGGACGGCCAGTGAGCACTGACGGAAGAAAGCCCTTCGGGGGAGGCAGGTTCAGCGATGCAAACAGCTCCAGACTCAGTGAGACAGGTCTAGATTCAGTGAAACAGCTCCGTTTATTCAGTTGGAGAACTGGGGAAATATATAGTGTGGAGGCAGTAGCCAAAGCCTCAGCTGATAGGTGCTCATAGTATGCTTTATTTACATGTGGTAGTGGGCTCCTATCGCCCGACTACCAGGCAATGCCTGACTACCATATAGAAAAAACCTGGGGGTAGTTTTTACTCCAGGTAACTATGCCAAAGGTCATGTTCCAAATAAGGTCAGGCATCAAGCTTGGTGGCACTTTCCAGGTAAGTCAGGAAGAGAGCAGGAGGCCCCCTGCTGAGAAGGGGAGTCCTTCCATTTGGCGCCGAGCCGCTTAGAGCTATCCGGACATGGAGGACTACAACCCTAGCAGCAGGGTTTCCCAACACTACTTCACACAGAAGAGTCTCAGACATCCAATACCCAGAAAGCAGAAATCACAAACTTGAAATCTTTGTACCTCTACCACATATTTTGCACATTATTCTCCAACCATACATAAATATTTATTGTACGGAAGGCAAGAAAGAGGTATAATCTACAATTTCCACCTACACATTTGTCAAATATTTTCAAAAGTTTATGTTCTTGTCTATTAAAAGAATATAATTATATCCAAAGTATGCTATCATCCACAAACTAAATTTAATAATGTGTATTACTTCTGAAAAATTAACTTATAAAAAGCACATCTAAAAAGTAAAGCTATTCTTAGAACTTTAAAGTCTGACTACTGCTGACCCTCAGACTGAGGCACCAGCAAGAACCCTCACCTTAGAGCCTTTGAGCCCACCCAGTTGGTCCTTGTCATTCAATCCCCACACAAACACTTTGGTTCTTATTGTAGCTGTTGATTCCAGCCCTGCAGTCTTCTTTCTAATAAGACTAGACAGAGGGGGAAACAAAGGTAGAAAAAAGTTATTCAGTATAAACATCAAAAACACATCTGGTTACTTTCAGACACTCTTACAAGATGCACCTGAACACAAGGAAATCTCAAATATGTGTAGCAGTAAATGCTCCGGAGGGTCAACATTTCTAGAGAACAATGTGCTACCCATCTAATAATGGAATTTAATTTCTGGTACCAATAAATCAGTTTTCCTATATTTTTATAGTTTTCCTATATTCCTACACCATAATATTTTGTGAAGCAGATCCTACCTGTCACCTGGACACACAGCTAATACAAATGGAACCTGAAGATACCAGGGAAAATGCTCACACAGCAACATCTGGAAATTTTTTTTGTGGATCCTAAACCTAGACATGTGTATGGTCATTTTGTTCTTAAAGAATTAAACAGATGTGACCATATGATATCGGAGACATTCTAATACAGGTATGTGTTAAAAGAAAATGTTTTGTCCTTTATGTCCTCTGTCTACAACAACAGCTAAAACACCTGGCCACTGGCCCACTAGGCTGGACGTTCTTACTTGCTCTCATTCCTGGGTTGCTGCCCACATTGTTCAGCCCATCTCCTGGCCTGTCTTCACTGGGTTGAAAGTTTGCCATCAACCACAGCACTTCAGTTCTCAAACGTGATGAAGACACATAGTGCACAGGACAGTAGTAGAGATTCTCAGTTGGTACTTTGATGACAAATGCTAAAAAAACTACTTCTTTTATGTTTGGCTTTCTGACTTGCTTTGGATATACTTTTATAAGCCAGAATGGAAGACTATGGATTCTAGAAACTACACTGTACTTAGATAGGTCTTCTAAAACTTCTATATAGTAATCAATATTTACTTTAAGAGATCAAAATCTTTTGGTGTGAGACTAAAAATGTAGGAAAATCAATTCATCTGATACCAGGCACAGCAGAACAAGTTAATATAAAGGAACCAAAAAATATCATATAAGAGATTTTCAGTGAAAAATATGGCTGAGAATCAAATACTGATATTCACAATATTTTATTATGGTACGCTCTAAGTACTGACTAAGTAGAATGGAGGCCAGCTGACCATAGTGACTGTAGACACATGCAGTTTGGGTACAAGCCCTGAAAGGGGCTGCTGACTGATCCTCAAGCTATTAGCTAATTAACAGTATCATACAGGGATTAAAAATACATTCACATATCGATTTCCTTGTTAGTACATTTAATTATGCAAAAAAGAACATTTCATCACTAGGTGAAGCTCAAAACTTTAGTTATTTCATGTATATAATATATATTATACCTGCCCAACTCATTTTAATGGTCACTAAATGAGAAAATGGTAATCTAAAATTACCTTTAAAATCTCAATAATTTCCTTATATAAGTGAACTGCTATTTCCCTCAATTAAATTAAGATATGTAGACATGACCAATCTGAACTAGAACATTACTCTAACTTAGCCTCACCTATATTATAGATACAGCAGTATGTACAATACTTTCCTTTTCTACTTCTATGCAAAGATTTTGAAATAAGGCACGACAGAATCTAAAGCCAACACCACAGGGCCCCAGAATGGCCTGACTCATTACCCTAGTTGCTGGTCCACGAATGGCTAAGAGCATGCTTGGCAGCAATGTGGGCAGAACTCTGTCTCCTTACATCACTGAAAGCAACTTATAGCAAAGTATACTTGGTCAACCAAGTTCAACTGAGCTGCCTCTAATGCCCTGGACACATTAGGAATAAAACTGTGCCCTAGAAATGCTGAAAACAAGGCTGGAGAGATTCTTCAGCAGTTAAAAGCACTGACTACTCTTGCAGAGGACCTGGGTTCAGTTCCCAGCACCCACATGGCAGCTCACAGCCACCTCTAACTCCAGTTCTAGGGGATCTTGATGCCCTCTCTGGCCTCCACAGGTTCTTGCACACACACAGTGCGCACACACTCATTCAGAGACACACATATACACATAACAAATCAATCTTTAAAAAAAATAAATAAATGTTGAAAACATAGCAGTTTATTTTGTACACACTTGGGTCTTACAATTCCACATATGGCAATTAATCTACAAAAACACAACTTGTGAGGAAAGCTCTTAGCTACATTGTTTGCTGCCAGGACTATAGATAGAGCCTAGAGCAGTCCTTTTTACATACATGTTGTCCTAGTTACTTTTTATTGCTGTGATAAAAACACTGACCAAAAGCTGGGCATGGTGGCGAATGCCTTTAATCCCAGCACTTGGGAGGCAGAGACAGGTGGATTTCTGTGAGTTCGAGGCCAGCCTGGTCTACATAGTGAGTTCGAGACTAGCTGTGGCTACAGAGAGACCTTGTTTCAAAAAGAAAAAGAAAAAGAAAAAGAAAAAGGAAAAAAAAAAAAAACCATACTGACCAAAACCAACTTGGGAAGGAAAGGGTCTATTTGTCTTATAGCTCACAGTCCATTATCAAGAGAAGCCAAGGCAGGAACTCAGGGCAGGAATGTGGAGCACAGTGGAGATACTCTGCTTACTGCCTTGTTCCTCTGGCCCATGCTCAGCCTGCTTTCTTATACAACACAGAACACCTGGCCAGGAGTGGAACCACATCATTTACCAACCAAGAAAATGCCCCACAGACATGGCCACAGGCCAGTTAAATAGAGGTAACTTTTCAGTTGAGATTCCCCCTACCCAGGTGTGTCAAGCTAACAACCATAGTTATCCAGTGCACGTCTTAGAATAAATGCACAAATGGAAACATCTTTCTCCCCTGGCATATGCCATTCCCTTACTTGAAGCACCTTTGTCTATTTTGATAACACTGACTCTGACTGGGCGATGTTCAACTATAACCACTCAAAGCAGCATACACTCTTCCTCTGGCAACTGACTCTAGCTCTGACATTAAACTGATGCCTATCAGTCTGGCTGGTTTCATTCTGCATGTTCGCCATAGGACTGACCGCAGTAGGTGCTCCACAGATACATGCTGAAGGGGAACTACAGCAACAGTTATCACTACCACTCCCACAATGTGAGACACAATGAGAAAAGTCATGAGATTACACACTCAAAACTTACACAAGTGCATAAAGATAACCTAGATGGTTGAATAACAATACAAATGTACTAAATGTCACTGAACTGTAAACTTAAATTTGTTCAAATGGCAAATTATGCTTAGTATAGTTTACCATTATAAACAATTACAATTTTTAAACTAATGATAACTTAATCATAATATGCAGCAACAAAATATACCATACCAATTCTGAAGGAAAATATTTTGGGAGGACAGAGAAAAAAAGAAAGCTATGAAGATATTATACCAAACAGTAAAAGTGATATATCAGGGTTTTTTTTTTAAAGTAAAGCTTTTTTCACTCCTCTAAGGGTAGTTTTAAATACTTATTTTTATATTTATCTTACAAGTTAAATTATTTTTGAAAACTCAACTAAAAGTCATCAAGCATTCTAGCAGGTGTGACATTATCCTCACCATGAGAAACACCTCTAAAGATTTACAGAAGATGCATAAGCTCAATAGGAAGAGCCTCTCACCTTCCACTACTGCCTTTCTCATCCTCCTCCTCCTCATTATCTGAAGCCAAGAAAGGAACCGCAGCCAGATCCTCCTCCTCAGCGCGGATGCGTCCCAGCAGGATGAGACCGTGGATCTTACAGTCAATCCCTGAGCTCCTGCACTGTTTTATTGCAATTTCAATGTACCTATGATACTGGATAAGAAAACAATTAGGCTACGGACTTCTCAGACTCAGAAAGACAGACACACTGGGATTCTGGGAAAATGGCAGATCAGAAGCTGCATCAGAAGCCACCAATAGGTGCTAGAGAGATGGGTTGGCAGTTAAGAGCATTAATTGCTCTTACAGAGGACCCAGGTTTGGTTGCCAGTACGCACATGATGGCTAACAATCATCTGTAACTGCAGTTTCAGGGGATACGATGCCCTCTTCTGATCTCCATAGGCATTGACAACACAGGTGCCCTTATATATGCAGGCAATATACTCATACATATAAAAAAATAAAACTAATAAAGAAAATGTTTTCTTTAAAAAGCCACCAATGGAGAAAGAAGAGAAAGAATTAGAGAAAGCAGAAAGACTAGATGGCTTTTTTCCACAAAGAGGCAGCTGGAGCATCCAGCCACAAGCAGCACAGGTGGAGCAAAATCCTAACAGGAAATTCGCTGGACTCCCAGGACCTGGCCAAGTGAGTACCGTGAGAGCTGGGAGGATATGTCTATGTGCTATTAGAAATCCACACTGTAGGCTGAGTTCTAAGGAGACTGGACAACAGCAAACCACACACATTAGAAAGAAGTAAAGGAACCTGAAACTGAAAATCTTCAATGCTTAACCACCCACCTTCCTGACCACTGCCTGGGGGAGCAAGTGATCACACATGAAAAGAGCTCCACAGAAGCTAAACTCAGCCTGCCTGACAGCACCTGACAGAGGAAGGGAAGGGATTCTAAAGCTCAGAGATCCACTCTGCGGAGAAGTGAGTCATCGAGACCCTGCGGAGAAGGCAGTGCAGCATCCAGAAGGGAGCAGCAGAGTCCAAGCCACACAGACTGCAGAGAGCAGAAGTGGGCAAAGGGAGTCTGAAGCTGAGAGCTTTCCAACAGCCCCATCCAGAACACAGCAAACGGGGGTGGCAACATATATCCCTCAGCATTTGCGACAGTCCCTGGTGCAGGGTCCACAAGACACAGGAGCAGGCTTTCCCCGATCCAGGAAGAAGCAAGGACAGAGACCACAGACATTCTGATTCAGTTATCCACCATTTATGTTTATATGTTTTTAATTAATTTTGAATCTTTGTTTTTTATTTATAGATATATATCTTTAAATTTTTAATTATTGTTCCATATGTTATATTCTTATATTTTAAGTGTTCAATAGATGTACTGTAACTTGTATCTGTTGGAAGAGGCTCTTAGGTCTGTGCTTCTTTTCTTCAAATCAAATACTTTCTCTATTGCTGTTTCTAACACATATGCTTTCATGCCACCCCTTTTTACTCCCACAGTTCCCCTTCATTAACAACTTAAATACTGATACTCTTTTTTTGTTGTTGTTGCCTTTTTGACACAGAGTCTCCCCATAGCCCCAGCTGTCCTGGAACTCACTATGTAGACCAGGCTGGCCTTAAACTCACCAAGCTCTGCCTGCCTCTGCCTCCCAAGTGCTGGGATTAAAGGGATGGGCCACCACGCCTGGCAATACTGATAGTCTTAATGTGTGTGAGTGAGTGAGTGTGTTTGTGTGCATGTGTATACCATTTTTCCCAACCAGCACCCCAGTTCTCTACCTTACAGGGGACACAAGTGAGAAGCACAGTATCTTCTCATGCACCTACCACAGGAAGCACTGTCAAGCCATCATCATAGCTGTCATTGCTGTCAGCTTTCCTCCCTGACATAAACCCAAGTGAAAACAATCCACCAAGAAAATTCATATGAAATAAAAACCAAGGTAGAAAACTATAAACTAAAAGCCAGGAAAGCATGAAATGGTATATTTCAAGCTCTGAAAGTATGTAACTGTCAACCAAGATTCTATACCCAGCAAAGCTACTCCTCAAAATTGAGACGGAAGTTTGAATGTTTCAAAACATGCACAAGTTAAGACAACTCATAAGTAAGCCAGCATTGCAAAAAAATCCTCAAATGAATACTATCCACACAAGAAGAAGAAAACTTCATTCCAGAGAACAACAGAAACAATGTAACATCATGGGAACAACAGATGAACAGAGGAAAACCAAGAAGGAATTAATCACATGGACACAGCAACCCCCTCCCCTATGCATATTCTTCATTATGCTTTTTCCCAAAATCTGTATGCTTGGGGCCAATGAGATGGCTCAGTGAGCAAATGTGCTTCTACCAAGCCTGATGACCTGAGCTCCACACTGGAACCACATGATGGAAGAAAGAATTGACTCCTGCAACTTGTCCTCCAACCTCCACACACATGCTGTGGCATGCACACACCCAAATACACGTCACATACACATGCATACATACATACACACACACACACACACACACACACACACACTCTAAAAAAATACATAGAAATTTTAAAATTTTTAAAGAAGAATAATTATTGGGCACAATAATGGTACTAGATATATATATCTATAGATACATATTAAAGTCCTTGTTACCTAGTAATACACAGTAAGATGTATTATAATTCCGTGTTATTTTTATCAGATTATAATTTGTCAATTTATTCATTTCTTAACACCACTGATATTAACTGGTATATGACAAAACAGTTCAAAGACTTTTACGAATGAACTGTTGTAGTCTGAGTGTAAAATGTCCCCCATAGGCTATATGTTTGTTTGAACCTTTGGTCCATAGCTGCTAATGCTATTTGGGAAGGTTGTAGAACCTTTGGGACATGGAGTCTTACGTAGTAATTTCCTCCAAGATAACAGAAACCTTCCATTTTGAAGGGAAGATCATTAACACAGAAGATGTTCTAAGGGGGGGCGAAACATTCTATCCAGCAAGGAAGCTCATTAAGCTCAGAAAGGAAAGAATTAAAAAGCTTCAAACAGTCCCTGAAACTGAACAAATACACTAGGCCCCGCCCTCTCCAAGTAGAAGGCTAAGGACTACTAAGAGACACTCTCTGAGCAGACAAGCTGCCTAGGAGAAGCTCAGACCACTGAGCTGCCAGGAACAGACACCCCCCCAACCTGCTGAACTGCCTATAAGGTGTACAGTGCGCTCCAGGTTTCTAGCTTTTGTGAGCTGTCACCCATGCTGGGGGCTTTTGGTGATGCAGCTCTCTGAGTCATTTCTGCTCCTGTAAAAAACCCCTCACCCACACTCCTGTAAGGAACCACACAAGCTCACTGTTCACCAAACTTGACTTTGGTGGTATCCTTACTTTGGTCTGTCTTCAGTTTCCCATCTGGAGTGAGTAGATGCTTGCTCATGTCACCCCAGGAATAGTGAGTATCACACAACAAGCCTCACTGGAAGAAGTGAGTCTCTAGGGGTGAGTCTTAAGGCTTTAGTGCCTGACCCCACTTCCAATTCACTCCCTGCTACATGACTGTGGTACAATGTGACCACCAGCTTCCAGCCCATGTCACCATCCTTTCCCCACTACAAGTGACCATCTCCCTTCAAACTATAATCAAATTAAACCTTTCTTCCCTTAAGCAATGAGAAAATTAACTAATACAATAATTACAATGAAATTGTTGTGTCCCATTATCAGTCTAGGGGTAAAGTTGGGTTCATTTTCTCTGCCAAAATCTCAGACCAGCAGAGAAGTTACCCACCCCATTCTTCTAAGGATTTTGGTGGTTCGTCCTCCCCTTATTTTGGGTTGGTCATCTTAAAAGAAGAGAAGGCTGCCAGAGCACACTTTTAATCCCAGCACTTAGAAGGCAAAGGCAGGAGGATCTCTGTGAGACAGAGGTCAGCCTAGTATACATAGTAAGTTCCAGGCTAGCTGGAGTTATAGGACGATTGTGTCTCAAAAATAATTAATAATAATAAGAATAAAATTTTAAAAAATAAAAAGGAACAACAACAAAAAAAGAAAAAAAATAAATAAAAGAAAATGATGAGGTCCAGTCTCAGCTGTATCTGAACTAGTTTAGACTAGTTGGCCGGACAGAAAACCCTGCTGGTTAGGGGGGAGCCCTCAGGCCTTTGTCTTGAGCCAAAAAGAGGCAAGCATGCCATCTTTACTAGTCCTCAGCATCCCTGTTTGCTAATTAGGGACTTAGTACCCTACAAAATAATGTATTATGTATTTCAGAATAGCCAAGAAAAGGGACCAAAGAGGTGACTCAATGGGCAAAGGTGCTTGCCACCATGCTGATGACCCGAATTTGATTCTGGAGCCCACACAGTGGAAATAGAGAACCAGCTCCTGAAAGCTGTCCTCTGACCTCCACACATGTTGTGACACATGCACAAACATACACATGGGAGGGAGG
>NW_008338998.1:3631959-3657324 GCF_000622305.1 Nannospalax galili
TCACAAAATGATAAATACTCAAGGTGATAAATACATTAGTAAGTCTAATTTGATGATTCTATGATGTATACATACAATAAATACTAAAATGCAGTCTATAAATATATACAAGTATGACTTTTCAATTAAAAATAAGATCAAATTTTAAGAAAAGAATAAACGTTAGACCTATGACTAGAGCTCAATGGTAGAGCACTTATCTAGCCTTCTCTAGGCCCCAGGTTTGAGAC
Organism: Nannospalax galili; assembly: GCF_000622305.1. Lineage (NCBI taxonomy): Eukaryota > Metazoa > Chordata > Mammalia > Rodentia > Spalacidae > Nannospalax > Nannospalax galili. The sequence continues at coordinate 3,632,190 of NW_008338998.1, forward strand.
ACAGGAACAGAAGGGGAAAAGGAGGCCAGGAAGAGGGCAGTGAGGAACAAATCTAGCTTATTATCAGCTCTAGTAAAACAATAAATACAGGCAATTCAGGAAACTGTTTTAAGTAGAAAATTCGTTGCAGGTATGTTTAATGTGTTAGACTACAGTATGTACCCTGCATGGAGAGATTCACTAGAGGATCTGAAAGAAAGTCTCGGTGATTTACAGTGTTTACTTCTAGAAGAACCCTCACTGATTCTCAGTTTTCAAGGGACACAGTAAACTTGGATTCCTTCTGCCAGCTAATATTATCATTACCTCACAAGGTCAGCAAATCAAGTACAGGGTGTGACAACAAAAGAGAAATTTCAATGTCACAAACATAGTCAGAAAACTCACCACTAAATAAAAGGTATTCAGTGCTGACCAAAATTAGTAACCTCAAGCTGGTGCGGTGGCGCACACCTTTGATCCCAGCACTTGGGAAACAGGTAGATGGAGCTCTGTGAGTTTGAGGACGGCTGGCCTACATAGTGCTTTCCAGGCCAACTGGAGACCCTATCTCAGATGCCTAACAGCCTTTTCTTAGAGCACTCACTCATGCTTATTAACAAAAACACTAAGAGAGAAACCTGCTTTGTTTCTTTTTCAAGTTGATCTGGTAAACACCAAATTGCAATTGTATAAAATACTGAAATAATGTCAAAATTTAAAACAAATATGATAAAGAGGGAAAAAATTAGGCTCAGTACTGATACAAAATGACCACTGGCATCCCACCATTAAATCACATGGGAAGAAACACATCATACACCCCCTGCAGCTCACCTCTGTGCAGTCGTTTAGGAGGGGCACAGTGGTGTCAGTTTGGTTGATATTAATTGTTTTCAGTTCAATTAAGTTATTTAGGGAATTTCCACCTAGGAAAAAAAGAGTAAAGAAATCAAACAAAGAGTTGCTATTAAAAATTAGGAAACTTCTTTTGGAGTAAATGGATTCAATTACCTGACACCACAACCAGGGATGGCATGTAGCTACTGTCGGCAGGATCCACTATCATTTTTAATCTATGAACTAGAACATCTGGGAAAATCTCCAACCGAATCCAGTGCTTTAAAAAAAAAAAAAAAAAAGGAAAAAAAAAAACCCAAAACCCCACATTCTCAGTTATCAAAATTTAAGTTACGTTTAGCTGCTAAAATAGTATTGCTAGGGGCTGGCAAGATGGATCAGTGGTAAAGCAGCTTGCTGCCAAACCTGACTGCCTGAGTTCAATCCCTGGAACCCACATGGTAGAAGTAGAGAATCCACTCCTGCAAGCTGTTCTCTGATCTCTACATGCATGGTGCATTCACACATATGTAAATAAATGCATTTTTTAAACTGAAGTAAAATAAAATAGTATTACTGAAGCTTGAATAAAGATAGATAGATGATAGATAGATAGATAGATAGATAGATAGATAGATAGATAGATAGATAGATAGATAGATATAGATAGATAGATAGATAGATAGATTGATTTTAAAATATAAAATGCAACACAAGAATTTTCCCTAACCCTGGAAAAAACAAAGAGTATCCTTTCCCATCACTTGTTGATTAAAGTGGTCGCACTCTAAGTCCCGTATATGATACATTTATAGACTTCTGACCAATTGTAGTTCTTAAAGAAAGAACTATAGTTGAGATGAAGAAAATGGCCCTCTCTCCTGCCCTACTGGTTCACACAAGATGCAAAACCCATACAGATACATGGGGAGGACACAGACATTTGTGAAGCATTCCACATTTTTAAAGTCTGTAATAAAATTATGTGTATTTCTTAAAATCTGACAATAAAAACTATATGGTACTCTGTAACCTAAAAGTAATTTATGAACTGAAATATAAAGTGAACACTGACAGGTGCCTTTGTCTTTGTGGGTTCTTCAAAGCTCACTGCCAAGGTCTAACACACAACATCTTCCAAGTGAGAGGCTTACTGACCCCATCACCTCACCTTCCCTTGTGACCCAGATGACTGCCAGCAGGGCTCAGTGCCGTCAATGAGCCTAGAAGCCTGGTTCACAGAGGAGGACACGTTCAGGCTCTTCACCATGCGAGACCAGCTGTCTAGTAGCATTCCTGGCTGACTGCTGTGACGTTTCAGCTGCTTTCCAGAACGGCCACAAAATACTGCAGACTGTCCTGTTTCATGGTGGAAAAGAGATTTAACACTTAGAAACTGGGACAGAACCTTTGTGTTTTAAGAAATCAAGAATACTACATAGTGAAACACTTGTATATTTTTTTAAAGGTGTCTTTAAATTTTAAAAAGGTAATATACCAAAAATGGCTTCAAAAAACCTATTCAAGATTATTTTTTTTTAAAGTCTATATAATGCTACAGTTCATTCCACTTAATTTTCTCAAGTGACAACAAAAAGGTTCTATAACAACTCTCAAAGGAAACAGTCTTCCTAAAAATACTCTTAGGTTGTGGGGATGTAGCTCAGTGGTAGAGTACGTGTCTAGCATGTAGAAAATCCCAGGTTCAATCTCCAGCACCACAAAAAATAAAAATAAAAATGTTTTTATAAATGCTGAGCAAAACAATAAATTTGTAGTGTTTGTATATCCATTACTGGTAAATTTAACTAGCCTTTCCCATTAAGGAAAACTAAAAGAACCAGACAATATATTCAAAAATGAACAAATTATCATTTAAAGTATCAGAATTAATGAGATAGGAAATAATTACAAGAACAGAATCTAAAGAAGGCTAGGGATACCGTGATGATAAATACAGGAGATGCAGTCTGACTCAGACAGATCCCTTACAGTATCTATTAGACAGGACCCAGAGGATCGTCCACAGAATTTCAATGCACCTGAGATTCCAACAGGAAATACAAAGGATGAACTGTGAAGTGAGGTCAAGTTTGAGGAGCAGTCTCTTATTTAGTTGTTTAATGGATTATAGCTCAGCAAATAGAAAGAATAATGCAACAATTACAATTAAGAATTTCAGGCAGAGGCAGCTGGATGTCTGTGAGTTTGCGTTTAGTCTGGTCTACACAACCAGACCAGTTAGTACTACATGTAACCCTTTCTACTGAAGAAAAAAAAAAAAAAATTGTGGGTAAGTTTATCACAGGCACGACTCACATGAAGCAGTAGTAAAATATCCAGCATGAACTGAGGAGAAACAGTTTATGAAAACCAAGTGGGACAGAAATAATGTCAAATACAGGTGGAAGAAGAGACCTCAAAAAGGTAAAGGGAATAGGGCTGTGAACATGTGAAAAACTGACTGATGGACAAGTTTTAAAACTGACCAAAACTACCAAGTCACAGAATTAAGAAGCATTGCCAACTCAATAATAGTAAGTATGGAATGTACCTCTCTATGCACATGCAAAACCTCTGTAAAATGGGGAAAAAAAAAAAAAAAGGTATTATCTGAAGAAGGAAAAATACACTGACTGGCTTTAATGGACCCACAATTAAACTTCTGGTCAACTTTAATAGAAAAACTATAAACCAAATTCCAATGGCACAGAATTTTTAAAGTGATGAAAGAAAATATTCTAAAAAAAAAAAAAACTGTTCAAAACTAAAGAAAAAACGGTTATAGCAATGCACACTTATAATTCCAGCACTAAAGAGATGGAGCAGGCAGATCAAGGTCAGGCTCTGCTACATAGGGCTACTTGAGATACTAAAAATAAACAAACAAACAAACAATCATTTCCTTAAAGAAGATTGGCTCTCTCACCCCACAGTAATCATTTGCCAATTCCTTGGCTATGGTTGAGGCCTGCTGCCCATTTCCCCTATTCTCTGCTAGGGTTTTGTCTGATTGAGTCAGCATGGTGTGCACGCTATCAACATTACTCCAAGTTCATAGGCTGACTAGACTCCAGTGGATGAACCTGCACCAAGGGAGCCTGGATAGGAATATTTGACCAGATAGGACTTAACATATATGACAGAATAACTGAAATCTGGTGGTGGGAGGTGGGGGTGTCTAAATTTGATTAAATTGTATTATATGAAATATACAAAAACTCAATAAAAATATTAAAAATGAAAAAATAATAAAGGAAATAAAGACATTTTCAGACATACAGAAAAAGAGAATTTGTAACCACTTAGGCATGTATTAAAATACTAAAGCATATTCTTTAAGCAGGAGAAAAATCATGAGAGATGGAAAATTAAACATACAGCAAAGAATGGATGATGAGATAGAGAAAAAAATGCAAACTATATTAAAAAGTGAAAACAGGGTCTAATTATGCAGCCCTGGATGGCCTGGAACTTGCTATGAGGACCAGGCTGGCCTTTAAACTCAGAGATACACCTGCCTCTGCCTCTGGAGCGCTGGAATTAAAGACACGCACTTAACACCACAACCAGCATAACCAACAATTTTTAAAACACAGATACTTGCACATCAATGTTAATAGCAACAATATTCACAATAGTCAAAAGATAAAAAGAGCTTTAAATGTCCATTCGTAAATAAATGGATTAAAAAACCTGGTATACACATACAAAAGAATACTATACCTGCCAAATGAGTAAGGCACATTCTGATACACATTACAACAAAGATGAACCTTGAAGGTCTTAAGTTTCTGTAGATCGTTCTAAAGTTTTTTCATGGAAATTCAGTCAAGTAAACCTCACTACTCTAATTTATCTTTTTTTAAAATATTTTATTTATTATTTTTATTTTATGTGTGTGTGTGTGTAGGTGCACCCATGTCATGCAATGCCCACAGAGAACAGAAGAGGCTATCGGATCCCCTGGGACTGGAGTTAGGGACATGCCATGTGGGTGCTGGGATTCAAACCCGAGTCTTCTGCAAGAACAGTCAGTGGTCTTAACCACTGAACCATCTCTTTAGCCCATCTTTTTATTTTTTTAAAAGAAAGAAATAGAGGTCTGGAGAGATGGCTCACCATTTAAGAGCATCTGATGTTCTTACAAAAGACGAGTTCAGTTTCTAGCACCCATATGGTGGCTCACAACCACCTGTAACTCCAGTTCCAGGGGATCTGACCTCTGTGGGCACTGCACACATCTAGTGTGAGTACACACATGCAGGCAAATAAAATACACAGAAAATAAATAATTTTTTTCTAAAAATGAAGTAGGAAGAAGAGGGAGGAAATGGGCAGAGCTGTCCCTTCTACCTCACTGTGTTCATTCTATGATACACACTCTACACATATGCAGCTAACAAGGGCAAGCTTCAGTGTACTGATTGGGGCCCACAGTAATTATTTCACTAGTGATATCTGACAAGAGAAAAAAATATATCCATTCAGACTTACCTGGTTCATTTATCCTGCCAAAAGTATGCCTGGTATTATGTTTTTTGGTCTTGAAACATGTCTCACAAAAATCAAAGTCATCGCAATGTCTGCATTTGAATCTGGATCCATTGATAGGAAACATTTGACAGCCATCACACCTGTTTTTAAAATAGTCATTGAGTTGATAACAATGAGGTCTCTTAAAAAATCTCTATTGAATCAAGAATTTCATACAATGTATTTTAATGTATTTTTATCATATTCAGGTATTTACCCCCACTCTATTACCTATCTATTATCTCTAGACTCTACTATTATTTGTCCTTTTTTAGGCCTATCAAGTCTGTGTTCCTAAATGCTCTTGGGTATGGGTCTATCCCTTGGAGTCTGGTCAACCTACCAAGTGCCACACCAGTAAGGAAAACATATTCTCCCTCTCCCAGCATCAACTGCCATTACATCCTCTGCTAGGGCTGGGGCTTCCTGCCACCTCCCGCATCCATACTGGGTCCTTGTCTGACTTGGGTTTGCACAGGTCTTGTGCATGCTGTCATAAGAGCTGATACAGTCATTTTTAAAATAAATTCAAAATAAATTTTAAAATAAATTCCTCCCCCAACAAATCTAGCAATCATCAAAACTGAAACTCACGTAACCCCTGGATGAACACTAGGCACCAATTCCATTTCTGACAGCAGCCCAGTCCAGTGAGACTGCTGAGGGAAGTCCACAATAATATCTTTCCCGTTGGCACTGAAGGCTAGGACAGAACAGACACTGCCTGAGATCCCTTTAGCACCAATAGAAACCTACAATTTAAATTGAAATTAACCTGGCTAGATACTACATCATGGTTTTTGCATTTTTTATTTTATCATTTTTATTTATTTATGTGTATGACTGTATTGCCTGCATGTAGGTAGGTGCACCCATGTCGTGCAATGCCCGCAAAGATAAGAAGAGGACGTCGGATCCCCTGATCCCACCATGTGGGTGCTGGGAATGAAACCCGGGCCTTCTGCAAGAACAGTCAGTGTTCTTAACAGCTGAGCCAACTCTCCGGCCTCGTTATTTGCATTTTATAAAGACCTCTTCTCTCTTAAGAGGTACATGCTAAGATACTTATGAGTGAAACGGCGCCTACCATCAGAAACAAGCTTCAGGAGAGAGGAAGGAACACAGGATGAAGCAACTCCGGCAGTGAGCTGAGCAAGGCTGAGGCTGAGTGGTATGCAGGCAGAGGCTCCTTAGAGGAAGTCTATTCTCTAGCTATATACATCTTTACAATTTAGCATAGCAAGAAGGTTTTACTGATATCAGGTCAAGAATCACATTGCATATCTTCAATATGTTACTGAATAAAAATACATCAATAATGATAAGACTTCTCATCCTGTAATAAGAACAATCTTCCCTCAAAACCCTGACTTATTAGCCACATTCTGTTTTAAATTATCTTTATTTTGATTCTTTGAGAATCTCTTAAGCAAACAAAAGTACTTTGAAAAAGTAAAATACTAGAGAAGTTATTTGTTCTTGTGTAACCTGAGGAAGTGCTAACAGTGGCCCCATCAAGTGGGGAAGCACCACCTTGAGGCATCCAAAGTGTCTGAAGACAAAATAATGAGGGATGCTGACACATGTCTGTAACTCTAAAGATCTCGGATAGGCTGAAGAGAAGGATAATGGAGTTCCAGACTACAATACTGAACAATATGCATATTAAGCAGACATATACTATATGTACTTAAGTGTTTTACATATATGTTAAAGTAGACATGATACACCTTTCCAACAAAGCAACGTGCTTAGCAATCGATATCACATCACATATAATCTGAGAAGAATTTTGTTTCTTTTTTGTTCATATCTGAATATTAATTCTATTCCGTTTAGGGTTTCCAGATATATTGATATATTACACATTTCAATTTCATCTTTATACCAGAATCTGTTTGGGGCGACCTAGTTACTTCCGTGTCCATTACTTCTGTCCCTTACTATATTTCTCAAACATATTCATTACACCTTTGACAGATTAAAAAAAGAAAATATGTGCTAAATACATAATAAGTAAAAGGAAATTATGCTCTAAAAATGAATTTTGTTGCCTAGATAATATTACCTTTCACAAGCCCCACACTTTGATGTGTTACAGATCCCCACTTGTATTTTGGAGTGGTAACAGAAGCTTTGACCCGTACTTTATCACCAATCTTGATGTGAGAAGAAGAACTTGGTGGAGGATAGCCTAAAGAGGTCATTAGAAAATGCTCTATAATTAGCATTCATTTCTAGGAATTCTGTTTCTAAGAAAAAGCAATAAAATTTAATACATAATGTGCTCACCTATTAGCTCCACATGAATATACCTAACCCAGTAAGTTCCCCCTTTCTGCTGCCAATCACACTGCACATTGAGGTCGTGTAATCCATCTCTATCCAACTTGATGACTTTGCCCACATCACCTTCACACACTTCTTCATATGTTCGACAGCATCTAACCATCATTCCCACCTAAAATTGAAGTTAAAAGTTCAGTCAAGTATACTTGGATAAAATGCACACTGTATACATGTAGTATTTCTCTGTTCTTGTTCTTTGTTTTGTTTTGATTTTTGTTTTGCTTTTTTTGTTGTTGACACAGGGTCTCTGTGGTGGTTTGAATAAGAATGTCTCCCATAGGCTTCAAGTATTTGGACACTTTTGTTCCCAGTTGGTGGTGCTGTTTTGGGAGGTCTTAGAAGGTGTGGTCATGCTGGAGGAAGGCACATCACTGGGGGCGGGCTTAGAGAGTTCTTAAGCCTTGCCAGATCTTGAGTTGCTCTCTTGCTTCCTGTGCCTGCTTGAAGATATAGAGCTTAGCTTCTGCTCCTTCTCTAGCCACCTCCTGCCATCATGCCTCCCCGCAGACAGACTGTAATTCCCCTGGAACTGTTAAGCTCAAATTAAACTCTTCTTGCTCTAAGTTGCTTTGGTCAGTGGTTCTATCACAGCAACAGAAAAGTAACTAATACAGTTTCACTATGCAATACTGACTGGACTTGAACTCCCTAGTAAAGCAGGCCTACTTCTGCCTCCTGAGTGTTAGGATTAAAGGCATGTCACCACACCTGGCTATATTTTACTTGGGACCCAGATGAACACTCTAAGTACCATTTTCATTAAGTGAAACCACAGCTCTTTGAACAAATGGATGACTCTATGCCTGGAGCAGGGAAATCATAATACGAACTTACATCATTGGCTGCTATAAAACAAAGATTATTGTGTTTGCCCAAAAGGACACTGATCATCAAAAGGAACAAGAGCTCAGGCACATCTAGTCCTATAGCTAACAAACTCATCATGGTGATAATAAGCAACCCAGAGCTTCTTGGCCACCTTTATAAACACCAGACTACCAATGCGTCACTTTGAAAACTGATAAAGCCCTAACATCACCAAAACTTAACTCTGCTTTTTGTCCTATAAAAACCATATTATAACCAGAGTTGATTAAAAAAAAAAATCTTCATCAAAGAAAATCCCAACTAATGAATTCAAAAGCCATGAGAAAGTGAACAAGCACTATTACATAAGCCCTAACAACAACGGTTAAGTTTGAAGAACGCAATCATGGAATAAGCACAATGACAGGACCACCCATCCAACACAGGACGCCTGTGAGCATGAGAACCTAAGAAGCCTTCCTACCAGAGTCAGCTGAGTACAGTCCCCTCCAGCCCTGGTCCGTGCTCTATCACACCTTCCCAACGCAGCTCTAACCACAGTCCCAACACCATGTAACCACTCTGACTCTTCTGCTCACGTCTTCATTCTCATTCCCATGACATCCATCTCCGTCTAATTAGCAGATCTTATGGGGCCAGTCTGATTGTCTGCCACCACTGGAGGGCAGGCTCCCCTAGGGCAAGGATCTCTTAGCAGATGGAGATGCTCCACTATTTGTCAAATGAAAGATGAACAATATCCCATTCTAAAACAATGACCCACCTGAATGTTCTCTCTCACATACACAGCATAATCATCATTACTCAAGAAATCCGCTCGCTTTTTGTAAGTCTGGCTCTCCGTCACAACAGCACCAGTAGCCTGTGAAACATAAATCGATTTTCAAAAAAGAAAAGTTGCTAAATATTCTCAAGAAGACTGTGAAATCTGGTATGAAAAAATAAAGTAGTAAGTAATATATTTTCTTTATAAAACAGTCTTCATATTTTAATAGCAACAGCACAGTACACAGAACGAATCATTTTATTTTATATGTATAAGTGTTTTGCCTGTGAGTATGTAAGGGCAACCCATATAGTGCAGTGCCTGCGGAGGCCAAAAGAGGGTACTGGATCTCCTGGAACTGGAGTTACAGACAGTTGTTAGCCACCATGTGGGTGCTGGGAATCAAACCCAGGTCCTCTGCAAGAACAGCCAAGCCATCTTTCCAGACTCCACAGAATGAATCTTAACAGCTCTCAACAGACAAAATTTCAAAGGCTTCTAAAACAATTTTCTCAAGTCATACAAAATATGATATATTATCTGTATCCTTGACTGACTGATTGTGTTTTGGAGACAGGATCTCAATATGTATCCCAGGCAAGCCTCATACTCAAAATCCTTCTGCCTCAGCCACCAAAGTGCTGGTAATACAGGCATGCAGCACCATGGGGGCATGTTTATTTTTTAAAAGGAAAGGGTATTGCTGTGCATCCAAGGCTGGTCTAAAACTTGTTGCTATGTAAATCCAGACTGGCCTGAAACTCATGACCATCTTGCCTTACCATCCCAAGTGCTAGGATTATGGGTATGTGGCACTATGCCCAGCATGATCATTTGTATTCTAAGCAATGCCTTGCTATGTTGCCAAGGCTGGCTTTGAATTCTCAGGCTCAAGTGATCCTCCTGTTGCAGCCTCAGGAGCAGCTGTGGGACTACAGATCCATGACCTTTCAGTGATTCCAATGCCTTCTAATAGCTAACCAACAGTGTTAGATTCTTATTCAATAGTTTCTTTTAAAGTTAAAAGAAATTATAATGGAGAAAATACAATCATTATCTCAGCAGCAGGATAACTTTGTTCTGTGCTTAGCAGAACTGTAGGTAAGTCTTATAAAACAGTTCCAGGAGACACAGTTGTTCTTTCAAGACACAGAGAAACTAGCATATAAGATAATCAGAGTATATGACAGACAGGACACATGGAAATCACTGACCACAGGGTAGGCTGCATCCTCCACATCCTCCACCACCTCTTCATCTGAATACTCGTCAGACACTGTTTCTGCATCCGAGAGCTCTGTAACCTGGATATCAGAGTGGTCTAGCAACCACCCAACCAAGGCCTCCACACCTAAGGGCAAAAACACAGTGCCATGAAGACTAAGAGCACTGAGTTGCGAGCCCACAGGTGAACAAGCAAGGACAAGAAAAGTCATACCAGGTAGACCAGATGCATTCCCAGAAGTGCCAGTGAGTGACTTCAGAGCAAACTCTATATTCCTCCTGGGAAATCCCATTTCCATGAGCTGCACCACAATGGGCAGAGCAGGAGCTGGCGACTGCCTGCGCTTCTTCACCCTGGCAGGATGGATGTGCTGTATGGAGACTGGTGTTGTGGCCTCACTGGAACTGAGGTCTTCACATCCTGGGCTTGACGGATGTGTGGACTCCACAGCCAAACACTGACAGACAGCCAAAGCAGCAGCCTGGGCAGACAAGAGGGTTCTGGAAGGTTTGTGGAAGTGCCCTCAGCTAACTTTTACCTTTTAACAAATGTGAAGGACCAACATCTTCTATGAAGTATGATACAGAAAGTCTAGATTTATAAAGTCTAGATTTATATCTTTAAATGAAGTGATAAAACACATTAGAAAAGGACAAAGCCCAGTAGAGAAAGAGTTGGTGGTCAAATAACTTTGCAGACTGCTTCAGAACACAGAGCGTAGTAAATTATCAAATATCACGCTCAGGCAAACTTCATACCAGCCCCAAGCTCTGATGGAAAGAGCATGGTAAAAGGATCCTGACAGAGGAGGGAGAGAAGTGTCCCCTGCTGTAACTGCACTGATGGACACAGAAACCGCTCTTCCCTTTCTAACAGGACACAGGATTCTCTCACGCACCATTAATTAATTCTCAACTACACAAGATAAGATAACGGCAGTTTTTTGCTTTAACCCTTTGTACTCATCCCTTTCTAAAACTGAAGGGAGTCCTGCAGACTCTTCTGCTGCCTCACTCTGGATCCTACTTGGCAGGATTTCTACCAAAGCTGTTTTTGCCTGTTGTGGTGGTTAACCGTGGCTGTCCACTTGACTAGATCTGAAATCCACTAAAAGGCAGCTAGTAGACACCCCTGTGAGAGATTTTCTTGATCTGGTTATTTGAAGTAGGAAGACTCACCCTAAATGTGGATGGTGCCTTCTGGTGGCAGCCCAGATTAAAGACTGAAGAAGTAAGCTTTGCTTTTGGCTGTCTGCCTTCAGTCTACCCTTTTGCTGCCTCTGAGACTGCTGTGTTTCTTCACGGATACCAGAGCTCAGCTGCTCTGGGGTTCCAATGTGGCCTGAACACCAGCAGCAATACAGAATGTTCCAGGCTTTCAGCATCAGAGTGAGACTGCTGAGCACCCAGCCCTTGGACTGTGCAAGTACCAGGTTCTTGGCCCAGAGAACTGTAATGCAGAAACCATTCTGTTTTGTTCCTGTAGCCCCAATATACCTGCCCAACTAAGCACTGCAGGTTTTGGTTTTGTCTTTAATAATTTACCTAGGATACTGTATCTATCACAAACTAAAAAGGCCTTAAAGAACTCCCTTTTATCCCTCTGGGACCCAGGCACATGTCATCTGCTTTATGAGATGGCCCTGCAGTCCCAAGTGTGTGGTCCCACTGCTGCATACATGTGCTTCACCATGAGCACATGGGCTGGACACCCATGGCAACAGCACACCTAAGAGGCCTCTGAGAGAATGGAATGTATGAACAACTACACCTAATGGGTCTCTCAACATTTTCTAGGAAAGAATGCTCCATGGGGTGGGGGGCAGATATATATATATATGCGCCGCTAGTTAATTTTTTCAAATAATTTACACAAATCTAAAATAGGGTAAACTCCAACCCTATCATTCTTAAGCAAGTGCCAAAATAATCTGTGGATTATGCATAAGGATGGCCAAAGCAAAGCTAATCATACGAATTACTCGGATATTATCATTTAAAATTCAAAGTAGGTCCTTAAGAACTTATGTGTCATTGACAATTCAATATATTGGACTGGAAATGTCAAGGTTATAAAACTGTACCTCAAGTTCCTGCTTATCAAATATGGCCTTCACAGGAGATGGCTGGGTAGCTGAAGCCAGTAACTGCTGTAGGAGGATCATTGGTGGCTGTGGTCCTTCAGGTGACATGTCCCCAAGGTCAGGGGATGCAGCTGCTCCATCATCTGAATTTGAAAACAAAAATCTGTAGGTTCTATTTTCAACAGCCAGCATCTCTATTATTAAAGACAATGCATTATGGGAAACAGGATCTCATTTCTGCCTTACTATGTGACAATCAAGATCTTCAAAACACAAACACCAAAGCTGGACTCTACAAAATGTTCCTTTCTCTACTGTTTGTCCCCTGCCCATTACTTGTTCATCTGTGTTTTGGAGCCAAATGCTATTTCCCAACTCCTGCCTTGCCAGGTTGTGCATCCTCCCTTACATGCTGACTTACTGCTTCAGTAACCCTGCAGTACACTCACCCAAACTGCTATTTTAGCCCTGACTTCTGCTAAGCCTTGTTCACATCATTAAGTGACACCAATTGAAGATGTGTCCCATGGTTAAACTGAGTTTTTTTGGTCTGTTTTGAGTGACCTTAGGTGAAGTCTTCAGGATTATGTTCGCCATATTCCCACTGATATCCACTGCCCAGAGCTCACATCATACAACAGTAATTTTTTAAAATTTGCATTTAGTTATTTTATTTAGTTATAAGTTTCTTTAGACAAGGGATTGGAAATCTTTCTCTTAAAAGACCAGAAAGTAAATAGCTCAGGTTTATGATCCATATGGTTTCCATTATAATTATTCAATTTTGTCATTACAGCGCAAGATGCAAGTGGCTGGGGCCTGTGGTCTCATAAAACTTTATTCACACAGCACTCAAGCAATGAAGGCAGGAGGGCTGCAGGTTCAAGGCTAGCCTGGGTTACCAAAGAAAACAATACAATTTTTTAAATGTATTTACAAAACCAGATGTTATTGCAGCTTTTTGTCAATCCCTGCTGCAGACAGTTCCTCCCACAGCATGGGATCACACTGCTCACAGGTGACTGCTTACCAGTATGCCCTAATGAATTGTCTTCAGGGTTCCGAACATCTCTAGTAGTGAATCTTCCCTTTGATTAATTTCTGTCATACTCAGCAGGTTTAAAAGTAATTTCACAATACCCTCTACTGTTAAGATTCAGAAATAAGCTCGTCCAGACATTCCATATACCATTGGACTTGCTGTTTTCTCCAAACACTATTCATTGTTCTTCCTATAACTTAAGCTTAAAATACCCACATCTCTGATTGCTCCCTGATTTCCCACAACATTGGGAGGAAGGAAGGGAAGGAAGGAGAGAGGAAAAGAAAGAAAAGGAAGAAAGGGAGTGAGAAAGAAAAGAGAGACACTGTGGCTTTGGTCTTTTTCTGTAATAGATATTCATAGCAATGTGTTCCCCCCTTCCTTCTTTATAGTTGTTAAGTTTCCATGGCAATAAACATATACACAGTACTATCATTTTGAATGGTATCACAGTATTCCACTATATGGATATACCACATAATAATGACCAGTTTGTATTAAAAATGAATTTTTCTGTATGAAACTGTGTATTTTAATAATGAAATGGAGATCTTTTGGGGGGTTTGAAACCTCATTTAATTTTACGTCTTATAGGGTTTATACGGAGTGCAATATTGTATAACTGTAACAATTCAACTGTAAACCTAAAAATTTATAGCCAATTTTGAAGGACATGCATCTTAGCTCTGAAAATTGTTATTGAATATGTCAATGCTGTTGTAATGAAATGCTTCTTCTGATTGTGTGGTCAATTTTAAGTCTTATAGGTTTTATACTGAGTTCAATATTGTATAACTGTATTAATTCAACTGTGAACCTAAAAATTACCGCCAATTTTGAAAGAGATTCATCTTTACTCTGGAAACTGTTGTTGACTATGACAATGCTGTTGTAATGAAATGCCTCTTCTAGTTATATGGTTATTAAATAAATAATTAAAAAAAATAATGACCAGTTTGATGTCTCTAGTTTTTCAATATTAAAAACAACATCAAAAAAGAAGCCACAATGGGTATAAGTAAACAAGTTATCTTTATCCCTCCTCATGTGACAAATTCCCACAAGACCAACTAGCTGAGCCCAAGTATATAAATTTACATACACATACATTTTAAAGCATCTCCTCAAATGCCCAATAAACAGATGCATCATCTTGAATTCCTACTAACAGTGTATTAAAGAAATATTTTATCTCCATAACAAAAACCACCTTAGGCTCTCCCTGATAAATGAAACTCAGAATTTCTTAGTTCTGAGCACAGCATGACAATCTACATTTCTGACACCGCCTCAAGGCTCCTGGTCTACCTACACCACACCTTAAACAGCAAGGCAGAGAGTACAGTATTTCCGTCTCACCCACCAGGCATACCCCCCCACTCAGACTTCCAAATCTTGTAAGATGACAACTGTACCAATAGCTGATGAGTACCAGTTACGCTCCACAATCTCGTTTGTTTATAAGGCCACCTGTACTTTCCTTTTGTAAACTGCTTATTTTTATTCTTACTGTTTTCTGTGTATTTTTCTATTGAATGCCCTTCTTTCTTACAAATATATTTAAGACCTATCTTTTAAAAAGATACCTGTATGAAGAGTTCCAGTCTCCTGAACAGCTGGCTGAGACAGGATCTGTCTCAGTTTATCCTGGTGGGAAAGGAGTGCTCGCCCTGCTTTCAAGATGTATAGCTTTAACTGTTGGCTCCGCAGCAGGTCTAAGTCTACTTGTCCTGTGGAACAAACAACCAAGTAAGAACCACATATCTGGCCAGGTCTCTCCTTTTTACCCACAATGTCACTCTGCAACAGGAAGATGGGCAGGAATGAACTGACCACACACCATTAGCATCAGTGATGAAGAGCTGGGTGAAATCCTCTAATTCCTTCAAAGCTCTGCAGATACCTATCATACTGGGCTGGACTCACAGAATGCATTAGCTTTTACTGTCATCATTAAATATTTCAAAAATTACTGAAATTTCAACCAGACAAATGGGCAACAAACAAATATTTCTTGCAACATTTCTCTGAGGAAAATTTAATAGATGTGGCTGATATAATTAAGGCCATTTCCCTAGAAATGAGATCTCTGATCCAATGATGGGCAACCATGCCACAGTGGTCTGGGAGCAGACCAAAGAAACTGCCACAAGCCAGCCTGTCTGTTCAAAGGTGGCGCAGTTTGCCCAGCAGGTTATGATGGAGGCCTTGGAGACAGCACAGCAAGTGTGAGTTGAGGGGAAGAAAGTACAGGAGCCCTTGGCAGTTGGCTTAACCAACTGGCAGACGGGTTTATTTGTTCACCATGATGAGAAATGGTGGCCACTGAAGGAAGGTGGACTGTATTTGGGGCACACTGTGATTTCTATCCAAGGCCCTCCTTTCAAAGTTGTGAAAGGCAAACCCAGAGCTGAAGGTGGTTACCATCATAAATGCTGGAGCAACAGAAACAGATATGGAGAAAAAAATGGGGTGGGGGAATGCACAAAGTGTGGACAGAGTAAGCCAGAGGTTAGGGGAGAAACCACAGGGTTTCTGGGGTATAAAGAATAAGTAGGGAAACAAACTAAGAATAGCCAAGGGGCAGTCACAAGAAAAGCACAAGAGCAGTATGCCAGAAACAAAGGGAAGAAGGGACATGCAGAGACAAAGCAAGTGGATCCAAATAGGAAGCTCTGAGCAGACACTGAAGATGCCATGAGCTGGAGGACTAGCCAAAAGGAAGTGAACACTGGCTCCTCTACCAAGTTCCCTAATAAATGCTGGCAGTTAGAAGTGATGCAGTTCTAAACATGAAGTCAAACACACACCTAAGATTCTTATCACCATGTATAGGGTTACAGACCTAACCGTAAGTTGGTGAATGGCGAATTCATGCAAAAGACAAGACTTGAACAGTCATCTGAGTCAGCTCTGAGAAGAAGGAAACTGCTAGTTCAGACTGTAGAAGCACTATGCACTGACCTGCAAAGCCTTGTTTAGGTGATTTCTTTATTTTGTGCTTTTCCAGCTTGCTGCCAGCGAGGTTTACCAACTCAGCCCAGACAGAAAGCATGGGCTCTGTGAAAGGAAGGTTGTTCACACTAAAGGCCACGGCAGGAAGCTGAGGAGAGAGCACAGAAACCTTCAAAGGGTAGCCTATGAGATTACATATACAAGAGCATGAGCCCTACATTTTAAATATGCATACTCTAAGTCATTTCATACCTGAGAATAACTCTGAAAGATATTAAAGGAAGACAAAAGTGTTTATGTATAACAGATAAATCTATATTAAATTTTTCTTTACCAATCTGTCAACAATAATTCATCAGGATGGTAGTTAAAACCTAAGGCATTTCCTATAGTTTCAAATTTTCTATGTATATATTCCTATAATAAAAACAGTATTTTATATTAAAAAGTTTTCTATATAAAAATAGTCAAATTGCATTTGAGTTGCATCAAAATAATGTAAATTACAGACCCTCCTTATTGTCCCTAAACCACAGTTTATAGTGAAGTAGCTATCTACTTCATTGTAGCCATGTCATTCAACATGATTAACAAGCACATTCTAAGCGAGGACATTATTTCTTAAAGGAATCATTTTAAAGATTTTTAGAAGTCAAATTTAATAAAAATATGCCTTATAAACTCTTATTTTAAAATAATTAAAATTATCTCATAGACTACTAATGCCTTTTTACCACTGAGGCTAAAAGACCTCTGCTCTATGAGACAGGCCCTGCTCATCACAGTACAAGCTGACAGAGGAAGGAGAGTCTTCCTGAGTCACAGAGCTTCTTAGGACATAATATGAAGTACAGGTTCTTCCAAGATCTAGCATATAAGCCTAACACTAGCTAACTGAGCACAAGTTCACATACTGGTTTCAGCTGATTCAACAGGCAAACACGACAGGTCCGCATGTCAGAGAACTGCACAGTGATTCTGCCCTTCGGGGTGATGCGAGTCACGGTGCCCTCTCCAAACTCATCATGCATGACCTGGCCCCCCAGGCGGAGACGGCCATCAATCCCTCCAATCACAGCCAGGACCGCCATGAGGCCCCCCACTTCAGGGTTCTCGGAGTCTGGAAAGTAGTCTTCTAACAGGGTCTGGTGCAGAACGGAGACAGCAAGTGTGAAGAGGAAAAGCTCACCGGGCTGCCCATTCTTAACAAACTTATTCAGCTTCATTAATTTTATTTTGTTACTTGTAAATTTATTTTAGAAAACACTGTTGTCCAGGCTAGCCCAGGCTCCAGGATTTGAGCATCCTTTCTGCCTCAACCTCTAAGCAGCTTGGCGTACAGGTGCATGCTTGGTTTCTGAATTTTTAATTTATTCAATAATTATTTCTATTAAAATACTCAAATAAATATTGAAACAAGAAATACTTCATGTTTTAAAAGATCATTTCAAAGCTCAAGCCGGGCATGGTGGCACATGCCTTTAATTCCAGCACTCGGGAAGCAGAGGCATGCAGAACTATGAGATGGAGGCCAGTTTAGTCTACGTAGGGATATCTAGGCCAGCTGGGACTACAGGGAGTCCTGTCTCAAAAGAGACAACAACAAATTCAGGCCCCACCAAGCTTATCTGAAGACATGGAACTCACCCTTTCTGGTGTCTTTCCAGCACAACTGTGGGTGACAGAGCAAAGCTGGGAGTTAATGTACTTATTGATGAGCCCATTCCACTGGGTCAGGGAGTGCAGAGTGCGGAGCAGCCCCACCACCTCCTCAGCCAGAGTGCTGCTGTGAGTGGCAGTCAAGGAGGCCTGTGGCCGGGCCCTGCGCTTCCTCAGTGTGGACTCTGATGAAAAGCAGACAGAACAGCTGTGTTGCACACTGCTCATTAAACAGGAGTCACAAGTACAGGGATAGTCACTCACCTCTGAGCAATTGCACATCAGAAGAACAAGTAGTGAGCAGACTGCCCAAGAAGCCAAACAGCTTTTCCACAAGACACTTCATGTCCCTGGCCCTTTCTGTCTTGTCCCATGATGGAAGAACAGCTTGTAGTAAGTGCACAGCCAAGATCTGGTCAAGGACAGTTTAAAATGACATGGTCCAAAGAGGCCATTATTGCACAGGCTGCTGCTACCTTTTTTTTATCTTGACCCCTCAATGTAATTAATAATGAATAATGTGATAATTTGACATTCACTACTAAGTTGGTTAACAAAAAGGATTGTCAATTAAAAATAAAATGTGTCTATCTGTTTAAGTGAAAAACAATTCTTTTAAACAACTCTTGACAATCACTCTACAATTCCAGTAGGGCAAATAACAGCAGTTGTAGGGGGACAAATAAGCTGGTCTGGCAACTTAGATAATTGGAAATAGTCAAGAGCCTCAGCCACCTGTAACAAAAACTACTTTGTGTGAGTTGCAGCTGAATAAAGGACCTTGGCTTCCAGGTCAGGGAGCTTTGAGGTGGGGCTGCCTCTTAGCCGACTGTGTTCTGCCAGCAGCACATTACCTGCCTCTGCAGCGAGGCAGCAGTGAAAGGTGCATGCCCTTCCACGACCTTCATGAGCAGCGAGATCCACCGTGGAGAGCTGAGGGCAGCACAGGCCTGTGGGGTGAGGGCGATGCTCCGCACGAAACCCAGTGTGCACCAGCTCCGGTGCTGCTCCCTGCACACCAGTCTGTCTGGAGGAGCTGCCAGGGAAGACAAAACATCTGGCACTAAATCTTGAGATGGCACAACATGAGCACCCCCTTATGTTAAATGACCTACTACTTCATTTTTGGCTATACAATGTTTTATACTAGGACTAAGGTGAGAGGAGCAGAGGAGGGCTTTTCAGTTAGTGCAACAAACATTTCACTGCATTTTGTTAAACCTTTAAAGTGCTCAAATTAGTTAATGACTTTCATCTATTTAGTGCTTCTAGGCAAAAGGAAAATGGTCTTTGATTCTAACAACAGTAATTTGCAATGTGCGCCTATTATATTTTTTTAATCTCAATGGTCCTATGATACTATTTTGCTCTGCATCATGTTTCCTATTTAAATTTAAGAGCCCAGCACTGAAAGAATGAGAATGAGCTCTGCTTAGCTTCTTCCTTAGAAAGTCCTATGTCACCGGAACACACGATCCTCTGCCTCCACCTCTGTACTGCTGGCATGACAGGGATACGGACAATGCCCAGTAGGAATGAGGTTTTTGCTAGGTTTACACAATTTGATCTGACAACTGGGATTGTATCTGTTCCTCCTGGCTTCCCAGTGTCCTTAGGACACCTCCCCCTTTCCACTCTCTCTCAAGCTGAGATGTGCAGCCTGGAGTCTAAGTTCCTATGAGGCTCTGCTGGGACCTTCTAGGGCCCATTCTAGCAGCAGCAGCAGCAGCAGCACCAGCAACAAACCTTGCCCACTGCCCTATCTTGTCTTCCTGGCGTCCAGGCACACAGGGACACCTGCCTTCCTCAAACATAACACACGCTCACATACTAACATTCACTTTCACACATTCACATATATTGTCAGAGACTAACATACAGTTACTCAGACACACTCAAATCCTATCTCACACTCATTCACACCCACCCACACACATTCACCTATACCCAATGCTGCAAGCAAAATCCCATCGGTCACACATGTGGACACATAAAATACAAGCTCAAGCTCCGCATGCACTCCTACATGTTCCCTTCCCCACACACAAAATCTTAGACAACTACTCGACACACTCATAAACATCCATCCCCATGCATATCCAGACACTCACATCTACCTGCAAAGCACCCGGTTTATACAGCCTTGGTACAGCAGCCACAGGAGCCCCACTATACAAACTCATCTCATGCCCATTCCCACTTTCACATCCAGACTTCCTCATATGCACACAAATGACACACACACACACACACACACACACACACACACACACACACACCCTCATGCTGATTCTTTGAGGCCCACCATTACTCATGTCATACATGTCTTATCTGTTGTTCCGCTTTCCACTAACATTCGCAGCAGTCCACAAAGAGTCTTGGTGGCCTCGCTCTGCATGATGTCAGCATGAACGCCAACGGAGAGACACAGAGTTTGCAGCAAATTAATAATGCTGGTCAACACCATCACTGTGGGGTGAATGTTCCTTTCAATTTGCTCAGCTTCTAAAAAAGATGATCAAAATGAGAAACTATACTTGTAAAATAAAATTGTCTCTGAATGTAATTTAAAGGACAATATCATACTCTTTTTAACTTTTAAAGACTTCTAATATTTTCAGAGTAGTTTTAGGTTTGTAGTAAAATTAAGAAGGTACAGGTCTAGAGAGATGGCTCAGTACTTAACAGTGCTTACTACTCTTGCAGAGGACCTAAGTTCAGTTCCCAGCATCTATACCATCTATGACTGCAGAACCAGAGATTCTACCACCACTCCCTTCTGGCTTCCAGTAATACCTGCACTTATATGCACACACATAATTTAAAAATAATTAAAATAAATTTGTTAAAAGAATGTACTGAGTTAGTCAGGCGCGGTGGTGCATGCCTGTAGTCCCAGCACTTGGGAGGCAGAGGCAGGCGGATCTCTGTGAGTTCAAGGCCCTAGGGCTACAGGGAGCCCCTGCTTCAAAAAGACAAAAACAAAAACAAAAGTCAATGACCCATCAAGCTAATTCTTTTTTTCACTCTAGAAAAGCAAACAGATCTTTATTAGAGAAGACGAAACTTAGAATTATCTTTCTTCCTTCCTTCTTTTTCCTTTTATCCTAGAGACAGGGTCACACTATGTTGTCCAGGCTTGGCAAACTACTGGGTTCAAGTGATTTCCCTTTATTGGCCTTTGAGGAGGCAGTACTGTGCCACTGCACCTGGCTGCCCCAATCACTTCTGTTCCCACCTTCCTCAAAGAAAATGAGCTGGGCTTGTGTGTGTGTGTGTGTGTGTGTGTGTGTGTGTGTGTGTGCACGCACACGCCTGCACGCATGCACAAGTGCACGTGTGGAGGCCAGAGGACAACTTCAGGTACCTTTTCCAGATACCATCCATATCTCGGTTTTATGAGACGAGGCCTCACTGGGACTTCAGAATTGCTGATCAGGCAGGGCTGGCTGGCCAGTGAGCCCCAGAGACCCACCACTAATGGGATTACAAGCATGTATAGCACCACATCCAGCTTTTCATGTGGGTGCCAGGGATCCAATTCAGGTCCTCATGCTTTATGAGGACTTTATGTACTGAGCCATCTCTCTACCCCCAGAAAATGACACTTTTCAGTAACAATTTATTCAAGGAACTTTAATATATAACTCAGAAGCAATGAAGTAATTTAAAGGTTTCACTTCTTTTGAAAGACAACTTATTCAATGTCACATGGCTACAACCTGAAAAAAGACAATGCACCAGCATCCATAGATGCAGGAGCTCAGTCACTTGCATGTCCATTTAGACTAGCTGTAGGACACAGAGGCTGCCATTTTGTCAGAGAGTCTCTCTCACCTGACTCTTAATTCCTCAACAACTACACAGACCAATTGGAAGTAAGGCTAGGACTGGCAAGCTGGCTCAGTGGGTGAAGGTACTTGCTACCAAGTCTGACACAATCCTGAGCTCAATCCCCAGAACCCACATGGTAGAAAGAGAGAAGTGACTCCCACAGATTGTCCTCAGACCATCACACCCATGAAGTGGAACATGCGTGCCCCACCCACCACAAAATAAATGTCTAAAACTGGGAGACCGGGGGCAATGATACGTACGGATTAGCAGATAAAGGTACCTAATGCCAAGCCTGAAAAAAAATCTAAGTTTGATCCCCTGAGCCCCCCCATAGTACAAAGAACCAACTCCCAAAAATTGTCCTCTGACCTACACACATGTGCACACATATATGCGTGCATACACATACACCTTCTTAATATAATTAAAGAAGGTTGCACCTTGTCTTCCATCCCACTCTCAAAGGGGAAGCAGGAAGGAGCAAACGTTTTGTGTCATTTTGGCTTGCTGGTTCCCAGGGCCCCTTTATACACTTACACCAGAATCAAGTGCAGCCAGAGCACTGTCTCCAGATGCATCCTGACCACCTTATAACTTTCCATAGGAAAATGACAGCCAGTCAACACATGAACAATGTGTCAAGCTAGCCTGGACTAAAGGACGATGAGAGTCACCCACCAGAGTCGTCTTCGGTGTCTGAGTCCTCTGCAGAGGGCTGTGCGGATACAGGCAGCTCAACCAGCTTGAGGTCATACTTTCCTTCCTTCCCCATCCGGTATGAGTTAGTGCTGCCTGTGTCCCACTGGACCCTGATCCACCCATCCTCTCCCAGCTCACCAATCACTCGGCCTAGGCCTGGGGGAGGCCCATCCTGCAAAAGCAAAAAAAGAGACCGGTCAAAGAAGTGTGCTCTGCCCTGGAACCCCATGGTTCCTCCAGGGACACTAAACACAGATGTTTCCATCAGCCTCCTTCCTGCAAAGGGGGCCCAAATCTCTGTACATATTCACGGGTAACAAGCTGGCTCAATCTAACTGAAAATGTAAAAATCATAAAATTTTCTATTAGATGTCATGAAATCACATACTCATTCTCCTTTATCAAAGAAAAAGGGAGATTAGGAGAGATTCTCTCAACAAGGGGCCTCTCTCAACAAATGCAGACCTAGGCATTCCAGTACTGTCCTGGTGGCCTTTTCAACAACCTCAATCACTTGATATGAGTAGAATTCTAGGCAAACCCATGGAACCCTGTTACTACTTGGAAGGGATAAGGCAGCCTATTAGATGCTGTCATCTGGCCCCAGGCACTTTCATTTCTAAGATTGTGACCAAATCCATGCTTAGCATGGCTGAGAAAATCCACATGCAGCCACAGGAAGGGTAACACTGCCCTAAACATATTTTGCAGGTATTTTGCTTCATAGAAATCAATAGCTAAGTCATCTACCAATCCCACAAGTCCTGGGTTCAGGAAGTTACCTATTCTATTGCCCACTATTTAATATCATGTAAGTCAGATGCATGTGGCTATTGTGTGAAATGAAATCTTTAAGTACCTGGTCACCCCACTTCCAGTCCACACCTCTCATGACCCTGGTTCCAATTTTCATCATGGCAGCTAGTTCTGGCCCTGAGACTGGGAGCTGCACGGGAGCAGTTTCCTTCCTTGTTTCTTCCAACACTGTAGCAGACGCTCCTCGGCCGGAAGCACTCATATCTTCCTCAACACTGTCACAAGTAGGGCCTGTCAGAGCATCAAAAACAGCTGAGCCTACACATAGCTGCAATGTCCTATTTTTTTTTTTAATTCTGTGTATATCTGAGTGTCAGTTTGTGCATGTGAGTACAATGCCTGCACAAGCCAGAAGAGGGCTTTTGATGTTGGATCCCATGGAGCCAGTGATAGGTGGATGTGAGCCAAACTCTGGTCCTCCAAAAGAGCAGTATGTATTCTTAGCAAGAGTGTTAAGCACTCTTAACTGCTGAGCTCTCTCCAGCCCCTAATGTCCTATTTCTAACACACACATAAGCAGACACAGTGGCACATGCCTATAATCCCAACATTCAAAAGGATCATGAGTTCCAGGCCAGTCTGGGCTGTACAGCAGGCTCTATCTCAAACACACACACACACACACACACACACACACACACACACACAGCACAGATCAGGAAGAACTAATTAACATTAAGCTTAAGGAATTTATATTGCATTTTTCTATCAATTAATACAATATATAATAAAAATACTGCTTAGTTATAAAATAGAAAAGAGGTAAAATGAAGAAAAGAGTATATACATATGCTTGGAAGACAAGAAATATAACAAAATGTTCAGAAATGCTATTTTCTTCTACATATAAGGACTACAGCCCCTAAAAGAGGAAAATGATTGGTTAGAAAGATACCGTCACATCTTTAAAAAAAAAAAAAATACAGTCACAGAAATGCCTAAAAATAGGAAATTAACAAACTATTACTTTAATAAAGAAAATAACGAGGGGGCCTAAGAAGCTGTCCTCAAACAGACCATGGGGGGTTGACCCCCAGTGGACATCTGGGAACCTGCATCTCAGGAGGGCTTCTTCCGTCCTCCAAGTTGATAACAGAGGCTCTTCAAGGTACCTGTACTAATTTTAGAAACCCTGTGGTCTGTGCTGAAAGCTCTCTTGCTCTAGCATCTGGAGCTTGGGATTTGTCAGGAAAAGGGTAACTGTACCATCAGCCCCAATGAAACCTCTGGGCATCAAGTCTGTAAACAACTCCCTGCTTAACTGCCATGCCTCAGTGCTGGAAAAATTATGTATGTCCTGGGAGGCCGCACTGGGAGAGGGCTCTGGAAGCCTGTGTCCATGTGCCTTCTCACTTTGATGGCTTTGAGCTCTCTGCTCAGGGTAGTTTGACTACATGCTGAATTGTGTGAGCCTCCTGGCAAATCACTAAACCTGGGAGTGGTCTCAGAATCTGCCATGCTGAGCAGAGTAAGGGTAGGGTAGTAGCTGGATTCTTTAAAATATCCCTAAATATATATATA
>NW_008338998.1:3657355-3680963 GCF_000622305.1 Nannospalax galili
AGCACTGACTGATGGAATGAAGAATGAAGGGAAGGGGCCAGGCAAGACAAACACTTGGTCCCTGGGTGGCTATGGAGTTATCTACTACATCAAACAGTCTGAACAGCCCCAAAAGCAACTATTTTTTTTTTGGGGGGGGGGGTCAGGGAGGGAATGAGGGGTGGCCACCAAAACAATGTGAAATTTTTGTTCTTCTCATCAAGAGAAAGTGTGAAAGGTTAACAAAGCTTCAAACCTAAGGAAAAGTTTTTTCTTCAGCTGAACTAACTGATGCCTTGGCCAAGGGTCCCCAAATGGGAACAGATCTCCCAGCTGTACTGTGAGCTCTGTGAATACTAAATTTACTACTAGGAGCTTGAATAAATAAATAAATGATTTATATTTTGTATTTACTGGATCTTGACATAAATAGATACACACACACATATAAAGTTAACATTAAAAGATGATATACTTGCCAATGTTGTTTCTGTGGTGTTTTTGGCTTTTTTTTTTTTTTTAAAGACAGGGTTCATATATCCCAGGCTGGCTTACCCTGAACTACTGGTCTTCCTGCGCTGACATTATAGGCATGTACCACATTAGGTTTACAAGGTGCTGAAGATTTTGAACTTAGGGATTCATCATGCTAAGCAAGCATTTACCAACTGAGATACATCCTCATCCCTACATGTAAGTTTTTTTCTTTTTGAGACAGGGTGAGACTACAAAGCCCTGGCTGAACTCAAAGTCAGAGATCCACCTGCTGCTTCCTGAGCACTGGAATTAAAGGTTTGTGTGCCACAACACCCACACATGCCTGGCTCCTACAGGTAATTTCTTAAGTGACAGAGACATCGTTATGATAAAGAAAACTGTAAATACAAACCAGGGTTCAGAGACACAATTCCCTTGGCTTTTGTTAGGATTTTTTTTTTTTTTTTGAGGAGTTTTGAGGGGTTTGCAGCCAATGAGCTAGTTGGAACTTAAACTCATATGTACTATTAACAGAACAAGTGCCCAAATGATTAATTTATTAGAATTTGTGATTAAATTTTAACAAAAGAATAATTTATGCTATAAATTGTTTTGGGGAGAGGTTCTTTTTGAGACAGGGTCTCCCTATAGCCCCAGCTGGCCTGGAACTCACTTATATAAACCAGGCTGGCCTTGAACTCAGAAATCCAACTGCCTAGCATGTGTCACCACACCCAGCTATGCTATAATTTTTTTTACCCTGGAAATAAGGGAGACAGCAAGTTTATTGAAAAGTCATTTTCTCCTCACCCTTCTCTTGAGACAGGGTCCCACTATAGACTAGGCTAGCCTCAAAGTCAAGTACTTCTTGCCTAAGCCTCCCAAGTATGGGGTTAGCGTGTGCGCCACCACATGTAGCTCACATCTGTCATTTTAAAAAAGAGTGCTTAGTTGCTAATGAGGCCTTCAGGAATCAAGTACATTATTCTCTACCAGCTGATCATGTGACGCATCTTTCTGAATGAGGGACTCAAGGATTTAAGATAAACTTGAGGAATCTTTGCTTTTTTTGCTTGGAATTGGACAACTAACTAGACTTGCAGCATCTCTGACCTTCAACCAAAGACCATTATAAAACAATTCGATCCAACAGATAGATATACACAGACCACTCTATCCCCACAGAGCAGAATTCCATCCTCTAGTCTACATGAAACACTCTCCAAGACACACCATCTGTTAGGCCACAAAAAAAGTCTTCAATTTAAATACATTAAAATCACTAATTACCTTCTCCAAACAATATGGAATAATTAGAAATTAGCAACAGAGGGAAACCTGGAAAATCTACATGTGGAAATTAAACAACATTCACGAAATCATTTGTTCAAAGAAGAAATCCCAAATGATGACAACACAGTCCAGTCAGAGATGTGTGAGAACACACCTCAAAGCTTAGGCAGCACAGCAAAGCAGTGCTAAAAGGGACATTTAACCTACAAAGACAGGCACTGCTAAAAGAGCTCAGATTTCATTTCTGGAGAAACTAGAAACATAGAACACTAAAAACACAGTAAAATCAAAGTTAGCAGAAAGGTAACGAAGATTAGCGCATACATAAATGAAACAGAACAGAAAAATAAGAGAATCAGCAAAAGTAAAAGTTGGATTTTTAAAAAATAAAACCAGCATGCCGGACATGGTGGCACAACGCCGTTAATCCCAGCACTCGGGAGGCAGAGGCAGGCGGATCTCTGTGAGGTCAAGGCCAGGCTGGTCTATATAGTGAGTTCCAGGACAGCTGGGGCTACAGGGAGACCCTGTCTCAAAGAACAAAAAATAAATAAAAATAAAAAAATAAAAAAAATAAAACCGCCAAACCTTTATTTATTATAGATTAGCTCAGAAAGAAGAGGAAAGATGAAAAATATAACTAAAATCAGAAATAAAAACTGGGAAATTTTATTGATATAAAAATAAAAACGATTATGAAAGAATACTAAGAACAACTGCATGCCAACAAATAAGACTAGGTAGATGAAATGAGTAAAATCATAGCAACACACAAATTAAGACCTGAACTGACAAGAAGGGATGGAAAATTTGAATAAACTTGTGCAAGAAAAGAGACTGAGTCAGTAATCAAAACTTGCTAACAAAGAAAAGCATAGGACCACATGGCATAGGACCACAGGTGAATTCTAACAAACATTTAAAAATTTAACCACCTTTAAGTTCTTCTAAACACAGAGCACTAGGGAACACGTTCTAATCCATCCTATGAAGTTATTATTATCCTGATAATTGTCAAATTATAAAATACTGCTGAGAAAAATTAAAGAAACCCTAAACAACGAAGATATTCATATTTACAGAATGGAAGCCAATACAGTTAAGACAGAAATATTCTCCAAAGTGATCTACAGATTCAACAGATTCCTTAGCCAACATTTCTACATATATGGAAAAGCCTCTCTTGAAATTCAAACAGAAATGCAAGCACCCAAAATAGCCAAAACAATCTCCAGAAAGAAAAATACAAAGTTGGAAGGCTTACGTTTCTCAATTTCACAACTTAGTACAAAGCTACAATATTCCAAATAGCACAGTCTCACCATAATAGACACATAGAACAACAGAGCAGGCCTAACAGGCCAGACAACAATCTTTCCAGGATGCCCTGACACTGGGCAAAAGATCAATCTTTTCAACAAGTGGTGCTCAACAAACGAGCAATAAGAATTTCTAAATTCAGACTATTTATTACCTGAGACCATGTAAAAAAATTCATCTTAAAAGTAGGCACACTTACTTTTAAGAGTGGAAACAATAAAGCCTGCAAAGCCTGAAGAAGAAGCAGGTGATTTTCATCTGCCTTGCCTTGCCAATGACTTCTTGGTGATAACAAAAACAGCAAAAGAAAAGTAAACTCGATGGACTTTATTAAAAGTAAAAACTGCATCAAAAGAAAATAAAACTCACAGAACAGGACAATTATCCTCAAATTTTACAATAGCTGCTAAAGGTTTATAGAGTTTTTTATAGATTTTCAAAAGTCTAACATTCAGGCTATTTTTGGAGGACTTTGAGGATTGCTGTTAATTCTTCTTTAAATGTCTGGCTCAGTTACGTGGCACTTTTACTGGCTCCCTAGAACTCAACAACAAAAAGACAACATAGCTTCCAGTTTGGGGGTGTGAGGGGAATGGTAAAAGACATTTCTGCAAGGACATGAAAACAGATAGGTACCTGTGATGAGGATGTCATTGGTCACTAGTAAAAGGCAAGCTAAAATCAATAGAAAACAACACTCAGACCCATTAGAATGGCCTCAGTCCAAACTACAACAATCAAAACAAAACAAAACAAAGCAAAATACTAGGGGGCACAATGATGCAGAGCAGAGCAGCTAGAACTTGCAATGTAGAGAGCAAAAACTCAGCTCTGTCACTGGAAGCACAGAGTGCATCACTGAGGCAGGCGAGCAGCCGGACTGAAACATTAGATTAGCACATAAAAGCCCTCCCACCAAGGCTACATGAAACCAAACATGCACAGAAAAAAATTACACTCTTAACAATGTCCTAGCTGTCCAGCATGGTACCCAGAGAGGCTTACATTCCCCAACATTCTAACTACTGGCTTGCTCAGCAGTGCTCTTTCTTAATAAACTCAGTTTCAGGTTGGAGAGACGGCTCAGCTGTTAAGAGTACTGACTGCTTCTGCAGAAGACCCCAGCTGGATTCCCAACACCCACATGGAGGCTGACAACCATCTGTAACTCCAGTTCCAGGGGAATCTGACACTTCCGATTTCTGCGGGCATTGCACAACATGGGTGCACCTAAGTATATGCAGGTATAACACTATACACATAAAAATAAAAATAATAATTTTAAAATAATAATAAAATAAACCGGGTTTCTCTCACTGTATATCCCTGATCCAATTACTTGTTCCAAGACACAAAAATCTGGAAATTCCAGTGGGTGCCCATCAGAATCCCAATATCCACCTACAACATTACCATACAACTTTATTAATTCTGTTTTTATAAACAAAAGAACCAAAGACAGGCATTCAAAAAGTTATAAATATTCCTAGCAGCATGACTCATGAAAGTGAAATAGTAACACAATCCAACTCCATCAGTGCATAATTAAATTAAATGTTGAATGTTCATATAAACATAAGCCAAATAAGGAATGAAGTACTGACATATACCAAAACACAAACACAAAAGCCCACAAGTCACACGAATGCATTTGGATAAAATACTTTAAAAATGTGCATCTCTAGAGGCAGAAAGCAGATGTGTGGTTGCCAGGGCTAGGAGGATGGGGAAATAAATCAACAGTGATTATTAAGACTGGAGAGAGACGGCTCAGTGCTTAAAAGCACTTGCAGCTCCTGCAGAGGACCAGAGTTCAATCCCTAGCACCCACATTGAGTAGTTCACAACAGCTGGTAACTCCAACTCTGTGGACCCAATGTCCTCCTCTGGCCTATGTGGGAATGCACACACACAAATAAAATCTTAAAAAAAAAGAATGATTATTAAATGGGTGTGAGATTTGCATTTGGGGTCATGAAAACATTCTGGAACACATGGAAATGTTCATAGTGCTCCTCAGTTACAAGCAGAATAGTTAAAAAGCTAGGTTTTCTAGGCTATTTGTATTTTACCATGATTGATTTTTCTTAAGGAGAAAGGATTCAATGCCAGCGCACACCTACCAATCAGTCGCAGTGCCGTCTGTGTGAGAGCCAAAGTGCCTGAGTTGAGTAGGAGGTCAAGGTTGTTTGCACCATGCTGCAGGGTGAGCATGCTGAGCATCACCAGAAAAAAGCGAGCTTGTGGGATGGTCCCCAGACTTGGTCCTGATGGGTTCTCATTGGTGATGGTTTGTAGGGGAACAGGCTGTATACCTAATAAGCATTGGCATCAACTTGAATTTCTTGTTCATGGACACAAAAATGCGCATTCTACCAAATACACTGGAGTTTAGCTATTTATGACTTACTCATCCATGAAACTTCTACCTGTTCAGTGGATCTCCACACACTGAGAACACAAAGCAGGTCTATTTTATTTTGTGATATTCCTACCACCATGGTCCACATACAGCTTTATCTGTCTTCAAGACATAGCATGTTGTTTCCTAAATACCCCTGGGCATCTTCTCATTTCCAATAAGTTATGTTTCACTTTTCTATCACAGAACTCTTCCTAGCATTTATCTATAGATGCTCAAACTATCTAGGAAGTAATATTAATATAGGATACTGGTACATTACAGTATATGGTGCAATACTCATAAAAACATAAAATACTTTATTATATCAGAGTACATCAAGATTGTGTTTTCTGCCAAATTTTTAAAGTTCTGTTCTGAATCTAAGAAAACTAAAAGCACCTTAAATTCTTGATCTAATGTACAAAGTTTTCAAAACAAAAACTGGAATTTCTAAGTTCCCACACCATATTTATCAAGACCAGTGACTAATCCTGCTGTGGTCACCCACATTGCCAGAACATCTACCTATACAGTCTTTTAATCACCAAAGATTTTTTTAGCTCACCAAGCTCTTTAAATCTGGCATTTGCATCCATCAGAATACATCGAATATTCTGAACTGCCCAAGCATACAGTTTGCCAAAAGTCACTTCCAGCAGCATCCGATTAAAAGGTGGGATCAAATCCACATCTTTTAAGCAGTCTGTAAGTGGTTCCCTTTCAAACAAAGAAGAAGAACTGGACTTAGGACACTGCCGGACTTTCAACTTTAATAGAAT
Organism: Nannospalax galili; assembly: GCF_000622305.1. NCBI lineage: Eukaryota > Metazoa > Chordata > Mammalia > Rodentia > Spalacidae > Nannospalax > Nannospalax galili. The sequence continues at coordinate 3,663,608 of NW_008338998.1, forward strand.
TCTAAAATTAAGGAAAAAAAATGTCATAAAGCTTTACCCTATATCAATTCCCTCAGGAATCAGTCTTTGCCACCCACAAAACATAGCATACTGCACAGATGGAAGTAAGAAATTTTTGGCTGCCAGTTTCAAAATTGTATCTATCCCTTCCAGACGAACCTCAGCTCTCTCCAACTGCAAAATATCAATGTATACAGTCAGCTCTGTGTCTCACTCAAGGCAGAGAAGCACGTTCTCATAAAACTTTACCTGTTTTAGTAGACACTTTCTCATTTTCTCCACATCCACTGGCTCTTCCTTAAGGGCAAATTCAACAATTGTACTAAGGAGTGCAGACTGTGGATAAAGGCCCTGTACATTCTGCTTTAACCATTTGTATTTGTGAACCCCTGTGACAGTGTTCAACAGTGGCTGCCATTTATCCTAACAAAGGAGAAAAATGGGTATCATTAACAGTTTTGTTGTTTGCTCATTTTGCTGGCACTAGGAATAGAACCCAGGTCTTTGTAACACCTGCTAGGAAAGCACTCTTCCACTGATATTTCAAATTGAGGAACTAACATTTTTTTAAAGCTACTCTTCCTATTCAGTCTCAGGGAACAACAGTCTCTGAACAAACAACGCAATGAATGAATGGCAAATGAAGAATGCAATGCAGACCCCATAACCAAAGGAAACACTCCTCTAGTAGTATGTCTGGCCAGGACACTACCAGTCAGTTCATGAAGCTGCCTGGGGCCATACTTCTACCAGCATCACACTGTACCCACTAGCCCATAGATCTCAAGATCTCAAAACAAAGGCACCACACCCATAGAGTCCTTTGCTATGTGCAGTGTATATCAGCCAATCTCAAAAGTACAAAAAATACTTCACCTTGGGAGATTTCATTGCAATGGGTCTTTTGTCCATATTTATAGGACTATGGGGCAAAATGCACGTTTCTTCTAAATCGCTCTCTTCATTTCCAATTTTTTCTTCACCATCAGTAGATTCTGGCTTCTTGGGAACTATATTTTAAAATATAAATCATCAGTAAAATTCAGTTATAATTTTTTTATTAAGAAATACTTATTTGCAAGGATGAATATTTTCTTCATAAAAGTGCCCAACAGCATTGTCAACTATGTCAGAGACAGGGGTGATGCACCTGACAGAAGGGAGGGGCCTGGCATCAGCAAACCTTTCCTAAAGAGCTAGACAGTGAGTAACTGAGCTTTCAGCCATTCAGTCCTGGTGATACAGATCACCAGAGTGAAGGTATGGCAGGGGCTGGAACTGCAGCTCAGTGACAGGGCCCTTGCCTAGCTCATGTGAGGCCATGGGAATCAATCCCCAGCATGAAAAAGAGAAGAAAAAATGGACATGTGGTTGCATTCCCATAAGACTTTACTTATGGAATATGAAGAGAGCAAGTAAAGGAGCTTTCCACCAAATTGACCACCTGAGTTCAAGCCCCAGAAAGCACATGACAGGAAAAAATCGACTGGCAAGGTGTGCTCTGACCTCCATAGGCACACACACTAAATAAATAAAGATAAATAGACAGTAAGATAGACAGAGAGGTAGATGTTAAAACTTCTTTAAAATCTATGTTTACAGGTCCTGCAATTTAAACTTCATGAGAATGTCAAAAATATTATCATTTTCTGATTCTTTTTAACCATTTAAAACTGCAGAAACAAGTCTTAGTGCATGGGCAGCACCACGAAAGCACTGGCCTCCAGTCCCTGCTTGTCCTTGCTGGCCTCCTGCTATGACTCTCACCCTTGGTGTGTAACTGAACCACATGAATGTCACCTCTTCTTTCAGCCTTTTTAAATAGGAATACATCTATTGAATTTGCAGTGATGTGTAGTGTTTCTTCCCTTTTCTAAATCTCTCTTAAGGTCTCTGGAGCAATCCTGCTCAGCATATAATATAAACAGGAAAAGGATAACATACCTGAATAATAAAGAACAAAGCAGGGCTTGTTATAGCGTTCAATGTGTTTAGTTTTTGTTGTTTATATGGTTTGGTTTTTTGAGACAGGGTCTTACTATGTAGCCCAGGCCAGCCTTGAACTCACAGAGATCTGCCTACCTCTGCCTCCAAAGCTCCCAAGTGCTAAGTGTGCACCACCATGCCTGCCAAAACCCTGCATGTTAATAAAGGTGTGTCCTTTGGTAAGCTCCTAAGACTAAGCACTAAGCCCTTAGACTACCCTGCCAAGTAAGAGTGTTTCAGCTGGGTATGGTGGCACATAACTCTAATCCAACACCCCTGAGGCGGTCAGGAAGAGAACACGCTTAAGGCCAGTCAAAGCTATACAGTGAGATCTATCTCCAAAAGAGTGTTTTCATATACCTGAGATATATACCACGTGACCACTGCCTAGTTAGACAGGTGATATTAATACTGTGATTTAAGGTGATCACCTATTTTTGCTCTGAGGAGCTGGAATCTGAATAATCAAGGTCAATCACTGGCCCTGCCTGCCTACTGGCCCTGCCTACCTACAAGTTCATACAGTCCCTAACAAAAACCTTGGATACCCCTTGGTGTCTCAAGAAAGCACATGTTGCTCTGCATCACCACTAGGAGAACTAAGCAGGTCCACACAGAATTTCACTAGGAGGAGACAACAGAAGCTTGTGTCTGGTTTGCTCTCAGCTTCTTTCCACATACCCTCCCTTAGGTAATACTATTCTGTATCCTTTTACAGTAATAAATAAACTGTAACCGTGAGCCTAACATTTAGTCAGAGATATCCTTCCTTCTTGTATATTCTATCCTTCCTGCAAACATTATCAAACATTATCATCGAGTTTGATAATGTGCTTGGGAACCCCAACACAACCTCAGTGTCATTAGTCACTTATACAGGTTAATTTCTTTTAAAGGGGGGGAGTGGGATAAAGAGAATAGGGAAAAGGAGACGGAGAAGAGAAATGAGAGGGAAATGGAGAAAAGAGAAAGGGATTATAGGAAGGGAAGTGGGAAGAAGAGACAGAGGGGGTAACTGAAGGAAAGGAGGAGGGGGAAGGGTAGAAGCGGTGGGAAGGGAATGGGAGAAAGTGGGGGAAGGGGAAAGGGAAGAGGGGAGGAAAGCGGAATGAGAGAGGAAGGGGGACAGAGGAGGGGAGAGGAGGGGAGGGGAGAGGAGGGAAAGGGGAAACAGAAAGGAACCAAGCTTCAAATATCACACAGTCAATATATACACCCATAACACTCAACCAGGCCTACAATCTGGCTATGACCTCAGAAATTCTATGGCTTCTGAAGGAAAAATACAATATAGATTGTATTTAGCACTATCTGTAATTTTGAACATCCACTGAAGGTCTTAGAATTTATCACCTACAATTTTACCCAATATTTCAAGATTAAAAAAAAAAAAAACAGTTCTTTTAAGTATGACAAGATCAAAGGTTCTAAAATAGCTCATTAAATGTTTCACTATATCTCATTACCAGGAGAACTAATACAAAATATTTTTAACTTTTTCCTCATTAACTTAGTAAATCTTGCATTTTCTTTTTCAGCATCAATATTCCATACCAAATCAAAACACATCTAATTGCTCACGATTTAAAACCATCAAATTGCACAATTATCTGAGCTCTTGGGAAAATAATCAGGACTTGTGCATCTAATCACAAATACACATAAATAGTAAGGCAGGACATGGAAACGCCATAGGAAATGAACTTCCCTCTACATCAGAGACTCAGCCAAAGGGAGGAAGGAAATACATATTGTAACAGCATTTTATGACTTTTACATTCATACCTCTCTTTTTCCTTCGTTCTCGAATTATCTTCTGAGCTATCCTCCTCCAACGGGGTAAGGAACTTAACAGCTTAAACTTAGACATTATAGAGAGGTCACTACAAACAGCAGGCCTCAGTTCATTGAAGAGAAATCTCAAACGTTCAATGACGGGAGCACACACCTCCTTATAGGAACGGCCCTGCTCTTGATGAGTCTGCAAAATTAAATAGGAAAGGAGGATTCAACAATAAATGCTTTGGCAGGTGTCTGTACAGAACAAAAGAATTAAAATCCACTCACTTTGATGAGCGAACATTTTGCTTGGTAGACAACTCTACAAACATCCACCACAGACTTAGGCAATGTTCTGTGCTTTACTTGCTCAATACCAAGGGTGCCTGCATGAACTAAAGATAGTGCCACATGCCCTGTAAAACACATTTTTACAAAGGGTGAGTTAGGAATTAATGTGCATCCCATGTCATTTGAAAGGTCTATAATGTAGTTAACACGTATGGATACTGAGCTTCGTACCTAAATCTTCATGTTTTAAGAGGCAGCATAGCAGTAGGCGGCCAACCTCTTCCACAGGGTGCTCAGGAGGAAACGTGATTGGTGTGGTCAAGTGGCACTGTCTACAGTACCTTTCAATTTGACACAGAAAATCCTGCAACACAAAGGGCTGGAAGTAACCTCATAGCCTACAGTGTATCTTCACAATCCTGACATGCCAGAGCTTCTACACGCTTGCAAAAACTTGATACAAACCTCACTTGTATGGGAACAGAATCAACTCTCACCTCAAAACCAAAACTGTCAAACAGTAAGCAAAGCTGTGCTATACTTATCAAAGATTGCAGAATGTTGAGTCAGAAGTGGAAGAGGACCTGGCTCACCTTCACATTGTGGTCCTGGGTATTATTGTCAGCGATAGCTTGCAGGAAAGCCTGGGAATGATCGCCCAGAGCCCATCTGTGAGAACAGAGTCGGGACTTGCTGATGGGCGTGCCCCCAGGGGAACTGCAATGGTCCTCATCTTTCTCTTCATTGTAGCTATAATGAATCTGGCTGGTCTGCAGACCTCCAGAGAAAATTGACGACTGCAGCCACTCTAAAAAATGCAGAAGCACTCATTAAGGAGAAACCTGAATAAACACATCAGAAGCAGCAAACACCAAAAACAATCCTGAACTGAATACTCAATTTCAAAGGGTAAATTCAGCATCATTCATGAGTTACCTCTATCTAACATACTTTCATTCTCTAGCAACCTAAGAACAAGTGACACTTTCTGATTATTCAATATACCTTCAGTATGGTGTGATAGCTTTAATTATCAACCTGATACAATGTAGAATCCCCTGGAAGAGAGTCTCAATGAGGGATGTCTAGAATAGATTGGCTCATGGGCATGTATCTGTGGGAGATTGTCTCGATTACCTTAACTGAAGCAGGAAGACCTAGCCCAATCCCTGGATTTGGATCCTTGTCTATGTAAAGCAGAGAAAGTGAGCTGAGAGCAGGCATACATGCATTCATTCTCTCTGATCTTGACTGGGGAACTGTGAGCTCTTGACTGTGGATATGACTAGCTGCTTCAAGTTCCTGCCTTGACTTCCCCACAATGATGGGCCAAAGCCTGCTGTAAGCCAGTTGAGCCCTGTCTCCCTTAAAGTTGCTTTTGTCAGGGTATTTTGTCAGAGCAGCAGAATAAAACTAAGACCCGTGGCATCAGAACTCAGTAGAGCAGTTCCAGCATAACAGTCATTAGATGCGTATGTTCCACTAGGTTTCAAAAATACTGTGTGCCCTGCTTTGGAGATGGTCTGCAAGCGCCCCAAGGATCAGGGATTGGGTGCTTGGTCTTCAATATTATGATGTTAAGAGGTTGTGGGCCCTATAAGATATGGGGCCCAGGGGGAGGTCCTTAGAGGTCCCTGTGGCTATGCCCTTAAAAGAAACTGATGTAGTGTCTACAGGACCCCTACTGCCTCTAGAGAGACCAAGTTGCCATAAAAGCCTGAACCTCACTCCAAATCACTCTCTGGCTTTCTGTATCACCATGTGATCCTGCCTTCTCAGATGTGGTCTGCCATGATGCCATCACCATGAAGCAACATAGCCAAGTGGGCCTGACTATAACAGAACCTGAGTCATACTATTTGGATTTACAATCTCCAACACTGGGATCCAAAGAAATCTCTTTTCTTAGAAGTCACTTAGCCTTTTGTTATGGTAACAGAAAACAGATTAATAAACTGCCTGAAAACTCAGATAAACATTTTCACAGGAAGCAACAAAGCACCCCTTCCAAAATTAAGCACTCAACTTCAACTGTAAGAGTGCAGGCAGCAAAGGAGCAGAGTGGGCACAAGGGCTTACAGCAAAACGATCACCACCATGCTCAAGAGGGTGGAAGTGACAACTGAGCTGAGTTCTAGAACAAGACAGATGCTGAGCATGCAACAAGAGCAGCAGAAACTTCTTCATGGCAGGCTACATTTTCCAAAAGGTTTACAAAATCTTAAAAACAAGATAATGTTTTAAACAACCATGATCTTAGTGACTGGAGACCAATGGACTGGAAAGGAGATTTGTGTGTGCTGTAAGACACAGGATCAGCCAGGTGTGACATGAATATGCTATTTTTTAGGGCAAAGAGGAATCATAATTATAGATGCTTATGACTAGCTAGAGGAAACCACACTAAAAACTTATTGGTATGCACAGTACTAAGTGTTTACTGATGATATACTTTATCAAAAGTACTGCTCCTAACCCAGGCAATCAAATCTAGGATGCATTCAGTGTTCTTACTGGGTATTCATCACTGAAGTACTCAAGAGCTTCTACAAATGGCCTTGCCAATTCTTCTAAAACATAGATCTGATCCCAATCACCTTACTGTATGTAAAACATGGAAAAGCACTGTCTTATCCCTCAAAGGCAGGCTTCTGACCCCAGAGTGGATCAGGTCCCACTCCAGGGTACACAGTACCTTCTATTCCTTCAATCCTTGAGCTTTCCAGCCCCTTCCACTTTGCTAATTTACATGAAACTCACCCACTCCACTCACATGACAAGTGTTAACAAGTAATACAAGAAGCATGGAATAGGGTGTGCATCCAAGGGTCTACTCCACAGGGAGCCAGGCACATACTGAGGCCATCTCATCTCCCAACAGCCACTCTAACAGGCAGTTGAAGGCCACAGCCCTTCTCAACAGTGCCCTTCCCATTTTGTATTTGTGCCCAATATGCTCCCATACCCAGGTCCAGGTCTTCTGCCACTAGGGAGCTTGTCTTCCCCTCAGAACTCCTTCTAAACATCTCCATCTCATCATTTACTATAGATGCCCGCTGTAGTATCCGTTCTGAAAAACTGAAATCAAGCCAGCAGACCCTTGACTTATACCAGGCTCGAGAGCACTTTCACTGCCCTACTAAGAGTCTTTATTGGAAGCTTAGCATTTGAAGCTCACACAGAGTTTATATATAAGTACTCAAGTAGTACAAAACACATAGAATTTTCCCATCATAATAGTAAGAAATAGTAAGAAAACAGCAACAAGTGCCCAAAGCTGACCCAGTAGCAGACCTCCTTTGATGTATGCAGACTAGGGAGGAGCAGACAACCTGTCCAGCTGGCAACAGCTGTCTAATCAGTCTGTTCAGTCCTGGGAGCAGCCTCTCCCCTCCTCAAGTCTCCACATCAACAAAGCCCAAAGAAATCTGTTAACTCTTACTGAGCCGAAGGCCAGGAGGCTGTTAACTATTAATGAGCAGAGCACTACTGCCCTTAAGGGACAGGGGAAATCACTACAATTTATTAACCTGCATCCTGATCTACTCAAATATTACTGCATTATCAGCTGAGAGTGGAGGGTCATCTTAGCCTCTCCATCCGGAGCACCTAACATGGTAACTTGTACAAGCAACTCAACAGATGCTTACTGCATGGACAAGTGGACAAACAGATGACAAATATACAACTAAATGAAAGAAAAAAAAAAAAACATTAAACCTATCTTATGGAAAACAGAGTAACTCTTTTATTTTAGGTGGTTTCAAAGGTTCCCATCCCAAAATGCATCTGATGCAACCAATCTTCATTACGTGTGATTTCTGGGCACAGAGAAAGATGACAACTATATCAGCATCACTGGAGGGAACACAATATGAGACTACTCACCAGGCAGACATTCCTGAACACCTGTTAGCTTCCTCTGTGGCCAAGGACCATGAAACAAACAAAAGTCACTTACAGCTTCTTTTCACCTGGCTGAGTCCCACAATCCTTATTTTTCAACATCAACAAAATTGAGTTGATTTTACCACCCCGCCCCCAAAGCTACTCATAAAGACACTTGCAACTCAACTAAACTAAAATGACCTGAAAATTAGTTAAGAGAAAGCAAAATGTCCTTACTGGCACATTCAACCTCCACAGGAGATAGTGGTGTGCTCATTGCTAAATAGGAAGCATGTAATCCAAGAAGGAGGCCCAGGTTCCTCTCTGTGTCTATCAGAGGTGAAGACAGACTTCCCAGATCTGGTATGGTAACAACTTCTTGGTCAGGCTGGAAAAATTAATTTCATTATCAGTTTGGAAAAACAAGATTAATTAAAAACATAACACCAATAAGACCCACAGCTTGTGTGCTTAAGATCTACTGCCATGATGAGGGCAAGAAGGTGTTCCAGGCACCTGTTACTGCATCCTGTAATGAGTCTATGCTAGAAAAGCCAATTAACAGCACAGAAAACCCTAGAAAGCAGGCAATAGAAAAACAACCCTGGGGTAATGGGGAGGGGAAGCACAGGTAAATGACTGAACTAGGAATATTCCCTTAAATAAACAAATAGATATTCCAAAAGGATTGTGCATGTTTCAGAAGAGTACAATGAATTGTTACATGCTTAAAGACAACAAAAGCAATAAAAATATGGTAGTATTGCTACAGAACAGTGAACTGTGACCACACAAGTTCAAGAAATACATCACTTCTGATAAAACCAAACAAATGTATTTAAAAAACAAGCATGCAGATGAAAATAATCTTGAACTTTTAGAGTCACATCAGATAATGAATGGAGTTCATTTTCCCTTTCATGAAATGCCTTGAGCCCTTCTCTATGGCATTTACTGACTTTTGTTACCTCTGGAGAATCTAGAAAGCTAATTCAAATATATATATCCCGATAATCATGACTATGCAACAAAGACATATTTCTTTCTGAAGAATTATGGTTCTATACAGTTCTTTGTAGAATAGTAAGCCATTCCAGAGTCCAATCAAAGCTTACAATTAAACTGTAAAGACCAACATTTAACCTCTGTTTGGGGGAACACTCCTTATTTCTGACATAACAGTAACTTTTCAAGACCAGCATATCATAAATCTTAGCATAAAAAAATGTAAATTCATTTATCAAAAAATCCTCTAAACCAACTGTTCCCAAAAGGTCCAGATATTACTGTATCAGGGTGAAAAAGTCATCCTGGGGCTGGAGCGATGGCTCAGCAGATGAGAGCACGGGTTGCTCTTACAGAGGACCTAGGTTTGATTCCCAGCACCCATATGACAGCTAACAACCGCCCTAATTCCATTTCCAATGCATTCCATTTCCACAGGCATTGCATGACATGGATGCACTTACATACAAGCAAGCAACATACTCATACACATAAAATAAAACTAATAAATTTTTTTAAAGTCACCATTTCACAAACACACTAACGGCCTCCCATCACAATGCCCCATGTCATTCAAAGCAGGCACAAAGTCTCACCTCCAAATACTGGCCAACACAAAATGCATGCATGGACTCCTGCGTGTCTTCGAACTGCAAAGCTGCTTCCAAAGCAACCACTGGATCTTCCCCTGCGAACTGAGCTACAACAAAAAGGAACACAGTAGTATGACGTCAATGCAATTTGTGCAGACAGCTCTTAGCAGATATACAGCAGGTAGAAGTGGGTCAGCTGAGTAAACTCAAAGGGTGGGCTGACAGTGAAGACCTGCCACGCTCTCTCAGGTTTGCCTGAGCCAACTCAGAATCCAGAACAAGCTCTAACAGTCATTGAAAAATAAAAATGGACAATGATAAGAAATCCTTTAACTTGAGGCAGAATCTGTTAAGACAGTCACAGATACATTCTACAGAATCTGGAACAGAACTTATGAATTATTTGTAAGTTGAGGATTCTACAGAAAAATAACATGCTGCAACTTTTAATGATGGAATGAAAAGTGAAGCCTCACCAAGTATACTATTTCCTGTTAAGGACTGTGTCTGGAAGTCCTTTATATCATACACTTTCCCATCAATTACAGTCCAGAAGCCACCATCTTTATTGTGGTTCTCCAAATCAGCTTTGCGTATAAGTGTCACTTCCTCATTATTTCTACAGTTCTGGCCTGTGAAAAATGAATCTGTATAAAAAAAATCAAACATGAGTCAACAGATCAATAGATCAAATGAAAGAAACAAATCTGTGAAAGACTAAGGAGAAATAGACAAACATACAATCATAATGACAGGAAAATATATTTCTTTTGTATCCAGCACGATATAAAACTTATATTAAAGAATGATGTTTTTTTCTTTAATGTATCCTGGGAATATAGTGATACAAGCCTTCAACTCTAGCAACTAGGAAGTGGAAGCAGGAGAGTCAAGATTCCAGTCTAAGGCAAGCCTGGACTACTTGGTGAGACCTTGCCTCAAAAAAACAAAAACAACAAATGAATGCCAAATCTGAATACATGCACCAAGCCAGGGTACAACTCAGCAGACTTCAAACAAATCAAGACACAGAGCACATATGATGACTACATCACAGTTAAAGCAGAATCAGATGATACCAACAAACTTATCAATCTGTTTAAAGATACAGAATACATTAGAAATCTAAGTAACTGAAAATTCTCAAGTAAAATGACTATGAGAGAAACTGCATTGAGATGAATAATGAAATTAGCTCATCAAAAGTTGCGTGACCTACGTGTGGTGGCACACGCCTTTAATCCCAGCACTCGGGAGGCAGAGGCAGGCATATCTTTGTGAGTTCAAGGCCAGCCTGGTCTACATAGAGAGTTCTAGGACAGCTGGGGGCTACAGGGAGACCCTGTCTCAAAATGACAAAAAAAAAAAAGTTATGTGACATAGAGCTGGATTATGCATATTTATGCCTCCAAATGTATGGATTGGGGGAAACCTGAAAATTTCCTTTAAGCAATAATTACATCAAATTAATAGAATTCTATTCATCTGTGGACATGGACAGACAGACACACACACTACATACACACACACACACACACACACACACACACACAGCTTATCTTTGGAGTGCTAGAACGCAGCATAATACTATGAAAAGTGGTTTCAATGGATGGAGAGAGAAAGCTTATAGCACGCCCCTTCTAGTTACATTGTGTGCCAATATGCCCAGACAGCTGGAAACAGGATTGTTAGGAGATTTTATAGAGGCCAAATAATAAATGAACTCCCTTGATCCTCAGAAGACCTACTTGCTACATGGCTTCCCAAGCCTTCTGAACAAATAGGAAGCACAGAACATGACATCAGACATTCTGACACAATGAAACTGAATCCAAATCCAACCAAGTCTCTAGACCTAACCAGAAGCTTAAATTGTAAATGACACTTTAACTACAAAAGAACACAACAACTAGGCCCAAAAAAATATGAAATTAATCCAACATAAACAACCTTGCTTTGCAAAACAAACAAAAGAGCAAGAACAAAGGAGAGGAGAGCCCAGAGCTGCATATGCAGAACCTTTTCAGATCCTACTTCAAAATCTCTATCTACAAAAAGTCACTTTTTAGGTAGTCCAGGAAAATTTAACATGGACAACGGGGTAGATTAAGGAATCACTGTTAATCTTATCAAGGAGGCTTAATGGTACTAGAATTTGGGGGGGGGGGGAGTATTGTTATCATTAAAAAGTAAACTGTCTAAAATTATTATGCGATATGTTTGCGTAAGTTTAACCCATGACTCCCAGCTACATTGACTAGAGGACAGCTATGAATGCAGCCCAACACAAAATCATAAACTCACTTAAAGCATAAGAGAATTTTTGGTGACTACAAGGTCCCCCAACATAAACTTTATAAATTATGTCATGTAGGAATATCAAAAGGTTGGACACACCTTGCCTTTAAAGCAATACAATCTATCAGTCAACAAGGTAGGAAAGTATGAGAAGGGAAACAAAATGTTAATACTTCTGAAAGCTAGATTTGTTGTGCTATTTTTCACTAATTTCATGTTTAAAAAATACTTTTATAATGAACAGATTACAAAAATACTGGTGTCCTAGCAAGCTTCCATTTCTCAGAAAGTTGGTTAGAAAGTTACACTGGTCAAATGTAATTTATTACTATATGCTAAAGATGGATCCTTATATTTACAGACAAATATACCATTCATCACTCATCAAAGAAGCTTCTTTTTGCAACAGATGGAGACTATTACAGAGTTCCAAAACTGATCACACATACAGAATTTGTGTCTGAGAGATGACCAATGCTAACTGACACATCTACAGTGGAACCTCTACACCTAAGGTTCATGGAACATAGCAAAACAGGAGTTGAGAGAAAACTAATACATCCCTCAACTCTCACCAGTGAAGCATCCTCATACATCAGTGTGATGAACACAAGAGGCCACAACTGGTTAAGGTGTAGAAAATAAGAGACTGCAGAGTATGTGTCCTTGGATAGGTCTCATATATTAAACCTCACCCACCTATGGCTCAGGAACCATTGCAGAAGAGGGGGCAGAAAAACTGTAAGAACCAGGGTTGGTGTACGAACATAAAGAAACAGTCTTCCAGGTCTCTGGGAACTTGTTCATATGAACTTGCAGCAAAGGTGCAGCATGCACAAGGCCCATGCAGACTCAACCAGACAAAAATCTAGCATAGAACTGGGGAAATGGGGAGCAGGTCCCAATCTCAGCCAAGGAACTAATGGCAAGTGACTACTGTGGGGTAAGGGAGAGTTGATCTTTTTTTATTATTTATTGATTGATTTTTTTGTGTATTTCATACAGAACATCCCAAACAATCTTATTCATCTTTATATCCACATCCCAAATGCCACCCTCCCACAGCCTCCCCAACACTGGAGCCCATATACTCTGTCATCCTGTTACTGTCCACTGTGTTGTCAGTGCCCCCAGCTGTTACCCAGTGCTAGTCCATCCACTGAATCTAGTCAGTCTATCTAGAGTTCCTTGTTTTAGGAAGACCAGCTCTTCCTCATCTAGCAGCAATCAGTTGCCATGAGTTGATCTTCTTTAAGGGAATGACTCTAAATAGGCTGAGTAGACTACAAAGGATGAACTTGCATCAAGGGACATCTGGGTATAAAACCTTGACACCATAGCCCTTAACATATATGGCAGAATGCATGAAATCTAGTGTGGGGGAGGTATGGGCAGTAGGGATGGGAGAGGGGGTCTAAATATGATTAAGATGTATGAAATGCACAAAACTTCAATTAAAAATATACATTAAGGAAAAAAGAAAACTGTCAGATTAAAACCTAAGAAAGAAGGAAAAAAAATGAACAGTGTGGTGCTGGTAAAAAGACATACATATATATAAATGAAATCAGAAAGAAAGACATATATAAATATTTGGAAAAATAAAAATAACCTATGTTTGACATCTAAGGCAATCTTTCTCAGGACTCCTGTCAGCTCTTGTTTTACAGATTAAGAGTCTAAAAGGGGAGAGAAAGCCCAGCCAGCAATAGCTTCAAGAAAGGTGAATTAGATAATTCTGAGTCTAGGGTCTAGGAAACCAGAATCATGCAGAACATAAGGACTTAGTCTTAGCTTAAAAAATGGGACCACTCTAGGGATGGAGAGATGGCTCAGTGGTTAAGAGCACTGATGATTCTTGAAGATCAGGGTTCAAATCCCAGCACCCTCATGGTGACTAACAACCATCTGTAACTCTAGTTCCAGGGGATCTGACATCCTCTTCTGATCTCTGTGGGCATTGCACAACACGGGTGCACTTACACACACGTAGGCATAACACTCATACACATTAAACAAGTAAATACATACATTAATTAATTAATAATTTTTTTTAAAAAACGGGACAGTTTCTGTGCTGGGTTCTTGTGCACTTGAGATTGCATGGTTCTTATGCAAGCTGACAACACTGATGCAGGTTCATATGAGCAAGATCCCAAGAGCCTGTAGGACTCTATTTCCATATGATCATGCACCTCCTCCCTGGCTCTTACAATCTTTCCGCCCCCTCTTCGCAATGGTCACTGAGCCCTGGGTGGGTAAAGTTTAATATAGGAATCCGGTCCAAGGACCCACAATCTCCTCTTACTCTACACTCTGGCCATTTGTGACCTTCTGTATTCCTGGCCCTCTGTTCCATGAGGGAACTTCATTGATGAGGATTGAGAAATACATTAGTGTTCTCTTTACCTGTTGTTCATGACTACTAGGCCTCAATGGATGAACTTACACTGAAGGACATCTAAGGACACTAACTTGACACACTAGGCCTTAACACAAATGACAGAATGCATGAACTCCAGTGTGTGTGTGTTGGGGGAGGGGGTTATGGGAGGCTGCCAATGTAGAAGGGGGTATAAACATGATTAAGATGTTCTGTATGAAATACTCAAAAATCCAATAAAAAAATTTAGCAAATAGGGGCTGGAGAGATGGCTCAGCATTTAAAAGCATCTTGCAGAGGACCTGGGTTCAATTCCCAGCACCCACATGGCAACTATGAACCATCCTTAACTCCAGTTCCAGGGGAATCCAAAGCCCTCTTCAGACCTCCGTGGAATTTGCACGACACAAGTGCACTCACATACGTGCAGGCAATACACTCATACACATAAAATTTTTTAAAAAAAATTTTAGGAAAAAAAGGTGACAGCTCAAACAAAGACACACTCAGCTGAGTTCAGGAATTCCCTACTCATGCACATCAAACAGCAAGAGTGACTTAGGGCAGTCAGTCCTCACCCATTTGTTCCTTGAGCCTGCCATACCTAATTACCTCATAAGTAACTTCTGGAAATGCAACCTAGGGAAGAGATTTCAAGAACTTTCTAAATTTCAGAAATCAATAATTACTACAAGAAAAGTCTCCTTTAAATGAAACCTAAATCTCATCTTATTTGGCTTCCCTTCCATTCCCATTTACATGGCCATCAATAGAAATGGCAGGAAATGGTCTTCCTTATTAAAGTTTTCTCTCTGTCCAAAAGGAAAGCATGCGTGACCATAGACAAGTAAGTTTTCCTCAGAGAAAGCTTCTAGGTTAAGATGCCATACCCATTATGCCAGGCCAGGCCAACTCCTCATGATCATCCCGCTCTTTTCCTGGTGCCAAGTGGTTGAATCGGTCCAGGTGCTCCAACAGGCCGCCCAGTAGAGGTATGGCTCCGGCCTCTTGCATGAGACTGGCATTTTTACTGAGCAGAAGCACAATGGAGACTACCAGTTCTGGAAGGAGTACACCTACATTGAACCAGAAAAGTTAAAGTCACTAAGATCCACACAAAGTGGGCTAAAAATGCAGTTACCTAGCATATGAGAGGCCCTGGTTCAGGGCTGGAAAGAACACTTTACAAAAAAATTTTATAATCTTCTTTGATGTTTAAGTCACAACAAGACTGCTCTTTTAATATTTTATTATTTTTATTTTATGTGTTTGAGTGTACTGCCTGCATGTATGTAAGTGCACCTGTGTCATGCAATGCCCACAGAGGTCAGACAAGGACGTCAAATCCCCTGAAACTGGAGTTATAGACAGTTATTAGCCACCATGTGGGTGCTGGGAACCAAACCCACAGGTCCACTGTAAGAGCAGCTTAGTACTCTTAACCACTGAGCCGTCTCTCCAGCCTGAGACTTTTTTTAAAAAGAGAATTATAGCTAACAAACTGAACCTTCCAGATTACAAAAACATTTTTCACAAACAACTGGATTTCAAATGCAGATCTATTAACTATGGGATCATTTATTCAGAAAAGTAAATACTATCAGAAAACAAACACTAAAAAAAATGCTCTAATCTCACAAAATTAACATTAATATTCTAAAAGCAGCAACTAATTTTTATGCTATCAAAATGAAATTAAATGACATTTACTTCATTATTAAGTGCTAATAGTGGTGACATAAACCTAAACCAACATTTCCATTTGTATTGAAAGATTCCATTACCAGGTTGTTTAATGGGGAGGGGACAGGACAGGAGGAGATGAGAGGGGAGCTAGAAAATTCAGAATGAAAGAGTTTGCAGTATGTAGGAAGTTTTACCAGGAAAGGGTACATTATAGCTTTCATTAATCTTCTAAAATAAACACATGTCCACAGTCAAAGAACAGAAAGGTACCAGTGAAGTCCCCTTCCATTATGCAGGCCACCTCTGCGAAGTGCTGCCAGCTGGTAGAAGCAATGCTGACCGCCACAGGTAGTATGTCTCCGATGTGTGTGCACAGAAGGGCTGTGTACTTTTTCAGCAAGGAACCAACACCCATGAGCTCAGGACCTTAAAGGAAGATTTTAAAAAGTTCATTGTCACTATGAAAAATGTACTCTAAAACTAAATTATTCCACTCACAAAAATAGATTTTTTTAAACTTATTTTCCCAAAAAAAGAACATATTTACCCTCGGCTTTTGGCTCCATTTTGTGTCATATAATTTGAGGAGATAATGAGTTTTATTTCATTGAGGTATATATCCTGTATCACACAGTATCTGGAAGTTTGGGTCTATAAATGCTAATGCCATATAACTTAAAGATGCTTTAAACTTTACATCAAGTAGTCATGTTCGTTTTCTTTAGGCTTGTAAATAACTTTCAATAAATGAAGTTAGATATATTTCAGTCCTATAAAATCTTCAACTACATGGTTCTTAGTGGCTTTGTATTCCTGTGACCTTATGTCTTCGAGATCATTACTTAAAGTTTTCCATAACTTGTAAGTGCCTAATTTCTTTCAGAAAGTAATTAAGTATTCTGGAGGGAAAATATCTATGAAAATATTAACAAAATAGCAAACCTTTTTATCCTTAACGGAAAAAGCTGTGTTAGGAGAGGCAACTTTCCCCGGGTGCTTATAGAAAAGCATCATTCACTCCACCTCATGTGCAACACAGAACACATATATATCCCTCTATTTTAATCCTCAAAGGAATTATCCTACTTCTACAGTTAAGAAATCCAAGCTCAATGGCTATTAAGCAGAACTATAAGTGAAGCCCAGTCCTCTCTTCCTGCCACACTCTGCTGGCCTCCCTTGCACCATATGAATAGTTTTCATGTCACTCATCTACTTTCTGTAACTACTATGTGCAATAAACCTGACAAATCTTCTGTAAGAATAAGCTGAGCAAAAAGAGATCCATTCCTGATGGATAAAGAATTTAAATGTTTAGACAATGAAGCGAAAATAGTGATATATCTAATATAAATTTTTGTTATTAAGTAATTAAAAATATAGATTCCAAAACTAGTGCATTTAATATAGTATGAGAATTCTACCTGGATGTACAGAATGGTAAGAT
>NW_008338998.1:3681020-3711113 GCF_000622305.1 Nannospalax galili
AAGATTAAGAAGCTCAAAACATTTAAGACACTTTCATGCTTAAACAACTTACTGGAAATATCTGTGATAGGACCAACACTTTCTCCTGGATAAAGTTTGCTGATGAGTAAGCGCTGAAAACGCAGTAACAGATCCAGTGAGGCAGACCTTTCACAACTATGCTGCTCAAAGTCCAGACACGATGAAATACGACGGGCAACATCTTTCAATCTGGCTACAGTCTGAGAAGCAATGTTTCTACGTAAGGAAAAACACAGAGTTAAAAATTAAATCATTTCTGTTTAAAAAAAAAAAAACGCGAAAGTCACACATGATGGCAAGAGAAGCACACATGACACATGCATCCACCAGGAATCCACCCCATATTGTATATCAGGTCTATCTGTAGCATGTACAGCCTCATTCCAAACTGAGAAAATGCCAAAGATCTAACAAGGCCCCTTTGCTTTACAAACTTGTTCCTATAGAACCTTACACAATGATCTAAAATAAGACCAGATCTTGCTGAGAAAGGAAACATTCTATATAAATCTTTAGGAGGAAAAACAACTGTATTAATATTTTTTCTCCAAAGCTACACTTCAAGTATGATCTGTTCTAAAAGACAAGATGCACCCACATTGCTACATCTGCCTTTCCATGCCTGTCTTCAGCACTCAGGTATGAAACACAGGAGTTTTCTGAGCACAGAGAACACAAGAAAGAATACCAAAATGAAAATAAACAGCCCCAGGCCAGAACAACAGGGCCCAATGAACACAGCAGCAAGGAGCAGCAGCCCCAGCACCAACTATGCAAGGTGACTCAGCCATGAGCCCTCAGCATGGGGAGGAAGGTCCAAACATGAGTGTCTGCCAAGTACATAAAGGAGTGGCAGTTCCTGATTCTATAAGCAAGGAACAAAGGCAGAAAGAACAAGTCAGCAGTAGGAAGTAGCTCAGTCACATGACAGATTAGGCTCTCCAAGGAGCCACTGAGATGTAGGGGTCAGGGGAAGACTATCCACATATGAGAAGGTAACTCTGAGGTCAATATGAAGAGAGTTTAGAACAGACAGGGAACACCAGATGAGATATTGTCATGTAGACCCAAGCGAGCCAAACCTGATCTCTGGTAATGAGAATAGAAAAAAGGGAGTGGTTAGTCAGGATAACTGGAGAGAAGGACAAGAGCCAAAGTCAGACCTGATTTCAGTGCTGCCACTAAATGAGATCCACCCAGCAGCCCCACGTCAGCCAAGGCCTCCAAAAGACCAGCCTAGGAACCTCTGCAAATCAGAAAAGGTCAAAAGCATGCTTTAGGCTCCACCTTTGTAATTCCTAATACGATATCAGATATGTTGAGAAAAATTACCAGTGGCACCTATCTGTGGTCCATACCATGAAACTTTTAGCAGTGTGAGTAAGGGCAGGGTAAGAAGAAAAGATGAAAGTGGCTAGGAGCCCTACAGTAGTCAAATTCATACAGAAAGACTTCCTAAGAAGTAGCACCTTGCCCTGATCACACACAATATGAGCACACAGTGGGGTCTAGGCTACCATGGACCTCACCTGTCAAATTCACTACCTGACAACACTGTAATGGAAGAAACAGGTCCAAAATATGATACTTAAAGTAAACCTTAAGGAGCAAAAGATGGTAATAAATGGTATAAAATGTTTAACTAATCTTATTATAAAATTCAGATCCATAACTAAACATGAGCATTTGCAAATGACAAAATGTCAGTGCTCTTTATTTTCATGCAGCTAACATAAAACTAAAGAGTTATTCTTAAACCTACTTCCACTTATTTTTGGCAAGGATCACTTTCCTCAACTCACATTTTCTAAGGAATAAATTACATGAAATGTTTCTAATTATCTTGCATCTCTAGATTGTTTTGTAAAAACTGGACCAAATTAAGTCACCATAGAAAGAATGAAATGTCTATTCCTGAAAAGGGCACGTTGTATATACTCATGAAGGAGTGTTTATGTATGGAATATATATGCTCTATACATGTATATATGTGCTTTGGTTCTTGCCAAGGTTAGCTTCTGCTGATGATCTGAAGCCTGGTAGTTCTCACCACCTCCTGAAATGGACTTCCAGAGAAACACTCACTATTCCTTCATTCACTTTAGTGTTGAATTTAAAAGTTGTTACCACCTTTAATTCCAGCACTCAGGAGGCAGAGGCAGGCGAATCTCTTTGAAATTGAGGTTAGCTTGGTCTACATAGAAAATTCCAGGTCAGCTGGGGCTACAGGGAAACCCTGTCTCAAAAAAAAAAAAAGAAAAAAAAATGTTTTATAAAGTAGTGCACACACACACACACACACACACATATGCACACACATATATTTTTTTACAACTGGAGATTCAGGTAATAATACAGTATCATTTTAAAAATAACTTCCACCTAATTGTTTTAAGTTGCACTTCCCAGATTATTTATGTATAAGAATCTTTTTATATACTAACTGTACACTCCAATTTTTCTGTCAAAATCTTACAAATGTCTTCGTATCTTCATATCCTCTCTTCTTATCCAGGATTTAGAATCTTTTCTCAGAGTAATTCCTCAGGAGCCTAACAAATTCTTGAAATCCTAGTGCTACATTTCACTAAGTTAATATGAAAAAAAGGAATTGCTGATTAAAACATAACTCAGCTAATAACACTATTCACCTAAGAAGCTGCTGTATGAGTTGAACTAGAGGCAAACACTGCTTGCCAGAAGATTCATAGATTCCCGTATTGATAAGGTCTTTGTCCAGAGGAGTCCTACTTCTATGAAATGTTGAGGCGTTGGCTTCCTGTTCATCAATTTCTTTTTCCTTCTGTGCTTCTTTTTTGGCTTCAATATCCTGCAGTTCATGAAACACAAACTGGTGAGCAGTGACCTCATTAGCTCCACAGGCTGAGCCAGCCTCCACTGCCCAGCTGCCCAGCATCTGGATACTGATGCACATAACTGGCAACACCCACCTGCATATCAGAAACCTCATCTCTCACTTGCTATGGTATTAAGCACATTTTTATCCTATGGATCCAATGGCCAACCTCCCACTGCAAATTACCTGCTGATCACCCTGGCTCTTTCTGAAAGTGTCATTGAAATCTTTACCCTTGCTACTGGCTCTGACAAACACAGTGCGAGCTGCCATAGGCACACAGAGTCTGCCTACTTTCATACAAGCTGGTTCAAATGTAAGGAGCAAAGTCACTCTAGGAAACTACAAACACACAATGTACCCTAGGACTCAGCAAACCCCACTCCAAAGTACATAGGAGGAAAGTATATGCTTAAAAGACTTAACACCAATTTTTCTTACCTGATCCTTAATTAACTGTATGATTACAGTAGCCATGTATAGTCAAAAACAGAAACAATCTAACATCCTCCAATAGAAGACTTAATAGACCAATAATGTTATAACCATTCAATGGAGTACATCTCAATAATAAAAACAAAGTAGTAACATACAGAATGATATGGATGAATATGAAAACCATCAACTGAGGTAAAGGAAGAGGTACCAGTATCTCTATGTGATTCCACTTACACGACATTCAAAGCAGGAAATCTAGAGGCTGGAGAGCAGCCTGAGTGCAAAGAGGCATAAGGGCATTACTGGGTGATGAAAATGATCTATGTCAAGTTTCATTGAAATAGGTATGGTAGGATCTTTTTATCACAAGCAACACTTCAATAATTTTTAAATTAGTAAAACCCAGAGTTTTAACTAAAAAAAAAAATGTTGTATGTAACTAAAAGCTTTGCATTTTGGATTCTTCAATGACTCTGGCATGATTTCTATATGTCTATGAGTGTATATTGTTTCCAATCTCAGCTCTACACCAAGAAAAATTGCTCATTGGCTCCTACATACTCCTAGGGCCATACCTGGATTTCTGCAGTAATGGCTGCATTTAAGGCTGACTCCAGACCTCCATCAGCCATCAAGCTGCCAACCAAGAGATCAATCATGAATCGACGACCTGGACTTATGTTCACTTCATTGCCTGAAACTGGAAAAGGAAAGGTTTTTTGTCAATTTGAGTGAGTGCCATTCCCCTCCTAACATTCCTATTTGTGCCCAATCCTGTCCCTAACACAAGCTCACCTGTGCAGGGCAGTAGTGCTGAGAGTGCGCGGGCCCGCTCCTCGGCTGTGGGCAGAAGCACAGACCAGCCGCTCTGCAGCACAGCCTGGGCGGCTGACTGCACGGTGCTCAACACGCCCACACTGCTGGCCAGGGTCACCACAGTCTGCTTCAGGCTGTTCAGGAGGACACTACCCAGACCTAAACCAAGGAATTCCGGGTCAACCTGGTGACTAATGGCAGCATGCAACTAAAAGAAAAAAAAGGTTATATTTAGAACCCCTAAAAGCAAATGTATGTTTCCAAAGTCTAATAAAAGACTGCATAATGGTTCATTTGAAATATTATTTATATAAACAATTAACTTCTTAGTACAGGTTGCATATCCCTTATCCAAAATGCTTAAGTGTTTCAGATTTTGGATATTTTCAATTTTGGAATATTTGCATATGTATGAGTTGCCTTAAGAGACTTGTGTCTTACACAAAATTCATTTGTGCTTCATATACACCTTACACGTGTGGCCTAGAGTACTTTCACACAATATTTTAAATATTTGTGCACTGAACTGTCCACCTGTTACCACTGAAAAAATTTTAAATTTGGAGCATTCCAGATTCTAGATTTTCAGATTAGGAAAATTCAATTTTATATGCATTTTTAAAACTGGATTAAAACTTTTCACCCAGAGTAGCTGCGAAATCTCATTATCAGGTACTTTATAAGAACAATTTTTTTAGCCCAGCTAAGAATATGCATGTAGCAAAGTTCAATATCAACACGAAGGGCTAAGCACTATAGAAGCACCAATCATCAATCCACTACACCTAAGAGAAAAATAATGGATGTGACCAACCACTGTTAAAACTAGGTGGCCAAACTGAGAGTGTATCAGGAAACTCCTCCAGCCCAAAATAGGAACTAACACAGACACAGAAGGAGATGAAGAGGTCTAGGTTCTAAAGGTGGAGCCCAGCCTTTCAGCTTTACAACAGCCTCCAACATGGACACAGAAGTAGCCCCCAAGCTGCCCACAACCAGCCACTAAACCTGAGCTTTCCCCAGAACTCTGCTGCCACTCAGGATCACTTACCCACCAGCCAACTATGGCCAAAGCGCCACACTATTCCTATGCCAGGCTTTCAGCACAGACACCTCATTAAGAACCAGGGACCCAGCCTGGCCTTTGAGTAGCTAGGAGACAGTGTACCACCAATCCAAGCACAGACAACACAGGTCAGGAAATGAACACTGAAACTCACTAAAGCCTGAAAACCCTAGAACACAACAGAAGCAAATGCCAAACTTTTCTGAGGTCATTTCAATGGCTAAAAGTAAAGGGAAACCCCTGTCAAATACTCCCTGAAGGTGACCTCACCATCAAAAGGGACAAAGCATGCTCTGCTACAAACCATCATGAGGGAGAATCACAGTCACAGAAGAAAACCTCATGTCCCAAGAGAAAGCCATGTGTCCCAAGAGATGGTGGCAATTAAAAAAAGAACTGAAATTTGAAATTTAAATTTATTTTATTTTTTGTGTATGAGTGTTTTCCCTACATGTATATTAAGTATACCCGTGAATGCAATGCTTGCAGAAATCAGAAGAGGGCATAGGACCCCTAGAACTAGAGTTACAAACCAGTACTAGCCACCATGTGGGTGCTGGAAACCGAACCCAGATCCTCTGTCAGAACAGTCACTGCTCTTAACTGCTGAACCATCTCTCCAACTCCCAAAAATTTAAATTTAAAAACACAAAAACAATAACAACAAAAAAGCAAAACTGGAACACAAAATAAGTATTATGTAAAATGTTCTTAGAAATCAAGGAACAGAAGGCCAGTGAGATGGCACTGCAGGCAAATGTGCTTACCATCAAGGCTGATGACCAGAGTTCAATCCCTAGGACCTCCATGGTAGGAGGATAACAAAACTCCCACAGGTTGTCCTTTGACCTACACAAGCACACGCGCACATGCACGCACATAGAGTAAATAAAAACTTGTAATAATTTTTTTAAAAAAAACAAGGTTGGAGCTAGATGGCTCTGCACTTAAGAGGCTAAAGAAAACAAATTTTTTTCAAACTCTACATTACACATGCCCTGAAGGAAAAAACTTTATTTATGAAGACGGAATCTCAGGAAATGAGCTGAGTTCAGAAGACAGAGGACCAAGCAACAAAGAAAAAGTAAACTAGCTATTAAAAGGAAACAAAAAGATGACATTCAGAGAAAGTATGGCCTCTTTAAAAATGCTAATTAAAGGTTAAAAAACTCCAATATTTCATCAACACTAAAATACTTTTTGTTGTTTTACAATCCATAAAATCAGAGTATATCCTACAATTGTGTTTTGAACGTTCTCTTTCAGAGGCACACAAAATATCAGCACACCGTGGATCTAATATAACGGAAAGGTGAGTTTAGGTTCATCCTGAGAGGAAGGAAGGGAGCAACGGAAGAGAGGTAGGTGACTCTACAGCCATTGTTCAGCATGATGATGTGCTGGGAGTACTGCTGTAGGAAGCTCCGCTTACAGAGTAAAGCTTTCATGGTCCTAAGAGAATCAAGTTAGCCTGGTCTCCAGCCAGGGTTCACCTCTCTCCATCACCCACTCTCTCACACAGGCATTTCTCCACACATCCTCTAGTGAAGGTGATTACAGCAGTAGCGCAATCAATCCCAGTCTTACCTGTATGCCATGACTGACTTCCAGGAAAAGCATAACAAGATCAAGTTTTTTAAGCCTTATATATAGCACTCAGTCATAAGCTGATACTTTTAAAAATACTTTAAATGTTCCATGACCAGTTCACTACAAGCTAAAATTCATACTTTCAATGTTCACAAACAGTCCTACAAAATCCTGAATCGCTTATAAGGGGAGCAGGAACAAAGGAAGAATTAACACCTGAAGTCGCAGCAGATTCAGCGTGGCCACAGCCATGCATTCCTTCTCCTGTGGTGGGGGCCAGTCAGCGGTGCCATCCATCCCCTCACTCACTTGGCGCAGCAGGAGATCCAGCTGCTCAAAAGTCATTGAGCAGATGTCCACCACAAAAGGAACTCGGAGGCCAATGGACCACTCAGAACAAGATGACCAGGCAAAGCTCTAAGGAATAAAAAAGGAAATCTAAAATGAATCCATATGTTTAGCAATGGTCCATTCCACAGGACAGTTACTCCTTTGTATGATACAAATGCCTCAAGTTATGACTTACTCACTCCTCTAATTCCCAAAATTTCTGGCTGTTTGGCTCACAGAATTATCCGAAACTAACTCTCTGATTTCACCATCCCATCTCATTTTCCACACCTTAAAAAGGTTTTCCAAAACTCTTTACACTCACAAAATTACTAATACATAGTATTAATGGATGGCAGTAAAGTGCTCAAATCAATAAAATATTAGCAGGCCAATATTCAGCAGCATAAAAAGGATAATACTACATGACCATGTTAGGGTAAAAACTGTAATGTGGGTATTGCTCAATATTTGAAAATCATTTTCAACAACAAATAAAAACCTTCCATGGGGCTGGAGAGATGGCTCTGTGGTTAAGAGTACTGGCTGCTCTTGCAGAAGACCCAGGTTCAATTCCCAGCACCTACAAGGAGGCTAACAACTATCAGTAACTCCAGTTCCAGGAGAATCCAACACCCTCCTTCAGACCTCCACAGGCACTGCATTATGAGGGTGCACTTATACACATGCAAGAAAGATATACTCATTCATATAAAAAATAAATAAAATATTTTTAAATCATCCATGCTTTATATAATCTGAGAAGAAAAGCATTTGACAAATTTCAACATTCGTTCAGAGTACTTTCCAAAAATAAACAAGCCATAGACAATATTGATGCAATGAGAAAGAGAGCGAGAACATGCTGTCTCTGCACACCTGATGTCTATGAAGAATACGCTAAAGGAATCGAATAAAGCTTATAGAAGTAATACGTGGTTTGGTACAACTGTGAGACAAAAACAGCACACAAAAATTGGTATTTCTACATATGAGCAATGAACACTTAGAAACAAAATACCAAACCTAACCAGAGTCAGTACCTGGGCAGGCCCACAGGCAATCCCAACTATGTGTTTGGTATCCAGTCCTGGCAGTACAGCAGGTTCTGGCTTGGTTACACGCAAAGTATCAAAGTGCTGGCACTGGTCATTGCTCCCCCAGCTGTGCACTTCACTGTCTTCTGTCAGAGCAAGACAGTGGGTGGAGCCTGCAGCTACATCAATCACCTTCTTCCCTAGAGGAAAGATGAGTGCAGATACAGCATCAATCCTATGACTTCTGTTCCAAGGACATCTGTACGCAGCTACTGCGGATAGGAGGCATACAGTATAACCTAAGACAAAATGAGCTCCTTTAATATGAAGCCCAATTCATTTGACTATGGTAGTAAAACTCATGTCACGGTTTGTCAGCTATAACGTAAGACCACAGACCACAAATAAGTTAATGGTACAGTCTGGAAAGAGTCTGTGATCACTAAGTCAATTACTTGTTCAGATTTGTGTTCTAAATCCCTTGTGTGATCACACACACACCATGCAAAACCATGAGCCTAATACCTTATTTCTCTGCTTTGGTCAAGGATTTTGGTGGGAAGAGAGAGAATATTTAATGTAACACTTCATAGGAAGCTAAAATTTTACCACAAGCACCTTTTTGAACTAATGTTAAGAGGTAGGTTTGCAGATGGGAAGAACTGTTTTGGCTTTTTATTAAGATTTCTTTTTAATTTATGTGTATAAGCATTTTGTCTGCATATACGTATGTGTACTAGGGTCAAAAGAGGATGCTAGAACCCTTGGAACTGGAATTACAAACAGTTAGCTGCCATGTTGGTGCTAGGAACTAAACCCAAGTCCTCTGGAAGAGCAACCAGTACACTTAACCACTGAGCAATCTCTCCAGTCCAAGAATTATTTTTCTAAACATGCTTAGCTGCCAAAATAATATCACTGTTTGTTTGGTCGGTTGTTTGTTTGTGAGCATGGAACAGCCCACAAGTGGTGGTAATAGGGTAATTTTGTAGAGCCAGTTCTCTTTTTCTACCTTTACATGGGTTCCAGAAGAGAACTCAGGTTATCAGGTTTGCATATCAGCACCCTGGCCAGCTGAGCCAACTCACCAGCCACAAATTTTGACATGTACTTAAGGTTGGTGGGATGAGGGCATGTTTAGTTTTATTAGAGTATACGCTCCAGTCCCAGGTGTAGCTGTGCAAAGCATACTTCTCAATAAGCAAGTTTTCTTAAAAGAAAACTGCTCTGCTCACATGATCACAAAGTCACATGATATAATATTTTGATATTTTTCTACTTATGTACTGTTAGCAAATCATTATAACTTCTTGCTGGTAAATATAATACAATTAACACAAGGAGTTATTTCCATAGAATGTCGACACAGAATTCTGCTGATGAACCGCTATAAGAACATTTCACCTGAAGACCCTACCATGAGTTAAAAACAAAAATATTTTACCAGCGGTGATTTAAATATTCTCATAGCAAACTATTACTACTTCTAGTAAATGACTGAAGGTTTCCTTTATTAATAGAAGAAAATATAAATAAGGGGCAAATTAAATTCCAAGAGTTGTATACCATGGTTAATAGTGTTGTTCTATAAATCATTTCTAAAGCTTGGAAAATAATAAAGACCTGATCAACACAGAAGACTCTAGATGACAGGTGATCTAGATATTAACATGCTATACAATAGAACTGACAGAAAAAAACTGGCAAGTCTTACTAAAAGTCCTACTTCCAAACCCTCTCAATAAAGAAACAAAAAGAGAGAAAATAAATGGATCCACCAAACTAGTCCTTGCACCAAATGCAGCCAAGTCCTATGTTTGTGAATGAATTTCTAAGAAACACAACAGACCCACTCCCTTACAAATTTATAATCTATCCCTTAAGAAAGGGGCTGCCCTTCCCTGAACTAAAGAGGTCATTAAAGGCCCCACCTAACACACATGTACTAACCACTTCACCGGACTCACTGACCTCACCCTTATTCTCTGCTTTCTTGTCAACGTGCCTATACTGTACCAGTTCCCCTTTAAGCTGGAAATGAGCTAAAATCCCACCAAGCCAATCAGTGTGAAAAATAGATTTCCCCTTTATAAAGTTCTTCCCATGACCTAGCTGCCATGGTTTTAATGGCCCCATTGTCATTCTTAGCAGAGTGCCACAAAACATGTGGGGATCTCTCACAGATGGCCCCACCCTCTGTGCCCCAGTGACAGCACCACACTACAGAGGCCCATGCATATACACCTACACATAGCTACCTTCTTTTCCCCCTCTGCCTCCAGTGAACACTAGTCACCTTTGTAACCAAGCATGTTCAATTTCTCCACCAACAACAAATTCAGATCAGACCAATTCAGGGCTGGTCAATCACATGCCCACTGTGGCCCTACAACACTGTACATGTATCTAAGGTCTCAGCAATGTCTGCAATATAAGCACCTGTGACCTCCCCCAGCAGAAACTGCACACTGAGTTCACCTTGCTAAGTGATGAATGGATACCTGTCACAAAAAAAAAAAAAAAAAAAAAAACTGTCCAATGCTAGTAAAACTGAACAGATTTCAAGTTGAATTTGATGAGAGTAGTTTTAGAACACTTATCAGAACAGACCAACACTTGCCAATTATCTATACCTATCAAGATATTAGACATTTCCAATGAAAGTCTATTCATGAAATGTCAGATTAGAAAAAAATAAGAAACCCCTGCATTATTAAAGAATCTGTCCCTAAGGGTTTTAAGTTTAGATTGGTAATTACCTTGCAAACCTTCCAAGAGTTTGGGATAACGGACGTGTTCTTCTGTTCCATGCCCAAGTCTCTGATTGTCACCTTTGCCCCATGAATAAACTTGGCCATCTTTTGTCAAAGCAATAGAAAACTGACTTCCACAGCGGACTTTGACAACGTCTAAGTCTTGAAGCTTTTCAATCAGCTTTGGGGTTTTACAGCCGTCACTCCCACCTCTACCCAACTTCCCGTAGTCACCATCTCCCCAAGACCACACTTGGCCTAGAAAATATAAATATATTTAGGTTAAAAAAAAAAATCACAGAATACTCAATGTTAACAGTCAATGTCTAGTAGGGATATACACTCTGGTATTGCACAGTGGTCACTTTACTGAATGTATACAACAGTCCCATGAAGTTTATAAAGTGGACCCTTATATAGCTTCAGGTGCTAGAATTAAAGTTGATCTGTAATCACTCAAAAAAAAAAAAAAAAAAAAAACTGTGAATCTAAAAATTTACAGCTACTTTTGAAAGAGATGTATCCTTGCTCTGGAAATTGTTACTGAATATGTTAAAGCTATAATGAAATGCTTTTTCTAATCATGTGGTTATTAAATAAAAGAAAAATAAATAATAATATAAAAATTTTAAAAAGGCTTTAAACCGTATCTCCATTTTGTGCTCTGACCTTTCCTGTCAACTTACATAATGGAGAGCCTTTTTTAAAATCAACTCAAATCACTAATTTTGTGGGAAATAAAGTTGGAAATAAACTTCTAAGATGGACTTTGTTAGAATATTTTTACTCAAAATTTAAACAAGAATCAAAAGCAAGAAAATACTGATATGACCATAAATATTTTTATTAAATGTGAAAATACAGGGGCATAAAAATAGTGCCCATATTCATTAAAAAAAAAAAACTGCACATTTCAATGGAAGCTTAAATGACTGAAAATAATATAACCCATAAAACATACAAATTAGTTATCAGCAATATACATAGCTAATACTATACAGATTACTGACTAAATGTAATCTAGTTTCAGATTGGTGTATTAGCAATTTTAAAAGGAAAACTGGCTTTTCTTTTAGTTTCCATTAAATGGAAAACAAAGTCCTGACTCTTCTTTGGGTCCCAAAATATTGCTTCAACTAAATATTGAACACAGAACAAAAAAATTACACTGTTTGAGAAAATGTGAGTGAGTACAGAGGCCTGCGGCACACAGTGCAGCCGGTGCACACTGCTGCATTCTGATGACCACTCTGCACATTCTCTGCACACCTCTGCCCCCGCCAGACTGTCCAAGGGCCAGCTGATTCACCACAGTCATTTCCATTTGCTCCTATCAATATAATTATGTTATCTGATTCAATATTACATAAAGGGATAAAATACAACTGCAAAAAGAAGAGTCTTCCTTTTAACCTTAAAAACAAGCTGAATACTTTGCAAAACCCTAATAAAAGTAAATTGAAAAAAAATTAAGTTAGGCATTGGCGAAAGCTATAAAAGATAAAAGTCAGAAGGAAGAAATCAGAAAGAAGGGATGTGTTTGTGCACAAGTAACTCAGTTCTCTTTCTACTTTAAATTATCCAAACCAAAGATCAGCAAACTTTTTCTTAAAGATCAGATGACATATTTTTATTTAGCTTTGGCGGGTGACAGAGTCTGTCACAATGGCCCAACTATGCCGCAGACAACACACTAAGCCCGCTAACGTGGAATACAGCTCTAGTTGCAAAATCAGACCAATCCCAATCTAAACTGAAAACTGTGAATAATGCACTAATAGATGCCCAGTGAAAGAAACTTGACAGAGAGAGACACACAGAGAGAGACAGAGAGAGCAAAAGAGAAAGAGAGAATCAGAAAATGTGACTAATTTGATATGCCCTGGCTAACATTCCATTTTATAGCCCATAAAGATTCTCCACTTCCACCAATGTTTTCAGTGAGCCTACCACCCAAGACCAGATGCTACACCAGTCACCTCAAGACCTAATAGTGTAGCACAAGCACTTTCCTGTAAGATCTGCATCCAAGCAGCACAGTGTGAATACACAGTGTTCACAGCCTCCTCATGGCCTTTACCATCATCCCAAATCTTCCTAAGAGCAACTTCACACAAGGAATGCCAAAAAAATTAAGTATCCTAGCATAGGTTATTTAGTTTCTAGCCAGGATTGTAAACCCTGCCCTGGAGTCCCAGCTACTCAGAAGGCTGAAGGAGGCAGGATTATTGAGTCCAGGAATTTAAGGCCCACTGGGAAAAACAGCAAGATTCTGTCTCAAAAGAAAAACAAAAATAAAAACAAAAACAAACAAAAAATCTTGGTTAATAGTTTTCTAAAATGTATAATTCACTCAATAGAAGGTATTTTAAAACAATTATGAAATGTCAAATTGAAAGTTTCATTTAGAAGGAACCTTTCAGTAGCAAGTGAGACATCTTTCTCTAGGACTCAAATAACAGCAGAAGCAAGGTAATTCTGACAATGTCAATGTCAATGTTCTAGCAACAGGAGGATCTATGTGGATAATGAAGGAAGAAACCCCCACGAGTCAATTTTCAACATGCCATTCAACTTCTGTGCGAAAAAGCAGGTTAAGCAGTTCCCCAGCTGATGGAAGAACCCTGAGGCAGGGACTGACAAGGTGCAAAGGACAAAGCACCATGATGCAAACAGGCAAATGCAGTGTACAAAATGGATGTATTTCTAGCCTTCGGGGTTGATAAATGAAAAATAAAGAGCTAGACGTGATGACACACGCCTGTAATAAGTGGTAACAAGAGGAAAATGAGTGCAGAGCCTCTTGGCTATATAAGAAGATCAATCAATCAATCAATCATCAGTCAATCAATCAATCATGCACTAGGTGGGGAATGTATTTCAGTGGCAGAGTTCTTGGATTCTGGATCCAAGATTCCCGTCATTACAAAAAGAAAAGTAGACGATTTCTCTAACAAACATAAACTGGAAACAAATTAAAAATAAGCAAACAGTGGAGCCATGTGGCCTAATGGATAAGGCATCTGACTTCAGATCAGAAGACTGAGGGTTCAAATCGAGGCTGGAGAGATGGCAAAGCAATTAAGAATACTGGTTTTTCTTTCAGAAGACCCGGGTTTGAATCCCAGCACCCACATGGCAGCTAACAACTGTCCGTAACTCCAGTCCCAGGGTATCGACAGCCTCTTCTGTCCTCCATGGGCACTGCATGACACAGGTGTACTTACCTACATGCAGGCAATACACACATACACATAAAAATAATTTTTTAAAAAGTGAACAATTTAACATTAGGCTCTAAAATACACAATGACTTAGTGGGATTGACTGTAAGAGGCAATAAGTGGTGGCTAAACATTAGTGGGTGTATTAATATTGAGATAATTCAGAATGTCACTTACTCCACTTAGCTCTACTTTTTAGTTGAAAAACAAAATACCCACTAGGGACGGTGGTAGCACTAGGCAGCTATCTGCTTGCAGCAAGCCCTGAGAACTTCCTGGGCCTCTTGAATGAAGACACAGAGATCCTGTCCTAAAGGAGGAGGATGGGGAGGGCAGCCTCATGAGATTCATAGTACTCCAGGTCTCACTCCTCCAGGGGAACAGCCACCAGCACCCCTGAGACACTGCCCAGGACAGCACAAGTTCTACATACCATTCTCAGTCACAGCCAGGGTTTGAGCATCCCCACTCCCACAGGCAACATCGATGACCTTCAGTCCTTTAAGTCCAGCCACCAGCATTGGAATGGCCTCGTCTTCACTGGACCCTTGAAACAGATACAACTGTCATTCTCAACTCCTCTCAGAAACATCAACCTCCTACCTCATGACTGCATAGTAAGTAACATACCATGGCCCAGGCGGCCATAGTTCCCACGGCCCCAGGTGTACAGCTCCCCCTCAGCGGTGATGGCTGCACTGTATGTGCTTCCACAGGCTATATGCACCACGTGCTTCCCAGCCTGCTTCCCTGAGAAAGCAGAGATCACCTTGGGTTCCTCCAAAGGCCTGTGGAAGGAAGGGAACAAAGAAGGCCATCTTGGGCATTTCTTACTTTAAAAAGGAAACAGGTGACCACAACATTAACAGTTTTGCCTTTCTGGTACCTCATACATGGAGTACCATCATGTTTTAAGTTGAAATCCCAGATGGGGCAAAATTCAGAAGAACATGTTTAAAGACTTGTACAATGAAACACAGAGCAGCTTTATGCCTAATGTCCCAAACTATGGTCCATCAGCAACACAGAAATGAACTGCTGATATGTCCCACAACATGGCTGAAACTAAAACATTACTGCAAGTGAAAGAAGGCAGAAATAAAATCCTGCACGATGTAAGACTTCCACAATAATCAGTTCTAGAAATGACAAAAATCACATGAAGAAAGGGCAAGGCAGAAGTTATATGTGGAAGGTGAAGACCAGGGACTGACTGCAAAGGTACAGAGAACCTGGGAGCAACAGTAACACCTTGTATCCTGATTGTGGCTGTTCCTATACTGCATGCATTTCCCAAAACCTACAATTGTCAAACTGATTATATATTTGTGGAATAAATGTGGACAGAAGGAGGTAAGCAAAGCTCACTAATAAGCATACTATTAATTTGTATTTTACAGATGAAAAGTATGAGAAAATAAGATCAGAGTAGGAAAGTTTTCAGAATTTAAAAAAAAAAAATTCCAATTAGCAAAATGTGCTACATTTATAAACTAGAACACGAATCCTATGATGAGAAGCACTTTCTTGAGAATATACAGAAGCCCAACCGGGCTTCTCCAAAGATGATTTACTCACTTTGTAACCCAACAGAGGCATGGGTACCCATGGGGAAAAAGAACCTACTGGGTACAACCTCTCCCTTCTTGTTCATCTCAAGTTTCAACTCCCCAAAAAGTTTCTCAAACTCATGCCATCTACGTTTGTCTTTTCCCTTCCCTGAACTCCTAGGGCAAGGGAAGTTATTCATTCTGGCTAAGAAAGACTTTATAGACAGTACATTGCAAATATCTCAAAAGAAACTAAAGAGTAGCAGACTAAACCCACCTTACTCCCTGCTGTCCTGTATCCTGGTGCCTCTGGAGTCCCAAGTCCCCCATGTCAATCCCAGCCTCCAGTCTGAGAGTGACAACTATTCCAAATTCCTTTACTTTTCACTATACTTTTACCTCACTTCTATAATTATTTCTAACTCTACAAAATAATATATGCTGTCCATCACAGCTTTTCATGCAGACTGAGCAGTGATGCCTCTTATCTCCATGCAGACTGTAAACAGGCGGCACACCTTCCAGTCTCTTCTCCAGAGACACCTGCACAGTCAGCATTAGGATGCTTCTTATTGTGGACATGCCTGTTCCTCATCTGTGCTTTGGTCACATGAGTGAGCTTGTGAGAACAGTTCATTTACCTAGTACCAAGATCTTCCCCCGAGGCTCCACTTGCAACAGCAGAATGTAAAAGGGTTCCATTACCTCATGGGAACTGGCAGATCTCTCGGTTTTCACTACTGGTCATTTATAACTACTTTCTCTTTTATTTCTATTCTTTCATGGCAACCAAAATAAAAGTAGTATTGATTTTTATATACTTGTAAGAATAGTATTATGGTTCAACAGATCATATTGATGGTGTTTGTGAACAACAGAAGACTATGCGAAATTTGCTTTATTTAGAAAAGGGGTGGGTGGAGGGTACAGCTGCTGTTGATTGTTTCCACTGGGAAACAGAACAGGCAGGCCTATTCCCATCACCTTCCACTTGTGGTGAAGTTCCCAGGGAATCAGTCACCAAGAATGGACACATCATGGCATGGTACTCCTCCTCACCCAAGCCCTGCACTGAGACAGCTTGAAATCACACAGACATATTCTATTTTCCACTCTGCTGTGAATATGAACACTCAAAGAGCATGTTATTTTCAGAAATGAGATGTACGTACACAGTGTCCCCATGGCCCAGCCTTCCGCCATCCCCACAGCCCCAGGAGTACACCTCCCCAGTGGCAGCCAAAGCCAGGTAGTGGTGGCCATCAGAATGCGCAGCAATTTTCACAATGTTTCTGGAGGCAAGACCCTGGACCAGTTGTGGAGCCTAAAAAAGTAAAACAGGAAGAACAGTCAGTCCTAAGTCATGGGTAATGGAAACAGCACAATTTCCTCATTCACCTTCTTCCTGGGAAAACTTAGTTTAACAGAAAGACTAGGAGTCTCCATAGGGTTGCTGATCCAGCTCAACCCAAGAGAAAGCATTTTCCAAGTGATCCATGGCATGACAAATGCTGGTGCTGAACAGGGCAGGCAGCCCCAGTGTGGCAGAAACAGTTCAAACGAGACGCACATGTCCCAGTGTGCCACCATCATCACACTCTACTCTTTTTCTGTTGACTGCCTAGCCCAAAGTCTGAGGAGACACCTGGGAAGCTGGTTTACAGAAAGCAATCATGATTAACAATGAGATTTACTCGATGGAGTTCTTGATCTGAACAACTCAAAGTCCTAGCAATAATGATTACAACCAAGATGACGAGACATGACTAATAATATACAATGAGCAGATGCTTATCAATGGCTGAGAAGACCAGACCACAAGGCATCTGCAGCAGGGATCTCACCCACTGACAGAGGCATGCAGACACACTGCACCCAGTACCTACCAGCATGTCACTGTTATAAGCCTGTGTATACACACGGCCATTCCGGGACAGGATCAGGAAGCGCTTCTCTGCACAGGCAATCTGCATAACCCCCAGACTGGCAAGGCCTTCACACTGGATTGGACCAATCACATTGGCATAGTATTTCCATCCTATTAACCCCCAACCTATGACCTCCTGCAAAGATCCCTGCAAGATAAGAAAGCCTATAAGCACTTATTTTCATTGGAGGAAGAGAATGTGTAGGACTAATACTGAGAAACTGTGTCAGCTAAAAACAAAGCCAGCAGGTAAAGGAACGGGACTGATTCAAAGCATCAAAATAACTCAGAACACTTCACATTACCTCAATTAAACACAGAGGATGATTGGGTTATTTTTTCATGGTATTTCACTTCAACAGAACCACTCAAAAGCAGTATCAAGTACTCTTCAATGCTGTTGTTGTTTTTTAATTTTACGTGTGTTTTGACTGCATATATGTCTGCATACCACATATGTGCCTAGTGCCTGTGGAGGCCAGAAGAGGGTGTTGAATCCTCTGGAACTGGAGCTAAAGATGGTTATGAGGTGCCATGTGGGTACTGAAAACCAAACCCAAATCCTCTGTCAGAGCAGTAGGTGCTCTTAACCACTAAGCCCTCTCACCAGCCCACTTCCATGTATGTTTAAATCCCCAAACCACACCAGGTTACTTTATTGTGTCACAACAGACAAACTCAAAAGCCCAAGCATAGGGCTGGAAGCAAATGCTTCTGCTGGTGGGGTGACAGGGACAAGCTGTTTGCGAACCACATGGAGATAATCAGCCTACACTTGGTTATCCCACTAGCATACTGCAAGACACATATGCACGTATACACACACAAACACACACACACACACACACACACACACACACACACACACACTTGCACAGAAGAACACATAGCAGTATTATTCAGGTAGCAAAATTTTGTCAATAACCCAACTGTTCATTAAAAGATTTATTAAGAAAAAACAATGTGTCAATACATAGCATATTAAACATCCTTAAAAATTTTAAAGACCATCTCTAGTTATTAATATAGAAAGATTCGAGTACATCTATTTAGTGAAAAAAAAATAAACTAAAGAATAATTATAACATGTACCCACTAATACTTTCATTCCAGAGAGCAATTAAAAGTTACAGACGAGGGGTTGGAGAGATGGCTCAGTGGTTAAGAACACTGGCTGTTCTTGCAGAAGACCCTGGTTCAAATCCCAGCACCCACAAGGCAGCTAACAACTGTCCATAAGTCCAGTTCCAGGGAATCCAACGGCCTCTTCTGTCCTCTTCAGGCATTGCACAACAGGTGCACTTACATACATGCAGGCAATACATGCATACACATAAAAGTAACAAATAAAATATTTTTTTTAAAGTTACAGAAGAGACTATAAAAATGAGATCAGGCAGGTGGGATACTGGGTATATGGAGTCAGGAGGGATACTGGGTATATGGAGTCAGGAGGAAGCAACAGTGCATCATCATTCATATTTTAATTCTGATCTTGAACCATGTGTTTGTATTTTATAATATAACTTGTTTTTAATGAAATAAGTATTGTTCATATTAAAAATAAAATGCTAGAGAAATTTGGCTTGAAAACCAGGATTACTCTGTGTAGCCCTGGCAAGCAAACTACCACCCCAAACATTCTCATGGATACAACAGGAAGAACACTGAATAATCAGAACCCTTGTTATGTGGCATCCTTGGTGGGTAGGCATTCCCCAGGTTCTCTACACACAGGAAGACTTCTTCTACCACCACTACTATTTTATTTATATATATATATATATATATATATATTACATAAACTATAACTGCATTATCACTATACTACAGCCAACACTACATACTGAGAGTAACAGAGTACATGCTTAGCATAAACAAGCCATGAGTTTGATTCCAGCACCAAAATACAAAAAAAGATTCTCTGGAACTTCCCTGAAGATGGCAGGAAGGCCACTGTCATGTGGATAAATGTGAGCTCTCTGGGGCCCTTAGCCTGACACTAAGTCCTTTATACCTCATTAGTCACTCAGAGGACTGACCAACACTGAACTATAAATATGCTTAAACATTCTGACCATCAATATCAGAAAAAGTAAATCTGACACATGCACAGAGTGAGAATCTATGAGAGCTATAAACTAGGAAAGCTACTAAGTGCACAACACAGAAAGAACCTGTGCTGGAGCTTAAGGATGTAGCTCTGGGGCTGTGAGGGTTAGTGTTGTCAAACTGACAGAATCCAGAATCACCTGGGTGAGGGGATGTCTGTGCATGCCTGCAGGGCATTATCCTGATTATTGAACTGATATGGGAATCCTACCTTAACTGTAGGTGGGGGTATTTTCTTGGCAGCAAACTGTATCACACAGGAGGAGAGAAGCAAGCTAAGCACTAGTACACATACTATCTTCTGACTGAGGGCATAATGTGACCAGCTGCTTCAAGCTAATGCCTTGACTTTCCCACCACGGTGGGCTTTCACCTGGAATTATGAGCTAAAATAAACATTCCTCCCTCAAGTTACTTTGGAAAGGAGCATCATATCACAGCAACAGGAAAGGAAACTGAGACAATATAAAATGGGAAAAGCAAGCTGAGCACTAGCAAGCATTCAGTGCTCTGTTTACTGACCATGGATGCAATGTGATCAGCTGCTTCAAGCTCCTGTTGCCAGGAACACTTGAATTGGGAGCTAGAAAAAACACTTTCTCCCTTAAGCTGCTTTTGTCAGAGTATTTTATCATAGCAAGACAGTAGTAAAGTATTTTCCAAGCATGCTCAAGGTCCCAATCCTCATCACTGCACAAAAAATGTCTTGCAGTAACTCATACCTTATGAGATGTAGGGGAGCTACACAGAGGAGGCATGCAGGGCGTGGCCAGACGATCCAAATGGGCCATGACAACAACTGCAGTTTGTTGTAAATCAATGGCAAGCTCATTATCTTGCGGAAGAGTCAGGTACCTCAGGAAACTCTCATTGGGGCTCAAAGGGCCAGATAAAAGCTAGACAAGAGAGATAAATAAACAAGTTCAAACACAGAAAAGGTGACACCACTGGCCTCTAAGCACTCTTTGTGTTTAGTATTACTTATACATTATCTGTGTGGTTTATTTTAGCCATCAAACCACAATGTTGAACACCTATCTATACTACACAGTTATATGCCTCTATACTTGCAATATAAATGTACACAACGCTGACGGTACAATCTATGTATTTTTCATCCTATACATGTGCAGACTCCATAAGATTTGTTAATAGGACTAAACTACCCTACAGGAACACTGCCCTGAAACCCTAATAAGGGGGCTGGGGCGATAGCTCAGTCCATACATGGCTAAGCATGAGGATCTGAGTTTGATTCTCAGAACTCACATGAAAAAGCCAGGCACAGTGCCATGGACTTAATCCCTGCGCTGGGAAGGCTGAGATAGGCAAATCCCTGGCACTCACTGGACAGCTAGCCTGAACCACTTGGTGAGCTCAGGTCAAATGAGACTCCATCTTGAAAAAAATAAGGTGCGTGAACAAGCTCTCTGGAACATAGCACAGTACTTCAACCTAGCTTTAAAAATTAGAAACAAGAATCCTTATTTTGATCAGAATATTGTTCACTCTAGTAGGTTTCTGTTGTTTTGTTTTCCGATTTTTACAGTCCTAGGCATTGAACCTAGGGCTTCACACATGCTAGGCAAGTGCAGTAAGTTTTTCCCCTTTTAAAAAAAAAAAAAAAAAAAACTTTAAGACAGGGTCTCACTAGTTGCTCAAGCTAGCCTTAAATTTTTGATCCTCCTGCCTCAGCCTCTGGAGTAGCTTGGATTACAGGCCTGCACTGCCTGGCCTACTTGTCTACTCTAGTAAAAACTTATTTTATTTGCAAATTAACAACATAGTTCTAATTCTTTCAAAGACAAAGAGCATTATTATCATTTAAGGATTTTAAATAACAAATTAGGTCAAAGCATGACAATAAAATGCCCAATTCATTCCAGAAATCCAGAAAAGATACAAAATTCAACGTGTACTTATAAAGAGCCACAGTCCTAGGGTTCGATCCCAAGCCTGCATCCTCTACCTACCTCAGATGAGCTTCCTCACTGGTAAAGGGTAGGACTGGACCAAACAAAGGAAAGACTGAGATGACATGATTTGCATGGTATCTAATATATGGGAGGACTGAGAGTACAGACCAGTTCTTTTCTGATATTTATTTGCAAGTGTCTATTTGTACTAACAATGAAGTTTGTGCTCGTTGATCCCAGTCTCCACAAGCAGCATCACAGAAGTGACCCACCTAGCACTCTTAAGTAAGAAATGTCAAGGACTAGGAGATCTTTGCACACAAGGATTCTTTCAATATGGAAAAAAAAAAATGGCATTTCCTGTTGGATGACCTCCTTTTAACAGGACACATGGCTCTTTTCCACACTGACCTCAATCACAGTCTTCAGTACATCTCCCTCATCATCAATGCCAAGGGCCAAGGACAGTCTGATTCTCATTCTCTGCCTCTGAAATTGTGGGAATTTTGCCATTCTTCCTTCCTCTACTAACTCAACCTTTTGTGAACATCAGTGTGCCTTCTTTATATCTTCCATCACATATGCTATGATAGGGCCACAATGTGATTTCTCTGAAGGGCTCATGTTTTGAAATCTAATGCCCATTATGAAGTTTTAAGAGGGTAAAAATTTAATCTAACTATGGTTTTGTACTAAAGTGATGGGC
Source organism: Nannospalax galili (assembly GCF_000622305.1). Lineage (NCBI taxonomy): Eukaryota > Metazoa > Chordata > Mammalia > Rodentia > Spalacidae > Nannospalax > Nannospalax galili. The sequence goes on from NW_008338998.1 coordinate 3,703,364, forward strand.
GAGTAATTAAAATAAAAGTCATTTATCCAATTCTATTAAGTCATTAAGGCAGAATCCTCATGACTGAATTTTGATGACTTTAGAAACACACACACACACACACACACACACACACGCACACACACCCTGAACTAATCTTGGGACTCTGTCACAAGAAAGCCATTACCAAAATGCCCTCAAACTCCAGAACCATGAGCCAAAATAAACCTCTTTTCTTTATAAAGTAGCCTGTCTCATGAGTATTTCATTACAGTAACACAAAACAGACTGGTGTGTTCTAAAATTCACTCCCAAAAACAGCCACTCACTGATGGCAGCTGCCAGGAACATAGGAACACTAACTCAACATGCACAAAGGGCTCAACTCTATTCCTCAACTTATATACAAATCCCAAAACTGCCATAGGAGGAATCTTAATAGCTTGTTGATAATCCACTTTGCCAATATAATGCATGTATGACCTCCCACACCAGCCCCCTTCTGACTTGCTGCTGTCACTGTTAAATAAGCATACCCCAAACATAACTACTCCCAGGGGCGTGCATTCTGGCCTAACTTATGAAAAAGCAAAGTCTAATTCTTTGACATTAATTTGGAATAAGGATGGGTCACCTAAGCACAAAGCCCCAGGTGATACGTACGTGCACGTCCCCCTCTGCATGTGGCATGTCTTTACTGCAGATGATGCTCTGGAACCTCTGCAGCAGAGGCAGGAGAGGGGCACTGGTGCCCTGGGCAGATCTTTCATTATCAGTTTCCTGTGCCCCACTGTCCCACAGTTGAAGCAACAACAGGATGGCAGATAACATTTGGCTGAAGGAGGAAGGATATTTATTCTCTAGTAAAACAAGTTAATGTTTTCCATGGCCCATCAAACACAGATAGATAGATAAGTAAGAAATAAATGTGTAGAAAGACATTGGATATGAGAAGACATTTAAAATAATGTCGTGGAAATAATTCTTGGCAATTAAATCACTGAATCAATGCCAAGAATTTAGCACAAGACATCTGCCTTCTACTGACAGGAAGCATTAAAAACAACTAAGATAGTCAAGTAGTGGTTTTTTCTGGAAATTTTTGGGATCTTAAGTTAATGGAAGAAGAATAATTATTGAGAAAAACTAAAAGGTTATTTAGAAAAAAACAATCTTAAAAAGAAGACAAGGCTGGGCATAGTGGTGCATGCCTTTAATATAAGCACTCAAGAGGCAGAGGCGGGTGGATCTCTGTGAGTTCCAGGCCAGCTTGGTCTACATAGTGAGTTCTAGGACAGCTGGGGCTACAGGGAGACCCTGTCTCAAAAAGACCCACCCAAAAAAGAAGACGACGACAACTAGACAACTGAGCCTAAAAAGCAAGTGAAGACAACAAAATGAACCAGCTTTGGAATAAAGACAGGGCCCTGGGACATGGTTCTGCTACATCACAGTGCAGTGGAATTCCACACACTGCAGCAGGTGTGTGGATACACTGGCATCGCCTATGGTGCCTCAGGACTTGTGCCACTCACCTCAGTGTACCTCGCTGCACAGCCAGCTCCAGCAGGATGGCTAAGGCCAAGTGCTGGTCCTGCAGAGGAACACCTCCTGGCCCCTTGGATCCCGGTGTCCCATGAACATCCCTGAAATGACAGCACCAGGAAAGCCAGGCAACATCAGAAAATGAAGCAAATAAAAATCATACCAACAGGTTAATTCTATTTTCTCTCCATATAAAAAGACATGGGTGTGATGTATGTATATACACACACACATACATACCTATATGTATATATAGATGGTTCTTTGTTGTTAGGGTTTTTTTGGTTTTATTTTTCTACTGCCAGGGATTAAAGCTTGAGTCTTGGACATACTGGGCAAAAGCTCTATCACTGAACTATACTTCCCAGCTGCTAAATATACCTATTTTTAAAAGCATTAATATAGAGGGCTGAAGAGATGGCTCAGCAGTTAAGAGCACTGGCTGCTCTTGTAGAGGACTCAGATACGATTCCTAGCACCTACAATGGCAGCTAACATCAGAGGAATCTGATGCCCTCTTCTGACCTCTGTGGGCAATTGCAGGCCACAGATGCACTTACATACATGCAGGCAATACACTCAGACACATAAAATGAAGAAAAATAATAAAATATTTTTTAAAAAGGCATTAATGCAGATATTACATTACACTAGAAGACATACTCCACATTTCTAAATCATAAATGCCCACAGAGGCCAGAAGAGTGTGTTGGATCCCCTGGAATTAGAGTTATAGGCTGTTCTTAGTCATCAAGGGGATACTGGGAACCAAGCCCAGGTCCTCTAAAAGAGCAGCCAGTGCTCTTAACTTCTGAGTTCTCTCTCTGTCTCTCATTATGGTAACAGTAAGATAACAGATACATTTTTTACTTTTTCTTTTTTTTAATATTTTATTTATTATTTTTGTTTTATGTATATGAATGTATTGCCTGCATGTAGGTAAGTGCACCCATGTCATGCAATGCCCACAGAGGACAGAAGAGGCCTTTGGATCCCCTGGAACTGGAGTTACAGACAGTTGTTAGCTGTCATGTGGGTGCTGGGTCTTCTGCAAGAACAACCAGTGTTCTTAACTGCTGAGCCATCTCTCCAGCCCCTTTACTTTATCTTTCTGCTGTGCTGTGGATCAAACCCAGGTGTACATATACTTGGCAACTGCCCAACTACTGACTTACAACCCCAGTACCAGTTAAACTATCCTATTTGAGGAACTATTTGCTCATATGTTATTTATTAAGACCTCAAATCAAACACCACCCAATCCTCCAAACAGTGGCTCTTCACTATCACCAAGAGGAACAGGAAAGTGCTTGTTTTATGATGGATGAGTCACCAAATCATCAAAAACCTCCAGAAAATAATAAATTATAAAACCATCTGCTATTTTCCATTGCATTCAAAGTGACAGCTTTTTGGGTCAAGTCACAAATTATCATAAATTCAATCGTCGAAAAAGCTGAGTACTGGGTTGGTGACCTGGTTCAGGGGGTAAAGGCTGCCAAGACTGACTGAGTTCAACCTCAGACCCGCAGGGTGAAAGGAGCAAATGGACTCCCCACAAACTATCTTCTGACCTCTACATGTGCACTGTGATGCAGACAAGCGTGTGCGCACGCACGCACACACACACACGCACACACACACACGAATGAATAAATGAATGAATGTATGAATGAATGAATTTTTAAAGCTAAGAAGCAAGATCTGGAGTGTATGGTGGAAACACAGTTGAGAACAAACCCTCAAGTTCCTTAAAACCCAATGAAATGAGAAGGTAAGCATGACACTCCAGTAGCAAACTGGAACTGTGGGAAGAAAGCAAGAACAGAACAAACTCACCCAGTCACGACAGACCTGAGGAACCTCGTAGCTCTCTCTACCACTTCCAGCCACACAGAGGACACTGTGCTCTCATCAAAGAGTGAGGCCTCCGGAAGAGCTCGCAGGGCATCCAGGGACTCCTGCAACAGCTCACTGCAGAGGTCTGCATCCTCACCTGGGCATACACAGGAAATGAGAAGAAGCTGCCCACCCTCAGGCAGCACTGACAAGCAGCACTCTAGTCACCCCCACAGAGCCTCCTACCCATCAGCTGAAAATATAACCTGTCCAATTCTCACTCAACAGGCCAAAATCCAACATATATGTGCAAGAGCCAATTCCAATTTCAATGGCTCTCATATAAGCAATACAAACTGAGTATCCCTTGTCTGAAACGTTTGCTGTCCAAAGTGACTTAGAATCCAAATTTTTTTTCTATTTTAGAATATCTGCATATATAATGCAATGCCGTGAAAAGGCAACGCATGTCTAAACATGAGTTTCACTTGGTTCATGCATATCTTATACAGAGAACCTGGAGACAATTTCATGCAGTATTTTTTTTCATGACTGCATGTGGGATTTCCACTTGTGGTATGTCAGTGGGTTCAGTTTTGGAGTGTTTCGGATTTAATATTTCCATATTACAAATGCTTAACTGATAATAACATGTTGTTCTTCATAAAATAAACAGGTACTGAGGCATTCCATAGCAAAAGGTGTGGGGAGGGGTTGTAGTAAATTCACACTTTTAAAAAACAAACCTTGTCAGGGCATAGTGGCACATGCCTTTAATCCCAGCACTTGGGAGGCAGAGGCAGGCAGATCTTTGTGAGTTCGAAGCTACATAGTGAGTTCCAGGACAGCTGGGGCTACAAGGTGACCCTGTCTCAAAAAGACCAAGAAGAAAAAAAAAAAAGAGACTCTGTAACCTCTTATTTTAAAAAAAGAAAGTAAGGCAAAGAGAGCAAAGACATATACGAAGTTTAAATGACAGGAAAAAACACAGAAAATGACCTAAGGGAGTCAGTACTCTAGCTGGGAGGAGGCCAACAATCAGCACAAGGACTTACTGGGGTCCACATTGAAAGGGACCCCAACACTCCTAACTTATGAAGAAAACAGAATGGTACACTGCACACACATACCTGAACGCCAGGCCCTGCGTAAGAAAGCAAAGGCAAAGGACAGCGCAGCTCGGGATCCAACTCTGGCAAGTCCTTCCACCCCTTTGCCCATGGGCCGGGAACTACAGACACACACAAGGAATAAAACTGGTCAGTCAGAGGAACATGAAGATACTAAAATAATACATGATACATAAGAATCTGACTGCACCGTGACCAATGGTCTTCCTTAGATGTCAGGATCGTTGGTGGATTTTAGCTTAAATTTGTTTTAACTCTTATCAAATATCCTTTGTAAAGAAAAAATTTCTCCTAGAAAATCATTTCACAAAGAATTTTCAATGACATGGGAAACTGCTCATTGCAGTGACCTCAGGGAGCTGTACTACAACTGGGAGGCAATCCACAGTAAATAAGCACAAGTTGAAGCCTCAGAACAAACCTCACAGAAGAGCACAGGCAGAGGAAGGGGGAAGAGCCCAGGGAGTGCCCCAGGCTGCTCAAGGCCTACCCAAAACTCAGCCACTCTTGCTCTGTGCTGGTGTTCTAGACCCTACCCACCCTTCCCCAATGTTGGGTGTGTTGGAAGACCCACGCACTTGTCCTGCTCTTCCTGTGACCACCCTGCCTAGTTATTAGACTCTCCTGAACGTAATGCTCAATCGGCCTCACATGGACTCTTTGGCTGTTTGTTTTTTTGATATATTATTATTTTTATTTTATGTGTATGAGTATATTGCTTGTATGTAGGTCAGTGCACCCGTGTCATGCAGTGTCTCCTGAGGTCAGAAGAGCACATCAGATTCCCTGGGCCTGGAGTTACAATGGTTGTTAGCTGCCATGTGGGCTCTGGAAATCGAACCTGGGTCCTCTGCAAAAGCAGTCAGTACTCGCAATCACTGAGCCATCTTTCCAGCCCTAGTTGTTGTTTTTTGAGACAGGGTCTCACTATGCAGCCCTGGCTGGCTTGGAGCTCCCTATACAGACCAGGCTGGCCTTAGACTCACAGAGATCCATCTGCTTCCCAAGTGCCGGGGATTAAAGGTATGTGCCACCACATCTGGCCTCTCACATGTATTCTTAATTTTTTATTGATTATAAATTTAAATTGAACAAGCCACGGTTTCATCTACATGCTATAAGTGGTATAAATGGCATATCATAAAATCATTCTGGAAAAAAAAAGATAGGAAAAAAAAGCTCAAATACAAGAATATGCAGTACAAAAAAAGCAGGCTGGGAATGTAGCTCAGTTGTCACAGTGCTTGCCTAGCACGCATGAGGTCCTGGGTTCAAACCCTAGCACCATATAAATCGGGTATGCAATCTCAGAACTCAAGGAGTGACAGCAAGAGAATTCAAACTTCAAGGTCATCCTCAGCTAAGCAAGCTCAAGGTCAGTCTATGCAACATGAGGCCCTATTTAAAAGAAAAAAATAATTTTAATACATATGTGTGTGTGTATATATACATATGTGTGTGTATGTGTGTGTGTGTATATGTGTGTATGTATATATATATGTGTGTGTGTGTGTTTATTTATTGGGGCTGGAAAGATGGCTCAGAGGTTAAGAGCACTGACTGGTCTTGCAGAGGACCATCTGTAACTCCAGTTCCAGGGGATCCAACACTATCTTCTGACCTCCACGGGTGTTGCATCTATAGGTCCACTTATATTTATGCAGGTACAACATTCATACACATAAAATGAAAATAACTAAAATATATTCATTATTTTTATTTTATGTGTATGAGTGTATTACCTGCATGCGTGTAAGTGCACCTGCATTCTTCAATGCCCATGGAGGTCAGAAGAGGGCATTGAATCCCCTAGAACTGGAGTTACAGATAGGTGTTAGCCACCATGTGGGTGTTGGGAGTCGAATCCAGGTCCTCTGCAAGAGCAGTCAGTGCTCTTAACCACTGAGCCATCTCTCCAGCCTGCTTCTTCCATTCTTGAAAATGTCTTTTAAATTCCTTTGAAAGCTCCTGCCTGTCATTCAGACCGAGGTCCTGGTGTCTCACCATCTGGGCCAGGAATTCTATAAGCCATGGTGGGAAGGACCAAAGCAGTGGTCAGCTCTCAGTACATGCCATATATATATATGTCACTTTTCTGTTGCTATGATAAAACACTGACCAAAGCAACTTATAGAAGGAAGGAAGTTCGAGATTACGGTTCCAAGGGAATTACAGTCGATCATGGCGAGGAGGCATGGTGGCAGGAGGTGGCTGGAGCAGTAGCAGAAAGCAGAGCATTCACATCTTCCAGCAGGCACAGGAAGCAAGAGAGAGATGTATGTTTTACACAGCAAAGCTGAAGTAGCTGAGCCATCTAAGCCCTTGAACTTATAGAAGGAAGGAAGTTCGAGATTACGGTTCCAAGGGAATTACAGTCGATCATGGCGAGGAGGCATGGTGGCAGGAGGTGGCTGGAGCAGTAGCAGAAAGCAGAGCATTCACATCTTCCAGCAGGCACAGGAAGCAAGAGAGAGATGTATGTTTTACACAGCAAAGCTGAAGTAGCTGAGCCATCTAAGCCCTTGAAAGTAAAGTCCCAGAAATCGGACATGAAGCTACTGGATTTGGTGTTTGCCCTGCTGGTTTTCGAACTTGTTTTGGTCTGGTATTTCCTCACTATGCCTCCATTCTTCCCTTTTAGAATGGGAATGTGTATTCGGTTCCACTGTATGTTGGGGGTATGTAATTTGTCTTTTGATTTTACAAGGGCTTACAGTTAAGATATTGCCGCAAGTCTCAGAAATATCTTTGGATGGTGAGCTTTTGAATAGTACTGAGACTGGTAAAGACTATGGGGACTTTTAAGACTGGACTAAATGCATTTTAAATTTTATATGACCATGAGCCTTTGGGGACCAGGGAGTAGAATGTGGTGGTTTGTCGGGAGCCGCTTATCATTGACCTGCAGCAGCCTCGTTTACTGAGTTTGTGTCATGTAAACCAGTACTTAACCTGCCCATTCAGAAGGAAGAAGTTTTCTGGAGAGGCTCACAATACCTGACCTTAAGGCATTAGTGGTAAACAAAAGGATCCAAGAAGCCTTTGATCTGACCGCTCCCTGACCCTCAGATACAGGTGGGGAAATACAGCAATTGTAACTAATTGAGTTCTTCTGTATAAAAAGACAGAACGGAAATAAATCGAGGCTGGCAGTATTCACTGTGAGCCCTCCCAAGCAAGCATCTTTTCTGTCTCCTTTCCTTTCTTTCAATCCTCACTCCCCCTTTCAGGTACTGTCCGTTTTGGCCGGCTGGCAC
>NW_008338998.1:3712033-3712636 GCF_000622305.1 Nannospalax galili
AAACACAAATTGTTCCTCATTATGGGGTTAATCCTAGAGGGCTGAAGCCTAACCAACTGTGGCAAATGGACATTACTCATGTTCCAGATTTTGGCAGACAAAGGTATGTACATGTTACTATAGATACATTTTCTGGCTTTATTATGGCTACTGCACAAACAGGGGAAGCCACAAAAAATGTCATAACTCATTGCTTGACTTGCTTTTCCATAGCTGGTATCCCTAACGTTATAAAAACAGATAATGGCTCTGGCTATACCAGTCAGGGATTCCCACATTTCTGTTTGCAATTGGGAATTGAGCATAAAACTGGGATACCATATAACCCACAAGGACAAGGTATAGTGGAAAGAGCTCATGGTGCTTTAAAAACACAATTACAAAAAATAAGAAAAGGGGAGTTATATCCCCAGACACCAAGTAACCTTTTACATCATACTCTTTTCATTTTAAACTTTTTGAATTTGGATAAAAATGACCGCTCTGCGGCAGACAGAATGTGGCATCCTCAGTCACAGGATACCTACGCCCAAGTCAGGTGGGAAGGATCCTTTAACTGGACAATGGAATGGCCCCGACCCTGTATTGATTTGGGGAAGAGGG
>NW_008338998.1:3712772-3720581 GCF_000622305.1 Nannospalax galili
TTATTTATTTATTTTTATTTTATGTGTATGAGTGTATTGCCTGCATATATGTGAGTGCACCCGTGTCAAGCAATGCCATGAGGTCAGAGAGGGCTTCAGATTCCCCTGGAACTGGAGTTAAGGATGGTTCATAGCCACCATGTGGGTGCTTTGAATTGAACCCGGGTCCCTTGCAAGAGCAGTCAGTTAACTGCTGAGCCATCTCTACAGTCCCGATCCACATACTCTAAAGACAGCATTCTAGCATGGCAGAGGGAGGACTCAAGTCCCTACCCCTGAGGAAGTACTGACAGTTGATGACTTCTCGGGGAGGGAGAGGCAATGTTCTTTTAGTGCAGTCCCTTGTAGATTGACCATGATACAGTGGACAGCTCCACAGCCATGAATATATGGGGAGCACAAATTGGACTCCATGACTTATTTTTTAAAAAGCGAAGCAGATAAACCACAAAGATGGGAGGGCATGGGGAAATTGAGGGATGGATCTGGAGAGATTGGCTGGTAAATATGATCAAATCCATTGTGTGTGGCTAGAGAGTTGGCACAGCCATTAAATGTGGGAGCCGCATAATCATTGAGCTGCAGCAGCCTCGTTTACTGAGTTTGTGTCATGTAAACCAGTACTTAACCTGCCCATTCAGGAGGAAGAAGTTTTCTGGAGAGGCTCACAATACCTGACCTTGAGGCATTAGTGGTAAACAAAAGGATCCAAGAAGCCTTTGATCTGACCACTCCCTGACCCTCAGACACAGGTGGGGAAATACAGCAATTGTAACTAATTGAGTTCTTCTGTATAAAAAGACAGAACGGAAATAAATCGAGGCTGGTAGTATTCACTGTGAGCCCTCCCAAGCAAGCATCTTTTCTGTCTCCTTTCCTTTCTTTCAATCCTCACTCCCCCTTTCAGGTACTGTCCGTTTTGGCCGGCTGGCACCGGCAGTGGTTGAATGAGAACATCCCCATAGACGCCAAGTATTTGAGCCTGTTGTCCCCAGTTGGTGGCACTGTTTTGGGAGGTCTTAGAAGGTATGGCCACGCTGGAAGGAAGCATGTCACTGGGGGAGGGCTTAGAGAGTTCTTAAGCCTTGCTGGATCTCGAGTCCCTCTCCTGCTTCCTGTGCCTGCTTGAAGATATAAGTGCTCTGCTTTCTGCTCCTTCTCCAATCACCTCCAGCCACCATGCCTCCCTGCAGACAGACTGTAATTCCCCTGGAACCGTAAGCTCAAATAAACTCTTCTTGCTATAAGTTGCTTTGCTCAGTGTATCTATCACAGTAACAGAAAACTAGCATATATATATATATACTTAATTACTGCTACTTTTATTTATTTTACTATATAGTGTTTCATATATTCACATACACAGTAGTATTTCCATTCCAGATGTATCATTTTCAGAGGGGACGTTATTAAACTAGTAATGATAGAGCATTAGGTCACCAAGATACAAGGTCAAGTTACATTAGCAGTGTAGCTGTGTAGCTGTGAAGACCTCTGGGAAGCTGCATGCATATCTCTGTGAGGGATCCAACCACACAGGAGAAGATCTGAGGAGAAATGTGCTAGCTGCTGCTGCCTGTGAGGAGGCAGTACATGCCAGAACACAGGAATGTATTTCTGACTGAGAAATATAAATATGACAATACAGTCTTTAAAACAGAGTTATCTATGCAAGGTCTGATCAGGAGAATTGGGAAGTTCACCACCAACATGTGCCCTTGGAAAAAGGTGATCCAGTGTATTCATGAAGCTTGGTTCTCTTCACAAGGTTAGAACCTTATCCCCAAGGAAAACCTATGGCCCTAAGGCAGAGTAAAAACAACTAAGTCTTCAACAATCATCTACTTTACAAATGTTCAAGAAAAGATAGAAACAACTTGGACCCATCCACAACCATACCAATCAACTATTCAACTCATAGCTTCTTCCCAAAAAATATAATACACCACTATCTAATAAATTGAAAATGAGGAAAATAAATCTCTTAATACTTAAGACGATTACCAGCAAACATCTGTCACAATCAAAGTGACATCAAATGTTGATGGGAATGTGGCAAGCACTCATATCCAGCTCCTAACAATATAAAATGGGGCAGTGACTCTGCAAAAAATGTGACAATTTCCTACATTAATGTTCTTATGTTAATGTTTAAGCCTAAATATAAGGCTCAAAAACTGTACTTCTGGGCATTCATCAAACAGAGATGAAAAGAATGCACACAACAATACCAACACACAATATTCATGGTTTTATGCATAATATCCCCAAACTGGGATATACTCACACCATAAATCACTACTCACCAATAGTGATACATGCCACCAATCAGGAATTTCTAGGGAATTATGCTAAGGAAACAATCTAATCTCAAAGTGCTAGAGATCAGGGAGCTAGAGAGATGGCTCAGCAGTTAAGAGCTCTGGTTGCTCTTGCAGAGGACCCAGGTTGGTTTCCAGCACCCTCAGTGGCTAACAACCAGCCGTAACTCTTAATTCCAGGGGCTCTGATGCCCTCTTCAGACCTCCTGGGCATTGCATGACACAGGTGCACTTACATTCATGCGGGCAGTACACTCATAAAATAAAAATAAATAAACAAAAAACTAAAACAACTAGAGATCAGTAGTCACCAAGGGTTAAGGCAGAGAAGGGGAGAAAAGGTTGGTGTGCATGGAAGAAGCCTTGTCCCTTGAGAAAGAGCTGTAGAGCTTAAACCCACACAATGTAGGAAATACTTATTCACATCACAGCCTGCTTTTTGTCTGTTTGGGATTTAGTGCTTATAAAAAAAGAGATTTTCCTGAGTATCCTAGCTGTAGTTCACAGGCTTGCACAAATCAACACATGTAGTTTTAATTGCAAAGAAACACGCACGCACACACACACACACACACACACACACACACACACACACAATGACTGTGCAAAACTGAAGAAACCTGAGCAAGTCAAGTAGACCGAATCAAAAGGCAATGTCCTCACTATAAAATTTTTTTTATCTTTCAAACTGTTATGAATGAGATGAACTTGAGTGGTAACATAAGGACTTTGTACTACTTCTTCTAACTATAGGAGACTCCACAGGACAAAGTCTTTCCATGTTAGGAATTCCTCCACTTGCTGAGGAGATAGTCCAATTAATCCCATTGATGCTTATGTCATCACAAAGGAAAGGGCATATAGAAAAATCATCGGGGCATTCAAGCCCCTTCTGCATCTTAGGGGAAATCATACAAGACTACATACATCTACTATTCCCACACTTCCTTCTGTGTCCTCTACACACTTCCCATGTGTATTCCAGGGAGTAAAAGTCATTATCACAACCAAAGAAACAAGTCCTAACCATATAAATACAAGTTCCACTTGGCAATTTGTCCTCCTGTGGACAAGTTTTAAGATATTCATATATGCAGAGGAAAAATGTTTACATGAGCCTTAAATACTGTAGTAATTACTAGTTAATACCACAGGGAAAAAAATTTACTTGTGTATTACTAAATGTCAATAAATAAAAACTGGATATCTAGGAATTCCTCTTATAATAAAAGAATAAGAAAATCACATTAGGAGGGGGAAATGAAGTATCTAAACAAATTAGGCACTAAATATGCTCTATTCCCTATATGATAACAAAAGAAGAAAATTGAAATTCTATTTTCAAGTTTAGACTATAACTGATCTAAACCCTTGACTGACTTCTACAGTTACTGACACAAAAAGTCTTTAAAATAATGCAACACAGACCATTACTCCATGAGCAAATTGGCAACTCCACTCTCAAGATTATACCAACCATACAAACAGAACAGAAGAATAAAATTTCACAAAGTGAGTAAAGGGACTATACTGACAACTTTATTTAAATGTTTCTAAACAAAAGAGCCAGAACTTAAAGGGGTCCCCAACAGGATTCTTTCATTTTGTTATTACCTTTTCTTCTCCATTGGAGGCAGAGAAATGCTGCTGGTTTTCCACTTAACTTTGACATTCTCCTGAAAAACAGTTCTGTTCAAAGCAATGAAGTAGCGTTCTAGGATCACCAGTCTCTGCTTCAGTCTGGAGGCTGAGAGTGTGGTAATAGCTGACTGGATAGCCAGAGCTTGCTGCTCTTTAACCAGCACAGAAAGACATTCCTTCAGTTCATTCACATCTAGAACGCAAGGAAGAAAGAAAAGAACATCTGACTTGTCCAGATTTTAGGAATGGATGGTGGCAATGCTGAGAAACCAGGTAATGATGACAGGAAACACCTAAGCGCATAAGACCTGCCCAAAACAGTTCTTAACACCGTACATATTAGGAGGTAGTTCTGTATGTTTATTCTGAGGATGAAGAAAGTAAGGCAGACAGTAGTTAAGTAAATTGACTAAAGTCACACAGAGAACACAGCATATGACATGGACAGATCTAGATCTAGTCACCAAGATAAGCTGCTATCATGTAAAAGTTGCTAAAACAAAACTACAGGGCTAGAAGTCTAGCTAAGTAGTAGAGCACTTGCTTACCATGCTCAAAGCACAACAAAGATAAATAAATCCTCAAAGCCATAAAAATCTAACTTCTTAGCAGCACACTTCCTGGACAAAGAGAAAAACCATAGCCACCAGTGTTACGACTCCAATTCAAAGTAAAAACAAGGTTGTTCTCTTGTTTTTATGTTTCTGTTCATGCATATATATGTTTATGTACATATGCATGCAAGTATGAATGCTCATGTGTACCTCTCATCAGGGAAATGTAGAGGAGATGGGCTTCGTGTCAATAAACTACAGGAATTTGCTAAGAGAAGAGAACATAATCTAAAATGTGCTTTTAAAGCCTATCACTAGTACAGGACTGTTTTTGGTAAACATCTAAAACCCACAAATTTATGGAACAGAAACTGTAAAAGGTTGTGTATAGTCTATAACTATCTATAAAATAGAAACATTGTGCATCCTACATGCCTGCACCATGTGAGAAATGAAAACCCTCATCTCTTGCATCAGGCCAGAAAGCAGGCATCCAAGACAAAAAAAAAAAAAAAAAATTGCAAACTGCCAAACTGTTCCACCCATCTCCCTGCTTTTGTTTGTGCCACCTGATTACCATCCTTCAAACTGGTAAGTAGCCCAAGATGGTGGAGGACTCCAACCCATGTCAGTCTGAAGTGCTAATAAAATCCTCTATGTTACCTCAACTCCTCTCCCAATAAGGTACAGAACAAGTATGCAGAAAAGCCTATCAATATCCATCAACATAAACACAATGAAATTTTATTCAGCTGTAAGATAAATGAAATCATGAAATTGGAAGGAAAATAGATGGATCTAAAAAGTATAATATTAAGTGATATAACTCAAACTCAAAAAGACAAAAACTGCAGTTGTCATTTCTATACGGATCCTAGACTATGGTGCATACATATAAACATGCATACATGTGGATAAAGCCTAAAACACTAGAAAGGAGACAAAGAGAGGGCAATAATAGGTGATGAGGAAGGATGGAAGGTAGGCAAAAGGACACAAGGTTCATGAAAGACAAAGAGACTGAGGAGGCTGTGGGTGAAAGTGAGGGGCAGAAGAACACTAAAGTACAATTTGTTCAAAAATGTCATGAGAGGCTGGACAGATGGCTCAGCAGTTAAGAGCAGGGGCTGCTCTTGCAGAGGACCCAGGTTTGGTTCCCAGCACCAACATGGTGGCTAACAACCATCTGTAACTCCAGTTCTAGGGAATCCAATGCCCTCTTCTGGCATCCACAGGCATTGTACTCACATGATGCATACATGCAAGCAAGACACACATACACATAAAATAAAAAATTTTTTAATGTCATAATGATATCTAACACCTTATTATCATCCTTCAAACTGGGAAGTAGCCCAAGATGGTGGAGCACTCCAATCCATGTCAGTCTGAAGTACGAGTAAAATCATTAAACATTTTAAAAAAAGAAGAAAGGTACTTCAAATCAAGAACATTTGAACAATAATGTCAACTAACTTGACCTAGTAAGATTCACTGAGCAGGCTGAAGAGATGGCTCAATGGTTAAAAGCACTTGCTGCTCTTGCAAAGGACTGGATTTTTGGTTTCCAGCACCCACATCAGGAGTCTTACAACTACCTGTCACTACAGTTACAGGGGATCGGACAACTCTTTTCTGGCCTCCATGGGCACTAAAGCACATCTACACAGGTAAACACTCACATATATAAAAAATATAATTTTTAATATGCTTATTATTTTTATTGTATATGTATGAGTGTTTTGCCTACATGTACATAAGTGTACCACATGTGTGCAATACCTGCAGAGGCCAGAGGGTGTCAGATCCTAGAGTTATGAACTGGAGTTTCGGACAATTGTTAGTCACCATGTGAGAGCTGGGAATCGAACCAGCTTTTTCACCAGTGTTTTTCACCAGTGAGCCATCCTTCTAGCCCCATAAAAAATAGTTTCTAAGAAAAAGACAGATCTCTGTGAGTTCAAGGCCATGCTGGTCTACTAGTGAGTTCTGGGACAGCTGGGCTATGGGGAGACTCTGTCTCAAAAAGACAAAAAAAAAAAAGTTTTTTAAAAAAATGAATTATTTTAAAAGATACTCATGGAACAGGGCTTGGGTTGTAATTCAGTGAAAGGGTTTGCCTAACAAACATGTAAGACCCTGAGTTCATCCTCAGAACTACAAAACACAACAAACTCTGTTAAAAGACTGATAGAGCAGCAATACATACTGTTTGTTCCCAAGTACATAGGAAACTTTTAACAGGACAAACTATACCCTGAGCTATAATACAAGGCTCAATAAATTTAAAAGGACTAAAATCACAGAGAATGTTTATTAGCAGAGCAAAACTAAATTAGTAGTCACTAAGAAGAAGTACATGAAAATTTCCTAGTATTTGGAAATTAAGTTACACATTTCAAAAGAAAAAACAGGGTACATTAAAAACCAATTTCAACTGAATAAAGACCGAAATGAAAACAGGTTTCCAAATTGATGAGATGTGAACAATGCTGAGGGGAGGCAAACAAATACCAGAAAAATGAAAGATTTAACATCAATAACCTAAGCCTCTACCCTAAGAAAACAAAAGAGGGGCCAGTGAGATGGCTTAGTAGATAAAGGCACTTGCTGCCAAGCATGAAAACCTGAGTTCAATCCCTACAATCCCTATGGTAGGAGAGAACTGACTCCCACAAGTTGTCCTCTGACTTACACACACACACACACACACACACACACACAATGGCATATGCAAACTGATACATATCTAAATTAATTAACTGAACATTTTGCAAATCCAGGAGACAGAAGAACACAGAGCAAAGAGCAAGCAGGAACAAAGAAATCAAGATTAAATCAGAAACTAACCAGGCACCAGACATGGTAGCCCATGCCTTTAATTCCAGCACTCAGGAGGCAGAGGCAGGTGGATTTCTGAGTTCAAGGTCAGCCTGGTCTACAATAGCAACTTCCAGACCAGCTAGGGCTGCATAGTGAGAGCTTGTCTCAACAAAAACAACAAAAGAAGTTTAAATCAGAAATCACTGGGAAAAAAATAGGATAAAAACAATGAAAACAACTCTGAAAAAAAACTGATTAAACGGGTAACTTCTAAAGAGTTTAATCAAAATAAAAAGACTGAAAATCTAAGACACATACCAAATTTCTAGAGTGCTAGACAAAAACATCAGCACATTGCCTCACCCAGTCTGCTGACCCTACAACACTATGACCTGGGAACTATTAGTTATTACTAGTTAACTAATAGTTAACTATTAGTTATCTGGTAACTAACCACAGATTAAAAACTA
>NW_008338998.1:3720659-3722519 GCF_000622305.1 Nannospalax galili
AACAAGTATATATGTGCACACCAAACTGATCATAGCAATTGACCAAAATAAAACTAAGATTTCGGTAAGCAATCATGTCTTTAAATCAATGAATCGTCATAAGAGTATTTTATATATTCTTTCTGTATTAAAACCTTTGTGGAACCTAAGAGTATAGCTCAATGACAGAGCATGTGCTTGACATGTACAAGACCATGGAATCAATCCCCAGCACATGTAAAAATCAAATTTTGAAACAAGAGCCATTTTAACAATTAAACAAGATAAAGTAAGAAGCAAAGGAGAAGAGTGTACACTCTATTTGCTTGGATAAAAAGAACAGATGATTTAAAGTCTTCCCATGTAAAAATTACTTACACACAAAAAAATTTTTTTCCATGGGCAAACACTTTCTCCAAACAACATTTACACATGACCAATGGGGGAAAAAAATGTTCAACACTGGTAAATCAGTAATGAAATAAAAAACAGTGAGGCACCATTTCCCTCACATAAGCATGGCTGTTATCAAAAGCAAAGTAAGTGTTGGTCATGGAGCAACCAGAGCCCTTGTGACTTGCTGGAAGAATGGAAAATGGTGTGGCCTCTGAAAAACAATTAAATGGTTATTTAAAAAAAATAAAACAAAAAGTTAACATTTCCAGTGCATCACCAGTAGTGTATCTAATGTATCTTTGGTATATACAAAGGACTAGAAGCAGTAACTCAAAAAGATACTTATAAACCAATGTTCATAGCATATTATTCACAAGAGACAAAGGAAGGAGCAACTTGTGTCCATCAACTAGTGTATATACAATCAAAGTGCACACAAACATGCACATAATGGAATAATATTTAGCTTTTAAAAGGTCACAATAGGGGCTGTAGAGAGGGGCTTTTGCAGAGGACCTGGGCTCGGTTCCCAGCACCCACATGGCAGCTAACAACCATCACTAACTCCAGTTCCAGGGGATCCAATACCCTCTTCTGACTTCTGTGGGCACTGCATGACATGGGTGTATTTACATACATGCAGGCAATACACGAATACACATAAAATAAAATAATACATAAAATAAATATAAATATAAAAGGTTGTGAAGGTATGCTAAGTGAAGTAAGCCAGACACAAAGATAAACACTGTGTGATCCTGAGATACTTGTTAACAGTCACAGACATCAAAGCAGAATGTGGCTGCAAGTGGTGGGACAGTGTCTCATGGTAGTTTTAGTTTCTAAGATGAAAAGAGTTCAGGACACAGGTGATGTGATTGTGCACCATGTCCTGCATGCACTTAATGAACTATACCCTTAAAAATGGTTATAATGGTTAAGTTTTGTATCAGATATATTTTACCATAATATAAAATTTTTTAGTTCTAGAAAATTTCATTAACAAAAATTGATTTACTGCCATCAGGAAAAAAAAAAAAGAATAACAAATCAAGTTTTCCAAAGTTAAAAAATCTCAGAAGATTGTAATACCTGGTTGCTTGCCCCATACCCAACTCTCCAGGATTGATCTGGCTCTAAATGTAGGCACAGGCGTTTCTTCTTCATCCTTTTTCTCTTTGTCATTAAGATCTTCCTTCTTGGTTCCACTCTGAGTATCAAGACTGTCGTCTGGAAAATTAAAAGTGTTTAAATTTGTAATTGCTTTTCAAAATGCACCATCAAGCTGCACACAGTGGCTCACACCTATAATCCCAGCACAAAGGAGGCAAGGTGAGGCAGGAACCCCTCCACAAGTTCAAAGCCATTCGGGGCCACATACTGAATTCCAGGCCAGGCTGAGCTACAGAGAAAGGCCCTGTCTCAAAATAAGGAAAGGAAGAACAAAGGGAGGGAGGGAGGGAGGGAGGAAGGAAGGGAGGGAGG